>NC_062978.1:12808382-13411666 GCF_023078275.1 Leguminivora glycinivorella
GTAAGGATATATGTTTTGTACGAAATTTCTTGTCAGAAATTTTCGATAAAACCATAGAAACCTGCATTTTTAATGATAGCCAATCAGCACAAAAATTACTGTTAGTCAAAGAGTACTCCCATAAGCGCACAAAACATATAGACCTAAGATATCACTTTATCAAGGATCTAATCCAAAAAGGACATTTAAATGTAAAATACTTGCGAACTGATGAAATGATAGCTGATGTATTAACAAAACCTTTGTGCACTGAAAAGCATTGTAAATTTAGAGAAGGTCTTAATGTGAAATCTTTACAAAATTAACTAAAGTTCATCTCTCTTATGTATTATGCTATTATTTTTAAATTTGAAATTCATTCCTATTGTATATAATTTTAGCCGCATGACTTAGAATATATGTACCTGTTTTATTTTTAAACTCTAAGCGTGCAGCATGTATTTTATAAGTAAGCCATATGTAGAGCCATGCTTATATAAAAATATTCACTTAGTATTGATATCACAATATGTAAAGTGTAAGGAGGAGTATTGGAAAACGTGTAATATACCCTTTTCATAATTGTACTGGCAATACCAATATTTTTGACAGTTCTAGACTGGCTTTCTCTTCCGGCTTTGTCACTTCCTTTTTATCTGAGCTCTGCAATGGCCGATTTAATATTCTAGTCTCTCTAACCCTAATTTATTAGTTTAATCGTGATACATCCTTAAAGGATGTAAGCAAATTGTATCGTTATTTATATGGAATAAATAAAACAATTTGTTGAGTGCTCAAGACGTTTTTATTTAGTGGACCACATATCGCCTTCGCTTCATGCCGTCATCACGTTTCCACCAGGGCTCGCTTCTGCCTTTATCAGTGACTTTGGTATTTTTATAAGAACAGCATGCACTTACGTCCAGAACAGTGACATTTGGTGCAGTGGAACTGCTGATGAAGAGTGAGCCGCCCCTGGTTAGAGTTCCGTTCTGATAATCATTCTCATCTGTAAGTACTTCAGAATCATCCAGATTTCAAAATTGGTTCAGAAATGACGGAGATATCGAATAACAAACATTAAAAAATATACAGACGAATTGATAACATAATCCAACATTTGAAAGTATTTATCACCAGAATCCCAAAGGAAGGCGGTTTTTTTTTTCTTAAAAATTATTTCATACACAAATCTTACTGGACCGGACTGGGACCCAGGTCATTGGCTAGAAAGCCAATTCATATAGTTATTGGAATCAGGCATAATTTAATTTGAGATTAATTGCAAATAAAATAGTCTGGATACGACATGTTGTGTCAGTCGAAAAAGGAACGAAATCTTACTTAGATTTTCGAGTACAATAATGAATGTATCGACCACAAAAGTCACTTAAATTTAAAATACGAATGAATGTACGAGCATATATTATATTGTACAGTCAACCAAACTGACTTCTGGAGCAAATAAAGCACTTTGTCAATTAAATACGACAGGGTTCTTTTAAAGTGGCCTAGGATTCTAATTGGTTGACTGTACCTAGTATAGATGTGTATAGCTCTTCAGGACGCGGTAGAACAAGTTTAGTGTAAAATGAATTTTCTACGCCGTAGCGCTACGGCTGGTGTCGATGTAGAACCGACTCGTCATGAGTAGACGTAGCAGTTTATGGATAACTTCTCAACTACCGATGTACTACGAAACTTTCCTTCGTATTTTAACGGAAACTCAGAACATGTCATGATGTTTTAGTCTCAATAGTAGTTGTTCAAAGTAGCACGACCAATATGACGTTAAAGAGAATATACATTGGAAAACTATTAAGAGTATGTACTACATCTATAGCAAGTACCTACATTCAAATTATAAATACGTAAGGTACAGCGAGGCAAATCTCGACTGGGGAGAAAATGTTACTTATCCATTTTTTTCATTATTACACTATGATGTTGAGTTTTACGTGTATCCAATGAACACGCCTACCATACTTAAATAACCGGTGGACACTCTACTTAATAAGGCAAACATTGTAAAACATGGAAAAAATGGACCAGTTACATTTTCCCCCGTCGATATTTGTCCCGCTGTACCTTACAATAATACGGATTTCTTAGAATATAGCGAGAAGCTACGTAAACGTGTCGTAATAACTGCGTAATAAGAGATCTGAGTCTGGAATATGGTTTACCTCTCCCCAGTGGGTTGTCGAAATATGGTGGATTACGCGCTCCGCTAATAGACTCGTGTAGGTCACATTACCCACGAGGCGAGGCTTTTAACTTCTCGAATAGTAAACTATTTAATTCCGTGCCTAATCTTACAGTATAAATGTTCTGGTTAACTTTATTTATGTATCGCGTGTGCCAAGGAGGTGGTAAGCGGGCAAAGCGTGACTCTAGCCCCTAGAATGTGGTAATCGGGTATACATATTAAATTTGAATGTCTTACATCATACGAATGTTTAATTAAGGTCTTTATTGGGCAGCTGTAAACTCCATTTTGACTTGTAAATTAGGCTATAAACTCTGAAATAAGGGAAAAACATCGTTCCTATTAAGATGACGTGGGCAGTGAGTGAAGGCAGAAGGACACTAGACAGACTAGCTCAGGACCCGAACGAGTGGCATACATAGATAAGAGGCTTATGCTCAGCAAACGGGCCTAAAGAGAAGCTAACGTGACTGAATGTGCAGCAATCTGACGTTTCTTGACATGGAATGATTAAAATAAGCTTCCTGTAATTCAAAAATTCATTACCTAAATAATATTTCGTAAGTTTGTGCCAGGTAAAATCTATTTATATCTTTACAAACGTGACCGACTCAACATTGTGGGATCCCTACTTTATTCAGGTAGTGACCTCTGTCAATCACAGGCCCAAATAAGCTTAATTGAGTTGTAAATATTCAAAGCGACCCAGAAAATATTCAAAGCATTATTCCCTTACTTAAGTACATATAGGCAATTATAAGATCACTGAATTTTGGTAAAGCCTGATGCTTAATGCTTATTAAAAATGGGTTCGTCTATTATTTTCACCTTAAGGACAGTGAAAAATAACCATCCTATACATTCGAAGGGGAATATTATTGATATTTATTGGTTTATTGATTTATTGATTGAATACAACTCTTGCGGGCTTACAGGTGATCCCAAAACGCTCACAATATAGTGCTTAAATACCTATTCTAAAAATTAACAATGTCACTTAACTTACTACTTAATACAATTATTATAAATAAGTACTAGATTGGATACATTAAATTACAATTAAATTTACAGTCACAATACATTACAAATAATACCCATACGTCAAGTTACATTTGAATAAATGAAATAAAATAATAATTTACAATTTGATTAAATAAAGGTTCATACACCAACAATGAATAAAATAATTGCTTCAAATATTGAATGACATATTATCGGCAAATACATCGGCGTCCTGGATCCGCGAAAGGAACTCATTTATCATGATAATGGCTCGGGCCGTTGGTGCGTTGCATGCCTGACGGGTTTTAATTTTACCGGCGGAGATGGCAAAAAGATTACGCACTCGTCTCCCTTTGCGTCCGACCGCATTCGTGAAATTGTCAGGAACAAACAAACTTAGCCTCCTCGAGGCAGCCGGGTTGTCTACCCTATGGCGCAAGAGCAAGCAGTAGTGGCGCAGTGTCGCAATCTTCCGGCGTATTTCGAGAGTATCCAAACCAACCATACCATTCACGAAAAGAGACGGAAATAGAGTTGGATAGTACCCGTAGTACCGTTTGTACAAGAACCGTGCGAATTTGCGTTGGACCTTCTCTATCATCAACACGTATTTTTCCTCGCATGGGTCCCAGACGATCGCATTATACTCCAATTTGCTTCTGACATACGCATTATACAATAGAAGGGCAATTTTCACGTCACTGAATTGTGCGGCTGTTCTAATGATAAAACCTAACGCCTTGTTAGCCTTCTTGCAAATGGTTATGATGTGATCGTGCATGTTGAGCTTAATATCCAACCCAATACCAAGATCTTGGATGGCGGAAACGTGCTCCAACGGAGCGCCAGAAAGATGGTAGCTCGCTGTGATCGGGTTTTTTGACCTAGTGAATGTAATGGCTTTACATTTCTTAGCGTTAAGCTCCAGCTTGTTCTTAGCGCTCCACCGTGACACTGTATCCACCATCTGCTGGAGAAGATCGCAGTCCAAGAAATTATCTATCGGCAACATTAACTTGAGATCGTCAGCAAAGAGGAGAAAATGCGCCCCAACGATACTACTGCATAGGTCGTTTACCATAATAAGAAACTGTGTCGGACCCAAGTTACTCCCCTGGCTGACTCCCGAACGCGGGTAATATTCTCCAGACCGAAAGTTGGACATTTGCACGTATTGGCTACGATCTTTCAAATAATTGGCAAAAAACGACCATTTTATTTATGCCATGATGCCCTTGATATTGATTATGATAGATAACATATTGACGTGTGTTATGTATTAGTTTAATCTTGCAAATATGTTGGGAATTGTTGGGGTATCATATCGGAAATCATGTCAGTCCTGGTTGACGAGAGGCTCAATGAAATACCATATTCAGCTCACAGTGTTTATTCCAACTCTATGACGTTTTGACAGAATTGAGTCGGATACCAGCCAGGTAGTACGAAAAAGTAAAACCCTTGTTTGCCAAAATTATGACGTAGTAAAACGCGTCTTAAAGTTTAGTATATTTTGCTCGTTCTTCGACGTACGAGTATAGTTAAAGTAGTGATTTATGATTTCTTTGCATCGGCAGAGTATAAGATCGGTAGTAAAGTAACTATACTGTTCTGACAAACGTACATGCATGTACGTTATGACAAACGTACATGCATGCACGATTGTATGCGCACCGTGTTTGTACACAACACAGTCATGTAAGCGGATGAGAATGAACAAGAATGACCACAGAACTAGATTTAGATAGAAGAAACAAGTTCATCTATTTGTGTAGGGGCCGAGCGTGTCAGATTTTGTACTGAAGTTGTTACTTGCCTGTGATTTTAAATATGTCCCAGGCTCTTGAGTTTTCATATTTCATTTCATTTTTGTGTTGTTGCAATTAAATATCACGTAATGAGGCATTTTTAATGTTTTTGTTGACTTCAACTTACAAAAATGTAACCCCGAAGCAGCAAGCTGCGATAAAAGACGGACATCTTAGTGGATTTTACTGAGTTTGTGGCGACCATCTGTATTAGTATAGTATAGTCGCCTATATAAAATACAACAGCAACACTGAGCTGTCATGTGGACACTGGTCGAAAACTAGATCTAGAAATAAGAACACGTGTAATTATAAGATTGTCCAAACTAAGATTAATCGACCTATGTAAGTAGATACGTTTGCTTGATCTATGGTATATATGACATCTGTGAGAATGACTTTTCAACACGGCGCGCATAATACATATAAGTACCGCGCGGCAAACGATTGTTGGGAGACTTATTACTTACTGGTCTTGTTATACTGTGGTACCGGTGACCTGGTGTTACTTTGATACATGGGATAACATCGTTCATCAATTTTTAAACTATAGACTTATAGTTAAATTAGACTTAATTTGTTATTAAACATTTTCTTCAATGTCAGCATGTCAACCAAATCAGAAAATATTCTTTTGCGTTCAAAATCGTGTCCCTAATCCCCAAAAATTCCATGAATCAAAGTAATCCCAGTTTACGGACCTCCTGCGCTACTTTGGTGGAACCTGGACAAATATTAATTTATGTTAACAAATCAATCTACTGAAGTTTGCTATAATTAAGCGAAGTATGAACAGCTGCAACAGGCATTCAACTAGCGATCAAAGGCGCTTCAGAGGACCGTTTTGAACCCGTTAGCGGAGGAATTGGAAATAGTGTGAGTTGATCGGTTTCAACATCAACTCAAACACAACTGATTAGGAAAGAAACTATTTAAGTATACTAACATAATAATATATTTAATCCGTCTAGCGAAATTTCGAACTTAGTGGAGGTTTATTGCAATATCTGGGAAAATACCCATTTTATAAAGAAATTGGAGAAAATTTATTAGAATATTTAACAAGTAATATTTCTCTCAGGAGTTATGTGAGTGAATTGGAAGGAAAGGGATAATAATGTATGTTACAATTTAAACATTTCTGCCCAACTTTGTTATAAATAACATAAATCCCCCACAACCCATAAATAATTCCGTTAGACAATTAAAATAACCGCAGTAAACGATTGAAAACTAAGTTTATCCTTTTGATGAACAATTATCAAACACCAACTGGACATCAAAAGGAATTTTGAACAAATCAAAAACCGAAAACCGCTGTATTCTCGAACACATCAAAGCTGAGGGATGGGCCAAGGGAAATATGATATCGATAACATATTTGGAATACTGATTTATAGAGTTACTTGTCTCTATAAGTTGTATGTGATGTGGGTACCTAGCGATCACAATTCAGATAAGTATCTAGGTTATTTTGTTTCGTATTACCGCAATTCTCAACCAATCTCATTAACAATATTCTTTCGCCACAATAAATGCAACTACGAAATAAGGTGATATTCGATTGACAACTGCGGCTGATAATATAAGTGACGTTTGGTCAGTTATCGCATTATTGTCGCGATTGACACTTTGAATATACTTTAAATAGATTTTTCTCAAACATGGTATGAAATATTGATGTTATGTGCCATATAATTGGCAGCGAAGTATGCAGTTGCGGCTAGGACGATTGATAGATAATGGAATTTCATACAAACCTTGCAGGCCAAGGCCGGCAAAGTCCTCTTTTTTAATTTCCAAACACAGATAATTGTGACATAACATCCAGGTATTTAGCCAATTAAAAAAAAAACTATAAGGGGCTTTATAGACGTGCCGACTGCAACTGGTACGGGCCCTAGACAATATTTGATTTTGGGTGCGTTTTCATACAAAAAAATTTTTTTTCGTTTTTTTTTGAATTTTTTTTAACTGTTTGTTTTTTTATAAGCGTATACAGGGCATTAAAGGGAACGAAAATTCGATTACTTTTGCGCTTCGACGCACCGTTTAGGAGATACAGCCATCCAAAGTTACTATTTTCAGTAGACTTTATTTATTTCATACCATGTTTGAGAAAAGCACTATACATACCTCGGCGGGAAATGGGGTTGCCCGCCTCAGACCTATCCGTCTATATGTCTTCGGCCGGCAACCCCCTTTGTCCCGGCCTCTGTAGTAATGTACTAATGTCAGCTGTAATATAGTTTCAGAACTCAAGTATTTAAGTTAAATAAATCAGTGATTTTACCATGTGTCAACCTATGGATATACAGGGTGGGACCTGTAACAAAAGCAAAAAATTAAACTGTAGGCTGTACTCCTTAAACTGACCAACATTTCTTCAGCGACTTTTAAAAATTATGAAGTCTTTAATTTTCTTATTTTTCATACAAAATAAATATTAGCTTCAATGGACGCCATTATTGTTGTCATTGACGTTGTCAGTCACACTTTAGACTTAACAGAATTCGCAATACATTACCTCTTAGGAAAAACTTTCAAGGGTGATAAATAACAAAATACAAGTTATTTTTAAAAGTCGCTGAACAAATGTTGGTCTGTGTAAGGAGTACAGCCTACAGTTTAATTTTTTGCTTTTGTTACAGGCCCCACCCGGTAGAAAAGGCCATAATGGCATAAATGTTCACAAAACAATTAAAAAAAAACATTTATTTTTACTTATTTTATTTTAGTTTTTTTAGTTGCCAATTCCGCCGCCCCCTGTCAACCTTGCGTAAAAAGTCACACCTATTAAAATCAAGTTAAATTAAACCATCATAACATACTAGGCCGATAGGTCAAGTGAGCCACGGAGAACCTACACCACGCCAAAACCAAATAGCGTAAGTTATCAAAAACGAAATGAACCAAGTCCCTTTCAAAATATACGTTCAGATTTCTTAGTCACGCGACACACATCCACGCTTCAGATGCGAAAGGCGATAACTTACTGGTTATTTGAAATTCACATGAAAGCTACTTCGTTCGAGTAGAAAAAGTTGAGGATTCCGAACTTTACTTACGCTTTGGTATGGAGGTGTGGTGGCGCTTATTTCGTTTTAGATATACATCCTTGATAACTCATGGCATGGCAATATAGTTTTTGTTTCTTGTTAGTATTTCGGGGATTCTTTTTAGGTGCTGACTGCAGACTGATAAATGAGTATTGTTTGGAACACAAATCAGATTATGTCATTTATGTCACTTTTTTTTTAAATGAATTTGTAAATAATAACGTTTATTTCTACAAAAACTATTTACAAAATTAAATATTAAAAGAAAAAATAATTTGATTAGTTTTTTGTAGATTCATATTTTTATACCTATTTCATTGAGACTTAGAAATTTTAAAAGTTGGTTGAAAAATAATAAGTGCACATATCTTCTTTATTGGTACTTATAGTCGTGCTCATGTTCCAAATCTCGCCTCTTGCTTGCGAAGTCTCCAAAACTTGCGCTGGTAGTCACATATTCACGAGCGCTCATTTAAACATTAATCAAATTAATGCAAATAACTACAATAATAAAATAAACAAAGACTTTCAAGTCAATTTATAAGTCACGCTATAAGCATTGCGCTGTAGCATGCCGCAGAGCAGTTTCAAAATGGGTTAAGGTTTTTAAACCGCACCTTCGACCTTCAAACCTGGCAGGCTTTAATAAATTATTAATACCCGAACTTTAAAAACTGAGATTATTTTCAAAAATAGAATATACTTGTAGGTAGAGAAACGGGTATAAATAAAAGAAAAAGTGTATCCTCTGGAGGCTCAATGTACTAATACCAGAACTAATTACCTCTAATGAAAGTTAAACCGTAATGAAATGGAGCAGAAAATTAATACCGTTCAATTTTATAACGAAAAGAAATAATCTCTCATTTCTAATAAGTATCTTAACTTGATTGCCAATTTTCATTGTAGGTGGGTCGCCAGAGCTGAGGTTGAATAAAAGAAGCCAAAAGATTTATTTATGCAGTTTTTGAAGGAATTATGTACTAAAAATATGATAAATACATAATTAGAAAACAAAAGTATTCCTAGACAATAAAACAATAAATTTTACAAATTAATATTAAATAGCAATCAGCTATTAACCCATACGTCTCAATTAAAATGCTGAGACCAGTTAATTAAAACAAAGTGGAAAGGTAACGAAACGCAATTTATTTTGTACTCAACACAGCACCGATTCACATGTAAATTTATTGTGGCAAGAATAATATTATTAAAAATAATCGCTGGTGAAAAAGCAAGTAGTTGCGTGACTTCTAGTGAGGAGGGAGCTGCTACAGTGATTGGCGAAGCGGGACTGTGAGTGTGACGTGATTTTTGGGATACCATTTTAACCCCCGACGCAAAAACGACGGGGTGTTATAAGTTTGATGTGTTTGTCTGTCTGTCTGTCTGTCAGTTTGTGTGTCTGTCTGTGGCGTCGTAGCTCCCGAAAGGATGAACCGATTTAAATTCAGTTTTATTTTTGTTTGAAAGCTTAGTTAGTCGGGAGTGTTCTTAGCCATGTTTTATGAAAATCGGTCCACTATGTCGGGGGTTTTTCCAAAATTTTATTTTTGTGGTCCGGTTATTACTCTAGTATCTGGCTAACATAGCTGGGCAATAACTCGTTAATCCGTTAATCGTTAATTAACGAAGTTAACATTTCGATTAACGGATTAACTTTTAAGTTAACTTGAAAAAATGTTAACGGACTCGTTAACTTCCGTTAAATTTCTCCGAGTCCGTTAATCGTTAATCTAGTAGGGCACAGGTGCCATCTGCGCTGCGAAAAACACGTTCTGAACGCTACTATAAAAGCCCGAAGTACGGCAAATCCTAGGTTTTACCGATGTCGATTGCTAAAAGTCCGAAATATTACCTAAAAAAGTATTCTTCACGTGGATTTGCTTTTACTAACTTGGATTCGGTGAATCCTAAGCTTTACCATGGCGCCTGTTGTAGTGATAGGGCAGCAAGTTCGAGCCCTATTTACGACCACATTCGCTTCCCTAGCCTCTACCGCCCAAAGTGCCACAACAGTCCCGTCACCGCGAGCATCTCTCCTGATGACACAGCTCTTGGCAGTAAGTAGCTCAGGCGATCACTGCCTTCCACGTGCAGCCTAGAGTTCAATAGGCTAGCTGTACTTCGGCCTTTTACAGAAATATAATACGTTATAGTGGATACTGATGCAACTAAATATTAAAAAAAAAGTTTCTTTTTTTTCACGTGTTAACGGATTAACGATTAACTTTAACTTACGTTAAATTTGTTGAAATGTATCGCTTTAACGATTAACGAAGTTAACTTTTTTAGTAACGGATTATCGATTAACGAAGTTAACTATTTGATTAACGGTGCCCAGCTATGCTGGCTAAATACAAATCTGGATCTGACTATTCATATATATTATTTACTTAAAAATATTGCTTAGAGTATACAGGCGTAATATAATAGGCAAAAACGTTTTATTTATTTTTTACGTATCCTAAACGCCCTAAATTATTTATAATATGGCAACCAAGCTCGGGTATGTGAATCCCGATAATTATTTCATAATACTTTTTTGGATATTTTTTTATTCAAAAATTCTTCTTTTGAATAGAAAGCTTCATTTAATAAATATTCCTTTAAATTTTAATAAGTTCTTGTATCGCTCTGCGTTTCTCAGCCCTCAGGCTTAGAACGTGAGAGTCACTTTGCTTCCACCAACTTACGCCCACTTCCGTGAGTGGCCGCCTAACGCTTGAAACTTGAGCCTTTTTCTAACTAGCCTCGTAAAGAAATCGATTGCGTTATATCATGACCGCTAGTACAAATCTGATGGAGTACTTAGTAAATAAGCCGGTAAATTCTTGGAATAAGATAGGTAGGTACAAATATATTACCTATAATTTTAAAAACGATACGACATCGATGTGGCTTGAAAGCGACCAAGGTAAAATGTAACTGAGTCTACCATTCGGAGTTGTAGTGCTGTGCTGTGAAACATGATCTTGAGCAACACAATATTCTGACCGACCATGTCAGCGATGGTTAGATGGTTGGACTCCTTTATAAAGAAATGGTTACCTAGGATCGCAAAGACTGGAAAATGAGGACTTTTGCATGACAGCATTAGATACATTAAATTGATAAATTATAATATTAGTTGCCCAAGTTATGGGGTGATGTTGGATCGGTATGTTTCAGTTATCGCAGAAGCAAAAATATTCCGTTTAGATTTTAAATAGCACCCGTTGAATCTAAATAGTCAAATGTGGCAGAACGGTACGGAATCCTACACAGCAGAGCTCGACATGCGCGTGTCTGTCTTTTTTTACAAATTCAAAGCATATTCTGTGGCTTTTTTAAAACAAATTAAATGGTTTTGGGTGAGAATACCGGATAACCTAAATCTGTTGGCGTTAAAAAGTCCCCGATGTTTAATCCAACGTCATCAATGGCGGAATAGGTGTCATTCGTGGCTAATCGGATCGCTTCACGCGCATGGCTTCGGATCAAATTTCATTATTGATTACGAGTTTGATGGATTTTAGATTTTTTGTGTAATCAAGCACTTATTTGTAAAAGTTATCTAAACGAAATATCTAATGAAAAAGGATAATTCACGTTTTATTATTAAGTTTAAATTATGGCGATATTTTTTAGTAGAAATAACTATTGTGAATGTATTTTCTATGTAGCTATCGAATAGGGATAGCTTAAAAAGTGATAATCGTAGAACTCAGTGACGTAACGTTACTGACGTGAAAATTGCGGAATCTTTAAAAAAAATTGAAAAATTCTTGGAAATTTCATGAAAGTGTAGCAAGTGTCACAACACATCACTTTATGTGATTATGTTTTGTTTTTGTAAATAATTATTTGTAAAATCGTAACTTAATATGTATTAGGTATACATACAGTTCTTATAAAATATGCCAATTAGATTCACTAGCAAAACTTTCAACCCAGCCCCACATACGTAATATTGTAGATACGATTACCTACATTTTATATTGACGTGTCAAAATGTTCGTAGTCTCCCACATGACAGACAAAAATGCACCACTCACGTGTAGTGATAATGAGAGAAGGGGACAGTGGTCATTCCAGGAGGGTCGAGCTAAATTGAAGGCCTTCCCATTGGGTTCCAAACACACATTTTTATTATCATCCGGACGCCATTTAATTTTCGCAGGCATGGCCGGTGTTTTAGCAATGTCATATAAGACTTTGTTTGTGCTGTTTTCCAACCTCGATTAACTTTTATGGGCTATGATGTTTATTTTACTTTATGAATTGTGATTGTAAGATTAAAGCTAATTGGCTCAACTGGAGAGTTATGAATTTTGCATAATTGGTACACTCAACTACAAACATGTGTACTTTACTTACCAGCAACCTAAGGAAATGTTTTCTAGGGCATTGTATTTTTTTTTGTACCTATGTGATCTTTTATGTATAGGTTATGTATTTGCCAGCTATAAATAACGATACTTTTGTCTTTTAATTGGCAAATTATAAATGTCAGTTTAGAAAGCTATTTTATACAAAAAATATGCATTCCAAGTGTACCTGAACACATTCATACATACAATTTTATACTTTTATCAGAACCTATTTCATTTGCTTAAGACCCACTTGCACCATCAACCACTTAAACTCAGGGTTAGTGGGCTGTCATCTGTCAAATTCCATATAAAATGGTGGGTTAACCCCCGGGTTAACCCTCCATTTTCGTTGTTGCAAGTGGCCCTAAATGTGTCATAATTAAAGGAATCTCTAATTGAGGTTAACTTTCCAAACTGTCAATAGTAAGGTGTCTCCCATTAATTAGAGCCGATTTCATAAAACACTTAGCCAATTTTATAAAGTCAAAATATAATTTAAGTATGAAGACTGAGACGTTTATGAAATTCAACAAATACCCGGAAGGAATAATCTGCCTAAAGACGTTTTTCCTAAAGACGAACTAAACGTTTCTACTAATATTTACCAACCACGGCCATATTTTACTGAATTAATTTTCGCCGAGCAGAAACCGGGCAGGCTAGTTACTTAATGTCACAATCGCTTACGCTACATAGCGTATCCTAGCTAGCTCTCTCTATCGCTCTTCCGTATTGGCGCAACAGGGGCAACTGATTTTCGATCGCCAAGTAGCATCATTCGATTTTGTCACTTCGGCTAGGCTGGTAGCACACTTTACCATAAAGTAGGTACGCTTAATATTCAAAATTAATAATCGGACGCAACCTTTCTATAGCTCATATAGGCATTATTATTTAAGCACATATTTAGTCACTTCAACGAAAGTTAGGGGCTTTCAGTAAATATTTCACTTTAGTCCCTCTATTATCCTTACTCATAGGTAATATCATATTTAAGTTTCATATTCATGAAATACATTAAAATTGATAAAGGAATAGATGTCATGTCTCATTTTAATAGAAATAATTAATCAATATTATAGGTAGGACAACCTTACACATATTGACTAAGGTAAGCTCAGGAAGGCTTGTATTGTGGGTAGGTACTGAACAAATCGAAGATTGAATAAGGAACAAATAAATAAAACTGTTCTACACAATAAAGTGATACTACTACTACTACTATTACTACAAATACCTATGTTCATCAGTAAAGAGTCATCACCCAAATAAATGCCGTTAACCTTCCCGGAATTCCAATCCAGGACCATCAACTTATCAGGCAGGGTCACTAAGTGAGACCAGTCGTATTGATAGTAACAAAGGCTTTGTAGCAGTATCCTTGTAATACCAGCACAGCAATAACAGACGCAATGCTGCTGGCTGCATTTTTGTCCAAATATGTTTAAGGCGTAAATACCGTGTTGTATCCCACAAATGGGTGCACCCCCTTGCCTCTCGTGGGTGTCGATGTTGGAGATATCGACTTTGGGATTTGGTTGCAATTGTGATATGGGCAATTACAACAAAAACGGCAAAACATTTGATAATCTTTTGTTTAAATATCTGTTGAGGTGTATAATATGGATTTTTTTATTTGAAAAAGATGTTTTTTTATTATTTTTTATAAAAAGTCGCACTGAAACTTAGCAGTTTCATTTGTTCTGCCTATTTACTCCATTTGGGAATATGGCGTGAATGTATGGATATGGATACACCTCTACTCCATTGGAATTTAAATTTAACTAACTAAACACAGCTAAAGTTTCAATGGACACTGTTTGAGTTGCAGGCGTCCAAGGTTATGACCGCCTCAGGCGGGCCTGCCAACGTAGTATAAAAAAAACAGCTAAATCAATGGCTGGTTACAAAATCCTCCTCCAACTTGCCGCTAACTGCTACCCCAGCTTCGAAAGTAATAAATGATCGTTGACTAGGACCAAACATTATGCGTTGTCACGTCCGGGTCAAGCCGAGTAATGAATGCGCACAAAGTTATACCACGACCACCCTTCGATTCCTTTCACATGGGCTTTTTGTGATGCTAATAAAGGTCATTATCAATTGATCGAGCCGACTTTTGAAACTGTCATGAGAGAGCGGACTAGAAATGTAGACTTTTGCGTTTGTTGAATTAGTATCGTTTCATATCTATATGAAAGTTCTGGGATACGCGGTTTATATCCCTTTTTGATAGACTTGTATTTATTAGAAGATGGGGTCTAAAAATGAACTCCAACACTATTTGACAAAAGCGATTGATTTAACACTGTACCTAATATAAAATTCAAGATTCCCGCCTCATTGCCCCTAAAATACGATAGGTATTCTCAAACATTTTAGTATAAATCAGCTGTATACAAAATTATACGTGCACTGACTAATGATTGAACTTAAAGACGAATATTCTGTGAATAAAAATGAATTAAAATGAAAGTTCCGTTTTGACCATTTTGACTAATGGACTCTATGGACACTCTTGAGTCAACAGAAAGAAACAATTTTTATTATTATACATAAATATAGTTATATTTTCTTACTACAGGTAGGTACAACACCTTTCTCCATAATTAGTGAATAATATCTAAAATAAGATTTACGATGCCTGCCCCACAAACCACATATTTCCGATACATCAATTTTAAGGCAGTCCAAAATATGCTGTGCAATTAGGACCCAGGTGTTGGCTCCGAAGGCCTTTGGCGTAGTGCCAACCACTGGGCAAACAAGTTTTATTTTTTGGGGTTCGCATTGGTGACACGCCGGGTCCAAGCATATCTGATTGATTTTTGTGTGTTGTTGACAGAATAAAAACTATGCACAATTGAGCAATTTGGTTTAAGAGGATAGCTGCTGTGCTGCGGATACTTTTTCATACAAACGTAGTTTTCTTTATCGATGTTGACAATATGGAAAATTTTCTTCTTTAATGCAATTATATATAGGACATAACTATGCCTTTTGTGTAAACATTTGTAGTGTTATCTGACCCAGTCGCCACGTAGTCGGGCTTGGTCCGACCTAAGTACCGGCGCAGCAGGGGAAGCTCCTTAGTAAAAATCCCGCAAAATTTTTACTTGTCTGTTTGAAGCATCCTGGGTATCTATATCTATCCATATTTATTTGTGCAATTATCCACACATCATCAATATATGCTGGGGACGATGCTTCGGGTACATTAGAGTCAACCCTAGGATATGCAGAATGATGCAAGATGTCCGCAATACATTCGTATTTGTTTTATTCAATTTTCGTAAAATTGTAACACCTACAAGTATCTTTCAAAATTAATATAAATTTAAAATGAAGTGGTATTTAAAATGCTATCAAGTAAAATATCCAATATTCTGTCTGCAATTTCTTACGTAAAACTGCTAAAGGTTTTCTGTTTCACGGCAGTGTTGAAAAATTTCAATCATGAAGTCTGCCGGTGTCGGGTCCTTTGGACATAGTTTCTAATAGGCGACGTAACGTGACGCTGTAACAATGAAAACACACGGGACGATTTAGTAACAAAGGTTCACTTAAAATTATTAATATTATGGTTTTAATTTAAAAGACAAAATCTGTGCTTTCCGGGGAAGGAGGACTCCGCGAAGAAACGAGACTAATCCCCATGTCCGTAGTTTATCGTCAGAATTAAAATGTCTGATGACAGTCGATTTCGTAAAAGTAGTGTTTATGACAAATACTGGGCTTGCTGGACTTAATTTCCAAAGCAGATTCCATGAGCCGTAGCTAAGTTCCGGGATAGCACTAGGAAGATTAAGAAGTTAACAAGGAGTTATAGAAGAGTAGGTACATATAACGACTTATAGAAGTTATAAATATTTAACAAAAACAAAAAAAATATTGCATGCAAACAAGGAAATCTAAGCTGAAAACCCGTTTATACAAAGTGTCGTATTATTTAACACAATAAACTAAATAAGTAAAATAATAAAACTACACCCATATCAACATTTTTTCCTAAAGAGTCTATCTATAAACCCACAACGTATTTCAGTGCAATAGGCTTCCGCATATTCCACTGCTAAGGTGTTCGGTGTCGTGGCACTGCGCCAAGTTGCACTGATTCTGCTCCGGTTATCATGTTTGAATGGAACGTTCATGGCTAATTTATACCGGAGAACTGTACTAAATATTTTTAAGCAACTGCGAAGTAAAAATACAATTTTGAACTCATTATAAAAATGAAAATCGTGGAGGTTGAAAAGGATTTTGTCTGTAAATGTTATTATGAGGTAATATTTGCATTGAGTGGGATTCACATATTAGCGCAGCCTAGGTGAAGAGATGACTACAATTTGCGTTGAAGCATTGTCAAGCAGTATACCCATCAGGTTTGGGATTCGACACTGCTTGCTCTACATCTACAACTACAATAATTTTCACCAAGCTCTCGAGTACTCGCTTAACCTCTACGTCATTTCATAATTGTTGATGATCTATGTAAATGTAGTCTTCCCGGCACCGATGCACAGTGGTAGAAGCCACGGTTGGACAGTATCCTCAGCGTAGAAGCGAAAGAATAGGACTGTACCCATCCCAAGTCAAAATTAGATTGACAAGGTTCAGGCAGCTATCGATGCTAGAAATTTAATGCTGCAAGTTCACGTTTATTGCACCTCAAACCAAAACAAAGGGGCAGCAAATTTCACTAGTCCACATTTGAAGAAGATTTTCAAGTGAGAATCCTTCAACATCCTGTCTAGGGAGTCGATAAACTCTGTGCAAAGTCAGATCTGATCGGTGCCAAAAAATTGGTGATTTTAGAAACTCTAGAATGGAACCGCAACAACCAGTATGTATTTATAAGTTTATTCCTTAGATTTAACCCTTAAATGCATAGTGATGTATATGTCGCAGGGAAATGGCCAGAACAGAGATTTGATCAAATCTCTAAGGGATATGATCAAATCACGCAGGATGTCAAAATGGCGAATCCATTTCATCATTTCTCTAGAAAATTTCAGTCATTTGACTAAATCCCTGACTATGTTTAGTGAAATCACAAAATCGGTCAATGCCACGTTTTGTCATTTCACTAGATTTGTTTAGCGATTTGATAAAATCCCTGAACCACAACAGTAAGTTGACGAAACGAGTTTATAACGTCAACTTGTTTTATCATTTCGCGACAAAACCTGTTCAGAGATTTGATCAAATCACCATATTTATTATTATGTATACCATATTTCAGTTGAGACTTTATCATTGCCTTAAATTTGTTTAGCAAAATGTTAAAAGAAATTTACTTTTTGAGTTCGTTTCATCAACTTACTGTCGTGGTTCAGGGATTTTATCAAATCCCTAAACAAATCTAGTAAAATGATGTTTTTGCACGATCTTAACCTGATCTGGTACTTTATTTAGAATCGTGGGCACTAAGTATTTTCGAGTACGTTTTCCATAATAGTTACAGACTTTTAGGTACAAACAATGGCGAATCCATTTCATCATTTCTCTAGAAAATTTCAGTCATTTGACTAAATCCCTGACTCTGTTTAGTGAAATCACAAAATCGGCCAATTTTTTATTTACTCCAAACCCAACATTAAAGTTGTTGATTATTTTTACTTTTATAAGATTAGTGCTTGGATACCTTGGGTAGGACATACTTGCATGTTTAAATTACATACTTTTTTATCATTGTATGAAATACAAAATAAGTGGTTCAACATAAATGGTGGAGGGTAGAATAATTTTCTGCCAACAAACTGCTGTGCAGTTTGGCAGATAAGTACAAAACTTTATTGTATGTTTTTTTCCTTAAAACGAAATAAATAAATAAAAAATCTCTGTTTTCGCCATTTCCCTGCGACATATATATGCATCATGCATTTTTGACTCTATTGACAGCATGTCAAAATTCAAATTTGAATGAATCTTTGTCAAGGTCATGCATTTAAGGGTTAAAAAGTATCACTACATGACAAACACAGAACCTATGATAAGGGCCCATTTAGACGGTACGAGTACTCGCATACGAGTTTTATTACATTGCGGTATTTGATGGCTGTGCAAAATTGTATGTAACCTCAACAGCCCGCAATGTAACTAAAATCGCATGCGAGTTCGCACGCCGTCTAAATCAGGCCTAAATGACAGTAAATATTAGTCAATACATATTTAGTTAATTAAAACTAAGCCTAGGAAATTCTCTCAAAGTTTTTTTCATAAAATATTGTTTGTGAAAATATTCCTAACTATAAAAGTACATTAAAAGCACCAGTTGGGATTCAAACATTTGTAACAAACTTCTTTTCCATTCAACTTCACTCCGCCGACTAAAATGCAGTTAAAGTTGAACAATGAACAATAGGGTTTCCATTTGATGGAACCCAAAAACTAAACTTAGGTGCAATGCGGTACCTATCCATGATGGCTTTTGTTCTGGTTTTGAAGCGAAGAATTTACCGGTCTAAATTTTTATACATTTTTTTTTCATAGCGTTTATGTAGCTTTGGAACTTACGTTGATCAGGGAGCAACTATCGAATAAAGCTCGCGTATACCTTATCAATCTTATCATTCATCGTTTTCCTGAATTTTCAAATGCAAAACGATTCTTCAATACACAAATCGCTAACTAGGCGCTGATTTGACTTAGGTCCTTACGCCAGGGACTGTCGCTAACACAAGTGGTAATCGAATTTTTACTCCTATGAAATTAATATGGGTATGTATATTAACTGTATTTCCCAGAAGAACTAGTATAAAATTGGACGTCAGAATTACAATTTCATACGTAATATCAATAAAATGAAAATACAAAGTTAAACAATGTATGTAAATAAATTATAGTAAAATTAAATGATCTTATTGTCAAATAAACTTATTCTACACAGTTTTTACTCATAATTAATAAAATTGTATTGCGACTTTATCACGTACACTTACGTTTATAATGTGGACTAACGTGTCGAACGTGACGTTCGTCTTTCTTATCAACCAGCTGATTTTCCGTAATATAATAACGTAAGTAGGTATACGATTGTAATTACCGTTTGAGTCCCTGGCAGCTGGCGCTGGAATGACGCCAGCTACCTGCCGGGTAAATAAATAATCCGGTAACGACAGGGGCATTTAATATCGTCCTGGGACGGTAATGACGTGCTTGAGATTTAAATAGTCGGGAATGAAAAGATAAGAAAAGTATTAAATAATGTTGGAATGTTAGAGAATGTTTAGATGTTTATATCGCCCTAATAACTGAATACTTATATGTCAAGACACCTACATACGTCAGATTACAGAATGAATACATAAGTATTCAGTGACATATAAATGTCAGGACACCTACATACGTCAGATTACAGGATGAGTGGTGAGTAAAAATTCTCTTAGCACAACTTGCGCTCTTGCGCGCGAGTTCATACTAGAAGTCGCGGATGTATGGACTCACGCGCGCAACGCTAGACCACCAGAATCTGGATTCTAGATATTGTTGACCTTCATTAGAAAACAATATTACGCTAATGTTATTCAACAATGAATCTTATTTCTCTCTATTTTAGGGCAATCTCAATTTTTGTTTTTACTTAATATTTTAGTTTATTTATTAAAAACACTTAAATAAAAATTCCATACAATAAATATCATAAACTAGGCAATTAAAAAGAAAACTAAAAGTCTAAGTCTAAAGAGGGCGTTTTCTTTTTAATCTCGATTTATTACATTGTACATTTTGTGCCTTATTATGGGCCACAAATACCGTACAATACAGCCTCACTTGCTATGAGATTTTTCTCTTTTTTTTAGAATATCAATGCAAAGAGTAGCTGAGTAGGTACTAGGTACCCAGTTAAACTAAATATTAGGAATGGTCACGGTTACGAGTGTACTGCAATATTTTTCGAGCATACTTTTATTTATATTCTGTTTTCCCCGATATCGAAAATAACACCAAACAAGTTTATTTACCGACATAGCAAATAAACGTTGTGCACAAACAGCTTAAGCTGCCAAAACAGGCTAGCTTCGCCGTAACCGAGCTACCTGCTATTTATTGACAATTTATTGAAGTTTTGGGTTTTGTAAATATACTGACATAAAACTTATATTCGGTTAGAATTTTAGTAGTCAGTAAAGTTAATATGTGTAAAGCCGGGGTTGCATTAGAGCCACGCCGCGCGTCGCAACGCGTGGGATTGTATTCGGTTATATGGCCGCTCGGCGACACGCGGGACTGAGCTAATGTAACCACGTTCATACAAAATGTATGTAACCGATTGCGTTGCGATACGCGGCGTGTCTCTAAGAGCATGTTCAGATGACAAGCGCTCAACGCGCGTTTTGTTAGCGCGCGTTTACAACTACATAACAACTTATTCAGGCTGTACACATGCTAACGCGCGTTTTATTAATACGCGCGTTGAACGCTGCGCTAGCTCTCGACTGTTGTCAGCGCGCGTCAACGCGCGCTTTGAGATCATTGGTTTTCTATGTTTCCGTTCAGTTGAGCGCGCGCTTTCGACGCGGGTGGACGTATTTTAGGGTTCATCGGGTCGTCCAGAAATCGTCCGAAATGGAAACCGAAGCTTTTGATACGGAATTATTTATAGACGAAATAGAGAAACGTCCTGCGATATGGGATATGACAAGTATGACATGGCTTTCAGTCAGCCTGGTTGACAAAATTCGGTGGACCCAATATCTCCGTCTTCTGGCGTGTCGTTTCAGCCGTCGGTATAATATCACCGTTAAAACTGTTTCTACGTCCGTCTTCGACAAATGTAAGAACTCTACTGACTGAACCATGGCGGTCGCGGCAACGCGCGTTCAACGCCCGGCAAGCGCGTGTCATGTGAACACTATACAAAAATTTAGCGCGCGTTTAACGCGCGTTGAACGCTTGTCATCTGAACGTACCCTCAAAGTAACCCCAGCTTAAGAGGGCTTTCATGTGAAAAATAGTGAAATCGCAACCGAGCGCTTAATCATGCTGTGTGGTATCAAATTAAAGGCTTTTCAAGTAGTTTATAAATACATAACATATTATAAGGGCTTTGTCTACTTTGTCTAACAAAATATGAGAAAATGTCCAGTAGTGTTTATATTGTGACGGTGAAGACTCGTTTTCAAAAATTGCCAAAAATATATAATAGAAATTTATTAATAAGGTATAATAGGAGCAATTTCAGTAAACGTTGCAGATTAATTTAGTACGAAAATAACTTCGATGTGATGTAGATTCTCAAAGAAATTGTCACTTAATTTTAGGTAATTTCTGAAAAAAAAATGAATTCGTCTTAGCCTCGTTTACTCTTTTTCAAAACCTTATAATAAATATGTAATTTGAGAAGATATAGATATACAGGATATACGTTTTATAAATTTACCAGTTTCAGTATTCTAAATTGTCCAAATTTTACAAATAAGATCGACTTATTCAGCGCTATACGCTGGTTTTTCTAAACGTGCATCAGAGAAAAATATTTAATTAATTTATTGAGTTAGTTTTCAAAAATACAGTTTAATAAGAATCAAGATAATAAGATGCTCTAATTGAAACTTGAATTAAATATATCTATTAGATAAGGGAACGTGTAGTATTTCACCGACTAAAACTATCAATTTTACATTATTTTGACGTTTTTCTTGAAAGCACCCTTAAAGGATACCTAATAAGCTAAGGTTCTAGAAGTTTTAAACTTGTGCCTGTGCTGTGTGAGTTTTATGTTTTAATGTTTAATCAGATGGACAATAGATAAAATAATATTATGTTATTCTGGTGCGCCGGAAAATAATATCCATGGTATTTAAAAAAGTGACTTATAATTTTTATTTGAAAAAAAAAAAAACTAAATAATAACAAATACTTTTTACCGTTGCAGAAGTAAATGTATCCATTATTAAAATTTAAGAGCTCTTGTGTCGGTGAAGCAATGTCCAGGGAAGTATTTGTTGACCTTTTCCTTAAAAACCTGATTCGTCACGTTGCTCAACGTTCACTTAGTGATACTTGTATTTGTATCTATATTGCTAGCTTAGTAAATTTTCAAATAGAGTTTTTGTCGCAGACTATACAATAACATGCATTTATTTCACATTTTACAACACTTTTGCCATCGGCAGTACACGCAATGCGAACCATAATTTAATTTCACGTTAAGGGTCATTTGCGTAACTAATCACTGAAGAGCACTCGATCCTAGGGGATGTCGCTATTCGCTCACGTTACGGTTCCAATTTGACGTTTAGCTTTCAACCAAATAATATTTTACCGAATTTCCCAGCGGTAAACTGGAATTGTCTATCTTTATACAAGTTTCAATTTGGACATTCGAAATTAGATAGAAGGAAAATTTACCGTTTTCCTTTGTAACGTGAATAATTTTCATGATGTGTGCAATGATAAGAATAGATAAAATAGTTATGTATGAAAAAGCTTCTACTGTTTTTGTCGAGGTATGTACAGTCAACCAATTGGAACCCTAGGCCACTCTTGGACCATGTCAAAATGACAAGCAGTAAAAGATTTCTTACAATATGATTTATAACGTATAACGTCACTATGACATAGTTCTACCAGTGGCCTAAGGTTCCAATTGGTTGACTGTACCTACATATTTCGTGTCGGACTACGGTTCCATACCTTCATTTAATTCATAACTTGTTATGTTGTTTTGATAAGAATAAATAAATAAATATTATAAGACATTCTTACACAGATTGACTTTGAGGTTTGTTTTGTGGAGATGTAAAAGTTGCGGCCACATTACCGATATACTTACTGACGCTGACGTGTGACGTATGGAGTGCGGAGTGTAGAAACGTCCTCTGTTCAATTATTTATGTTACTCACCGCTTTTGGACCACCGAATATTGTTAATAAATAAATTATATCAACAAAAAAAAACGAATGAAATTAATTAAACCCAGTATAATATATATCTCATAGGCACTCGAAACATGAAAGGCATTTGAACTATACGAAGTTCTACACCTAACTTTTAATGCGAATGATAGAGCAAAATGACATTTAATGGCACAGTATTCGGCGCCAAGATCTCAGTAACACTTCCTAACGGTTATTCATTCCACGCCCAAACTTAATTAAAGTTTTAATGAGCCGCGCCTCATATGTATTTTGATGCAGGCCAAGATTATGAGAGAGATCGTGATGAGCTTCCATAATTTATAGTGCCGTGCTGGATAAGTTAGTTAGTAGGTCGTTACTTAGGCCGAATCAACATCATCATACATATCTTTCACCTGTACGTCCTTTAAGGTAACGGGTTAAAAATTTAACCAGCCCTTTCTTCTCGTGCGTGTCGTAGAAGTCGACTCTTGTGGTGTGGGTGGTGTTGGCTGGCAACCTGTCACTGCAATATCACAATTTCGTTTTCTTTTAACCCTTTCTTTAATTGCTAAAAGTGGCACTGAAACTTGAGCAGTTTCATGCGCTCCGCCTACCCCATTTGGATATACAATCGTGCCTTTATGTATGTATATATATATATGTCACCGTGAACTTGCCAAATAAGCAAAATTGTCATTTACTTTGCTTGTTTTGTGGCGGCTTAATTCGTAATATTTCTTGTGATTTAAAACTTAGTTTTCTTAAAAAAAACCGTTAGTTTATAATCTCACTAGTGAGAATTTTCAACCATAATGTTTACAATTTAATTTTACGGTGACATAAATTCCTAAAAGGAAAAGAAGACATGAAACCGCTCAAGATTCAATGTTAAGTAACTCTTGTCAAGTTCTACAGATATTTATGAAAACCATAATAAGTTTGTACACCAAACAAGCAACGCTTGCGTGTAACCTCGGACTATTATTCCAATTTTTAAATGTCTAAAAGGAAACTCAATTAAGAGATAACGAAAACCGACTCACCGTAAATGCCTTGTAAATTTTACTGTTGCCTTACATTCAAAACCTGAACGCAAATATTAAAATTTTATATCAAAACAGTCATTGAATAATTTTGCACAGACAAGGGTAGGTAATGACTAAGCTATTTTTCGGCATGATAACCACAACAGTTCAGCCATAATGGCAAAGTTTAAAGCCCCGAAACTATGCATACGTGTCAGCGTTCAGCGTTAACTATACCGCAGCTTGTCCGTGCCGTTACCACGAACCTTGAGTAAGCCGGAAAGTCGACTAGTACCTCTCATTAACCGTACCATACATTGCTGTTTATATTTACCGCGTACCTAAAGGCAAGGAGCAAACACAGAAGTGAATATTAACACAATAGTTACGTTGTTTATAAGAAATTTACAATGTTGCTGTACAAAGCTGTCAGTCACGACGTGAAAACAGCGGACTGGGCCCACTTCAGCGTAGTTTTTTAAAATAAGGTAATGGTCCAGTGATGGCTTAAAAGGATAGTAAGAAAATAAATGTCTAGTTTTCTGCTAGGTACACATTTAGAGTTTTGTTTGAAATGAAAAATATATTTTTAGGTTGGTCGTATGTCCCATCGTCTGTGAAGCTTGATGGATGGTGTTTGGTACTATAACACAAAAATAATTTGTACAGTTTGACAAACAGCAACAACATCAATTAATAATAATAACCCTTTTACGTACCTACTTATTCAAATAAAATAACTTAATGTCATATCGAGTATCATAGTCTCAAACAAAAAACAAACATAATTTTTTGTGTCTTTAAATAAATTGAATGATTTAAGTAGCTTAAATTTCTAGCTTTTTGAACTCGTGGAACTTATAATACAAACCATTGTTTACGAAAATCGCTCGTGTTATTATTTAGACCAAATTCACCCCGTATTAAAAACTCGAATTTATATGTATTCATTTGGCGCAACTTTCATGGAACTTTCTGACTTCGTATTAATAGCCACTAGTGACGTGATACTGATATTTCACTTAGCATAAGATTTTTTTCTGTAAATACATATAATACTTAGGACTAGACTAGTGTGTTAATTATATTCTATTAAAAATGACCGAATTTTTAACTTAATGAATAAAATAAATTTATATTAGACCCTGAATACTATAAGTAACTAAATAAATGAAAATCGAGTGACGTGAGGGAAACTGTAAAATTTTTGTTTTGCCTAAAATCTACTAATAAAGGCAATATATCTATTCATTTTCGTTTATTCATATTAATTAATATTAATATTAATTAATCAATTAATATTATAAATGCGAAAGTCTGTTTGTTTTCACGGCAAAACGGAGGGACGAATTGACGTGATTTTTTAAGTGGATATAGTTAAAGGGATGGAGAGTGACATAGGCTACTTTTTGTCTCTTTCTAAC
Source organism: Leguminivora glycinivorella (assembly GCF_023078275.1). Classification (NCBI taxonomy): domain Eukaryota; kingdom Metazoa; phylum Arthropoda; class Insecta; order Lepidoptera; family Tortricidae; genus Leguminivora; species Leguminivora glycinivorella. The sequence continues at coordinate 12,834,092 of NC_062978.1, forward strand.
GCGAGCGACGCCGCGGAAAAAAGCTAGTAGCTCATATTTTTATGGTATCAAGTCATGCAGTGCAATAAAAACTCGCGATAGATTAAAGAGAAGTTATTAAAAATAAAAAACTATGATTTTATATTTGTTAAATCGTTACATTACATATCAGCAGTATCAAATCGATATCATCTTTGGTTTTCCAAGCCAAGTCATGCTCGATTGCCACCATCTCACACATAAAAATACTTGTTTATTTTTGTTACAATATTATATTTTAATTATCAGGTAGTGATGATCATAAATTTGTAGGTACTTTACAAGGCCATATAGTGTTCAGAAAAACTCTATGAAATTTAAATTTTTAAGTACTTTTATTTGTTGAAAAAGATAATATTTACTTTCTGCTTTTAAATTCCATTAAGAAATTGTATATCTCAGTTACAAAAACTTTTTTTTAAAGAACCGGTATAAAATTTGCGAAGTAATATTTTTAATTAAAAAGTTTACGAAAAGAAAAGTAATGCTTAATTTGTTTTTGAAATTAATTGGCAGACTGATGGAAGATAATATTTATATTTTATATTGATTGAGTATTTTGATCAGGCTCTGTGAACGACCCCGTGCCTGTCGGTAAAAATAATAAGAATTTGTGGGAATTTGTAATTTACCACAATATAATGGATTATATCTCTCCTGTGGACATTTAGGAAAAGCAGGTTTTCAGGCTCATTTTTTATTTATTTAAAATTTCTAGCAAAACATAAAATTGTACAAATAACGGATTTTTTTTTAATACTACGTCGGTGGCAAACAAGCATACGGCCCGCCTGATGTAAAGCGGTCACCGTAACCTATGGACGCATGCAACTCAAATAGTGTCACATGCGAGTTGCCACCCCATTAGAAACTTGTATGACACTCCCTTTTGCTGTGTTAAGTACACAGCAAAAAGGAGTGTACAAGTTCTAAGGAGGGTTCGGGTTGCCGACGGACGACGGACAATAGACGGAACAAGTTAGTTCCGTAAGTCCTCCCGTCATCAGCACACCGCACCCTCGTTGAGCTCCGGCAGCCTTACTCACCGGCAGGAACACAACACTATGAGTAGGGTCTAGTGCTATTTGGCTGCGGTCTTCTGTAAGGCGGAGGTACTACCCCAGTTGGGCTCTGCTCTAGATTCGAGCGAGACGATATCCGCTGTGCTGTGCCCTACCACACAAAGCGGAATATCATTCGCTATGCCCTACCTCCTACAATTCCTTTACACGCCACAGGATCGAAAACGCTAAAATGGAAAGGAGCCCACTTTCAATTTGAAAAAATCTTGTTTATACTAGTGTTATTAATAGATTTATCGAAAAAAAATGTCCATTAAGAACCACTAAGTTAATAATTTATATATTGCGAAAAAATCTTTAAAATCGACGCGAGGTTCTGGTCTCCACCATTTCCTCCTTCAAAACGAAATTTGAGAATCTGAATAACAATGAAAAAAATCTGTGTCGGACCGTTTAAGGGTCCCCCACATCTAGCGTCTCGCGAGCGTCGCGTCGGGCGAACTGTATGGGCAAAGCCTGACGCCGCGTCGACGCGGCGTCTTTTTCCATACAGTTGGCCCGACGCGACGCTCGCGAGACGCTAGATGTGGGGGACCCTAATTGTCACCAATTTTGAATACTACACCTTTTTTACGCCATAATCAATAACGCCGTTTTTGGAAATTTTTGATGAGGCTCTAGGTCTTTAAAAATAACAATGTCATAAAAATCAAAACGGTCCAACACAGATAAAAATAAAAATAATCTGTGTTGAAAAAATCATTGTTCTATCTTCAAATACGAGGGAGGGAATAGTCGAGAACGTTTGTATGGAGATTTGACCCCTCCTGTAGCGACTTAAGGCTTTCGCCACCAGTCAATGATTAGATCAAAGTTTATGTTAGTGCAGGATTGTAAATATTCCCACAGGCAGAAATATTTCTTCAGCACTTGAGACACAAATAACAATTATATACTTACATATATAGACTCGTTAACTTTTATAATATTGTTCACAGAAGTGACGTTTTTACTTCATATATTTGACCACTTCAACTAAACATAGGTATTGTGTGACATTTTTACAAGTCCGTACAGATACCTAAACAAATCACGGCATGAAGATTTACAACACGGTTCAAAACACTAAATTTCTCGTATACAACAGTCAGGGTAATAAGCATCATGTATTCCTGCCGTGCTCGCAATTATATTGTTGCTTATCTGGTGATGTACGGATATGACATACTGTCTTATTTGTGTGTGTATTTCACTGTCCCGTTGTTTTGGTTTTGTTTGGGGTATGGTATGTCGCATAGCATCACATATGTATCGTCCTAAGTCCGGCGTGATTGTATAAATACAAATATACTTACATAAACTTTTTTGTAAATAAAAAAGAAGGTTTAATACGAGGATATAAAATTAAAAAGTTAATTTAAATGTTATTGTTTAAAAATATATTCAGCGAGTTCAAAGAAAAATAAAAAAGAATCTTCTCAGAAAATCTGCAGTGCATAATTATTGGAAAAAGTCAGTCTTGTATTTAGTCGTAACAGAGTTACCTACGACGGTTTGTATCAACTTTATTTAAATGCTTAATTGGCATACACATTTGCAGGTGTATTTAAATACCGTTTATTAAATCCAACATTAAAAAAATGTTTCATACATACTTCTGTCGTATCGTATAACGAACAAGACGTGTCGTTTATTGCAAACATATTGTTAAACGATATAAATGAAAATGTTTTATAATTTGGCAAGTGTATATTAAAAACTGACGATTCATTTGAATAACCCTAAATCAGGGGTTTTTGTAATGCATATAAATATGTAGTGTCTAGGTTCGCCTCTCTAGAATTTTCTACGTTAATATATCTTCGGAACGACTTTCTTTGCTGCTTGGTGCTATAATATAGGTATGCACAGAAAACGAATCTCACTTTGTATTTATGTAGTACAGGAGATATTTATTTGCAAGAGTTAAGTAATATTATTATGATGTTGTCACTTCCAAATAATGTCTTCATTCTTCAAAAACCGTCGAAAAAGTTCCGTGTAATTTATTTGTTAAAATTAATTGCATGCAATTTTTCGGGTATAATTTTAAATGGTAAATATTTATTTAAAATCCATATTTAAAATCTTCCATTATGCTCGTTTGAGTATCTATTTTGTACTCGATTCGAATTTAGATGATACCATGGGCGGCTCACTCCGCGATTCTATCGCCACGCTACAAGTATAAGTTGGCGGCTGCGAGTTCGCGGCCTAATCAGGGGTAGCGCGCGTTCTCACGGAACGCACGTTCATACTTTCTATTGTTACTTTTTTTTTGTATTGTATTCTTTATTTCATGAACATCATGAACATGAACATCGTGTTTGAAATTGAACATATTTACATAATTATATAAGAAACTAAGACTAAAGTTAAAAGCTAGCTAATGTCTAAAGTTAGCTGCTAAAGCTAGCTGCTACTTTACGTCGCAAGTTTTTTTAAGGTTCTAATGCGATGTCCGCGTGTGAATGGCTAATAATGCTTAGTTAAATGCACAGATCTACTATTAATTAAGCCCCACGGAAAAGTTCAATAAGGCTTGTGATGTTGGGACTTAAACAAAAAGATATAAATACTTACCGTATATATATATATATATATATATATATATATATATATATATATATATATATACGTTATAACATTTTATTTTGTTAAAATTTTGTAGGCATTTAAATGGCGGCATTTCTTGAACATCAAAGCAGTGGGCCTTCTGTACTTGTACTATTTACTTATTCTGTGATGATAATTACGACAAAAATAACCTCTAGATAGGATATCGATTAACGTAAGCGCAAAGGGCATTAAGAGATAAGTTTATAAAAAGTAAAAGGATAAAAACAAAATAATTTTGACAAAAGTGACATGAATGCCTACCATTAAAAAAAAAAAATCTTTATTGCCACATCTTAATACTAAGTATACACAATTACACAACATTACATTATACAGTTTAAAGTGAAGAATAACAGACAAAGTAGGATAACAAACAAAACAAAACAAACTTAAATTTATTAACTTAACCTAAGAACTATAACCATTGTATTGTGATCGAATAGATTTAGCGAATAAACATTCACTGAACGCAATTGCACTCTAATAATATTTATGTTATGGAGCCCTTACTGTTTTTATGTGTGCTGGCCTGCGGTGGTGGTATAAATCGTATGGTGCTTTTTACATAGGAGCTGCAACCGCGGCCGTAGATCTTCAAAAGCTTTATTTACTACAATCCTTTAATAAAGTTCATTTTGAAGGCTAAATTTTAGGATATTGGAGGACACTTCTTGAACACAGACAGGTAGTTGTGATTCTGAAACACTCGGTTACTAAATATTAAATATATCTAATATTTAAGCTATTAAAGAGTCCATAAAAAGGATAATGAAAATAATAAAATTTTTGATACTTTTTAACTTCCGTGACAGCAATTAAAAAAAAATGCATAATTTGGATCACGTTTTTGATATTGTTACAAAATGATAGGTTTGTACTACAAGGTGCTGTACAAGATTTCGCAAAATGTTCCAGGAATGTTTGGATTTTTTTTTAAATTGCTCATGAAGACATTAATATAATTATTACTTAATATTATTAGTCACGAACGAGTCCTCTCTGACATTACATATTCTTTGATAATCTCGTAGGGTATCACCAGCTCGAATGTGTGTGACAGACAGGTTGTCAAAATGAGCGGAAAAATCGACGTCGCGGCTTTTTTGTACGCTACGCGTTACAAAATTACACATGACTATAATTTTATTGTAACGTGTTTTAACATTATTTTTAGCTATACTTAAGCCTCATAAGTACATACCAAATTGTTGACGTTGGGTGACTTGGGTGTTATAGGATCTTGCTTCTAAAAACTTTCTTCTTTGACGTCAAGATTCTTACTGACGCTTGTTGGTTAGTCAATAATGCCGATCTTAACTTCGGAGAGGTGGGTTCCTAAGACTCTTGCATGGAAATATTACGCAAATGTGATGCATCTTGCCGTTGCTCGTTGTCAAAAATGCAGTCGATGACATCGTTTAAGAACTTCCATCATAATCGTTCTCTAGAATCAGAGTCTAAACAACTAAATATTTACGTGTCTCTTTTATTTACACGGGAGTGCTTATCTTTGTTCGTTTTTATAGCCGATAGCTCATAGCTTACTAGCTCGCGATTACAAACACTGAAACGTCATTTTTATGTTCCGTGGAGACATTAACATGACGTAAAGCAAAAGTTTAAATTTAAAAGGAAACAGATACAAATAAACCCATAAAAAACTATTTTTAAATAAAAATCAACAAAACTTCATTCGTCACGCACCCACAGGACGTTATCTACCAAATAAAAACAATGTTAACAGATCTAAGAAAGTTTAGGGTCACGCAATAAATAAAGTGGACGGCAATTTCGCCGCCTGTTTGTCCGACACCTTATTCGAAGTCATACGGTTTGCTTAAGGGAATGTTTGTGCTCCTAATTTAGTCCAGGGGGCAGTTGATTTTGGTTAGGTTAGTTATTTTTCTCGGTGTGGTGTAATGGTGCTACCAATGTATACCTATGTTACAAAATGTTACATAAATTCATTGATGATCATATTGCGAAGGTTAAGTGGTCAAACCCGATGTCTAAATTACTTTTGCATTGAAAAAGGAACTTTGCGGAAATTGCATACCTAGTAACTCTTTTGTTCTATCAAATACAATACAAACTAAATAAAAATCTGTATGTATGATACCTATAACCACGATGTGGTGTCATTAAGAGCGCTTTCGAAAAATCTGCTTGCTCGCATTTCGACGCCGGCGGCGCTGGCGTGCGCCTGTGTGCAGACGCACACTATAACCAGAAGCATAACGATTGTAGCCTGCGGTACAGACATAGCGTGCGATCCTCTTCGAACCAACCTTACGTGCGGCTAGAGCGAAAGGGATAGCATTCATGGTCGGTACCGCCACGCCGTCAGTAGCGTTGCGGACTAACCATTATTGATACTTGCGTAAAAACACCACCATATATATATTACATATTTGCATACATGATTTCGTGCATAAATACTTGACCTTTTAGTTTAATTATTAAACTTATCACAGTTTTTTCTATTAAAACGTGTGTAGCCTTGGAAGAAATAAATTAAAAAACTTTTATAATATAATAAATTGTGTATAATATAATATTGTCTTCTGTCACCGCGATAGTTACTCATGAAATAAATTTATGGAATCAGATTATATCGCGTATAATGAATATAATCGGTTTTCTTAGTTTTATTTCATTTTGTACCGAAAAGAACCTAGAAAACATAATATCATAATATTATGTTTTCTAGGTTCTTTTCGGTGAAGGAAAACATCGTGAGGAAACCGGACTGATTCCAATAAGGTCTAGTTTACCCTCTGGGTTGAAAGGTCAGATGGCAGTCGCTTTCGTAAAAACTAGTGCCTACGCCAAATCTTGGGATTAATTGTCAAAGCGGACCGCAGGCTCCCATGAGCCGTGGCAAATGCCGGGATAACGCAAGGAAGATGATGATGTTTTCTAGGTACATATATATAACTAGCCCCCGCGTTTTACCCGCGGCTTCGTAATAAAAGTATTCTTATTGAAACGTTTACAAAAAATAAGATTTTCATTTGGATCCGTAGGTTTCTTTGTAGGTAAGCGGGGCAATTCTCGACTGGGGGGCCATTGTAACTGATCTATTTGCTGTACGGTCAGCCAAGAAAGTGGTTTACCACTTTTCGACTCTATTGATCGAAAAGTGGTAAACCACTTTTTTGGCTGACTGTACCTTACACATATTACTATTAAGAAATTCTTGCAATTATTGTAGAATTGTTACACAGCGACCACAGCGTAGGTAGTAGGTACGAATATGTTTGTATTTTACCTATATAAATATTTATACTGGGGAAACATCATACAACCCACATAACCAGTATCTCGACGCTATGGTCGGTAGGGTAAAAAGTACTTCCTTGCATTATCGCTTACAATTTTTTCCATTTTGCTTATAGGTACTTATTGGTAGGTAAACATATAAAAAATAAAACCGCCTTCAAAAAAAGCGTGTTACAAAACACGGAGAAACTAAAAAGCCAAAAATAATAAACCTTCGAATTCAGATTTCTTATCGGATTGCAATAATCTAAACATCCAAATTAAAAATCAATTATTTTTGTAGTCGGTACCAGACCTGTTCGTCGCCTTGCCTGTTCCTGTTTGCCCCACCCAACCATACGCAGGCTGGCCGGGATACCCCCATTTGCCAGAATTTCATTTGCCATAATTTTAATTGCCATCCTATTCAACAATCATAATATTGTTTCTCATAACATCTTATGCCATAATCATTGTTTACTATATTAATCTAGTGCCAGAAACTTTGTTTCCCATAAAGTCAGTTTCCATAATGTCATTTGTCAGAATCATCGAAATCCGTAATTACCACATTCCATACCATCATTTTTCATACAAATTAGCATCCAGAAAAGTCAATTTCCATAATGTGCTTTGGCAGAATCGAAAACTACTATAATAGGTACTAGAAGGACTAGAGAATGAAACTGCTATCAGAAAGTAGGTTAGGTTAGGTTAGAACTGTGACCCCTGGAAAATGAAACTGCTATCAGAAAGTAGGTTAGGTTAGGTTAGAACTGTGAACCTCTGGAAAAGGAAACTGCTTGAAAAGTAGTTTAGGTTAGGTTAGAACTGTGACCCCCGGAAAATGAAAATACTATCAGACAGTAGGTTAGGTTAGGTTAGAACTGCGACCCCCTGGAAAATGAAACTGCTATCAGAAAGTAGGTTAGGTTAGGTTAGAACTGTGACCCCTGGAGAATGAAACTGCTGGAAAAGTAGGTTAGGTTAGGTTAGAACTGTGACCCCTGGAAAATGAAACTGCTATCAGAAAGTAGGTTAGGTTAAGTAATAATATGGGCAACAATTAATATGGCAATAATTGCTTATGGCGTTTGAATATTCTATGAAACCATATTATTGCACTTAATAATATGGCTAACAAATAGTATGGCATTGTATGATTATGGAAGGTAATATTCGGATAAACAACGAGTATGTCATATGATTTTTATGGTAAACAAATCATTCGGGCAAATGAAATTCAGGCAAGTTAGATTCGGGCAAATGAATATTATGTTAAATGACTGTCGGGCAAACAATAGACAACCAGGCTGGCCCCGACTCCAAAAATAATTGATCCCTATCCCAATCCCAATCCCAATCCCAATCCCAATCCCAATCCCAATCCCAATCCCAATCCCAATCCCAATCCCAATCCCAATCCCAATCCCAATCCCAATCCCAATCCCAATCCCAATCCCAATCCCAATCCCAATCCCAATCCCAATCCCAATCCCAATCCCAATCCACCCTATCCCTATCCCTATCCCTATCCCTATCCCTATCCCTATCCCTATCCCTATCCCTATCCCTATCCCTATCCCTATCCCTATCCCTATCCCTATCCCTATCCCTATCCCTATCCCTATCCCTATCCCTATCCCTATCCCTATCCCTATCCCTATCCCTATCCCTATCCCTATCCCTATCCCTATCCCTATCCCTATCCCTATCCCAATCCCAATCCCAATCCCAATCCCAATCCCAATCCCAATCCCAATCCCAATCCCAATCCCAATCCCAATCCCAATCCCAATCCCTATCCCTATCCCTATCCCTATCCCTATCCCTATCCCTATCCCTATCCCTATCCCTATCCCTATCCCTATCCCTATCCCTATCCCTATCCCTATCCCTATCCCTATCCCTATCCCTATCCCTATCCCTATCCCAATCCCAATCCCAATCCCAATCCCAATCCCAATCCCAATCCCAATCCCAATCCCAATCCCAATCCCAATCCCAATCCCAATCCCAATCCCAATCCCAATCCCAATCCCAATCCCAATCCCAATCCCAATCCCAATCCCAATCCACCCTATCCCTATCCCTATCCCTATCCCTATCCCTATCCCTATCCCTATCCCTATCCCTATCCCTATCCCTATCCCTATCCCAATCCCTATCCCTATCCCTATCCCTATCCCTATCCCAATCCCTATCCCTATCCCTATCCCTATCCCTATCCCTATCCCTATCCCTATCCCTATCCCTATCCCTATCCCTATCCCAATCCCAATCCCAATCCCAATCCCAATCCCAATCCCAATCCCAATCCCAATCCCAATCCCAATCCCAATCCCAATCCCAATCCCAATCCCAATCCCAATCCCAATCCCAATCCCAATCCCAATCCCAATCCCAATCCCAATCCCAATCCCAATCCCAATCCCAATCCCAATCCCAATCCCAATCCCAATCCCAATCCCAATCCCAATCCCAATCCCTATCCCTATCCCTATCCCTATGGATAGGGATAGGGAGGGATCGGGATGGATGGGACAGGGATTGGGATAGGGATAGCCCTATCCCTATCCCTATCCCTATCCCTATCCCTATCCCTATCCCTATCCCTATCCCTATCCCTATCCCTATCCCTATCCCTATCCCTATCCCTATCCCTATCCCTATCCCTATCCCTATCCCTATCCCTATCCCTATCCCTATCCCTATCCCTATCCCTATCCCTATCCCTATCCCTATCCCTATCCCTATCCCTATCCCTATCCCTATCCCTATCCCTATCCCTATCCCTATCCCTATCCCTATCCCTATCCCTATCCCTATCCCTATCCCTATCCCTATCCCTATCCCTATCCCTATCCCTATCCCTATCCCTATCCCTATCCCTATCCCTATCCCTATCCCTATCCCTATCCCTATCCCTATCCCTATCCCTATCCCTATCCCTATCCCTATCCCTATCCCTATCCCTATCCCTATCCCTAACCCTAACCCTATCCCGTTCCTGTCCCTGTACCTGTCCCTGTCCCTGTCCCTGTCCCTGTCAAATTATCATGCTAGGAGGTGAACTTTGAAAAATCCTTTCTTAGTGGTCCTCTAAGGAACTTCCGTGTCAATTTGAAATCTCTTGAACCAGTTTTCCATTTTGCTTATAGGTACTTATTGCAAACGTAAACATATAAAAAATAAAACCGCCTTCAAAAAAAGCGTGTTACAAAACACGGAGAAACTAAAAAGCCAAAAATAATAAACCTTCGAATTCAGATTTCTTATCGGATTGCAATAATCTAAACATCCAAATTATAAAAAAATCAATTATTTTTGTAGTCGGTACCAGACCTGTTCGTCGCCTTGCCTGTTCCTGTTTGCCCCACCCAACCATACGCAGGCTGGCCCCGACTCCAAAAATAATTGATCCCTATCCCTATCCCAATCCCAATCCCAATCCCAATCCCAATCCCAATCCCAATCCCAATCCCAATCCCAATCCCAATCCCAATCCCAATCCCAATCCCAATCCCAATCCCAATCCCAATCCCAATCCCAATCCCAATCCCAATCCCAATCCCAATCCCAATCCCAATCCCAATCCCAATCCCAATCCCAATCCCAATCCCAATCCCAATCCCAATCCCAATCCCAATCCCAATCCCAATCCCAATCCCAATCCCAATCCCTATCCCTATCCCTATCCCTATCCCTATCCCTATCCCTATCCCTATCCCTATCCCTATATAAGGAACCTATGTTTCGGCTGTGTGTTGATATATTATGTCAGTTAGTCAGGCAGTCAGTTTCTTCTTTTTAACCGACTTCAAAAAAGGAGGAGGTTCTCAATTCGACTGAATGTTTTTTTTATTTTTTTTTATTTTTTTGTATGTATGTTCCTCGATATCTCCGAGAATTGTGGACCGATTTTCAAATTTTTTTTTTTGATCGAACGGGTATAACCCCGAGATGGTCCCATTGGCACCAAGTCAGGGTCTGATGATGGGATCCTGGAGAAATCGAGGGAACTCTTCAAATGTATGCGTATGCTTGGGTGGGGCAAACAGGCAATAGCAAGGCGACGAACAGGTCTGGTACCGACTGCGAAAATAATTGATTTGTTTATAATTTGGATGTTTAGATTATTGCAATACGATAAGAAATCTGAATTCAAAGGTTTATTATTTTTTGCTTTTTAGTTTCTCCGTGTTTTGTAACGCGCTTATTTTTGAAGGCGGTTTTATATATATTTTTTGATATTTAAACCCCATTGCACTACAACAGGGGAGAAGGTATTTCACTTCCGCTTCGTTAGATTTTAAAAACGTTGTATTTATCGTGATCAGCGACCCAATAAACCGTAAAAACGATACCCATATTAGTTTTTGGACTTTATCACCCCCTTTTCACCCTTTCAGGGGTTAGATTTCAAAAAACCTGAAACACGTCTTTAGTCATATGTTTTTAGGATCCCTCTTGTGAAGTTTCGAATAAAACAGTGAAACTAACATTGTTTCCCCATACAAACTTTGAACCCCCATTTAACCCCCTTAGGAGACGAATTTTGAAAAATCCTTTCTTAGTGCTCCTCTACACTATATAAGGAACCTACGTGCCAAATTCGACATCTCTAGGACCAGCGGTTTCGGGTGTGCGTTGATATGTCAGTCAGTCAGTCAATATCTTCTTTTATTTATATATTTTTTGATATTTAAACCCCATTGCACCACAACAGGGGAGAAGGTATTTCACTTCCGCCTCGTTAGTTTTTAAAACGTTGTATTTATCGTGATCAGCGACCCGATAAACTATAAAAACGATACCCATATTGATTTTTTTACTTTATCACCCCCTTTTCACCCTTTTAGGGGTTAAATTTTCAAAAAACCTGAAACACGTATTCAGTCATATGTCGTAAGGAATCTTCCTGTGAAGTTTCGAATAAAATAGTCAAACTAATCTTGTTTCCCCATACAAACTTTGAACCCCCATTTGACCCCCTTAGGAGGTGAATTTTGGGAAATCCTTTCTTAGTGCTCCTCTACACTATATAAGAAACCTACGTGCCAAATTTGAAATCTCTAGGACCAGCGGTTTCGGCTGTGCGTTGATATGTCAGTCAGTCAGTCAGTCAGTCAGTCAGTCAGTCAGTCAGTCAGTCAGTCAGTCAGCTTCTTCTTTTATATATTTAGATTGGAACTAAGATCGGTTTTCTTTAATTTTAAGTTTTTTTTTTATATTTAAAATGTGTTTTTAGGGTTTCGTAGTCAACTAGGAACCCTTATAGTTTCGCCATGTCTGTCTGTCTGTCCCTCCGTCCGTCCGTCCGTCCGCGGATAATCTCAGTGACCGAACTAGAGAACTAGAGAGCTGAAATTTGGTACCAATATGTATATCAGTCACGCCGACAAAGTGCAAAAATAAAAAGTGGAAAAAATGTTTTATTAGGTACCCCCCCTACACGTAAAGTAGGGAGTGATTTTTTTTTTCATTTCAACCCTAACGTGTGATTTATTGTTGGATAGGTATTTAAAAATGAATTACTGAAATCGTTTTTTGATAATATTAATATTTTCGGGAATAATCGCTCCTAAAGGAAAAAAAAAGTGTGTTCCCCCCCCTCTAACTTTTTAACCATATATTTAAAAAATCACAAAAGTAGAACTTTATAAACTTTCTAGGAAAACTGTTTTGAACTTGATAGTTTTTGAAAAATATGGAAAACTACGGAACCCTACACTGAGCGTGGCCCGACACGCTCTCGGCCGGTTTTTAAATATTATGTTGTTTTAATTGCATGGAGCACAGGAAGGTTCACATCTATGTATTAGTTTTTTGTAAGGAAATACAACTCTACGCTACGCCTACCTGCTTTAGTTGACTGTTGACACACTGAGACAGTGGATGCGCCAGAGTATAAAAGAGTGATTACCATCTCTTGTCAAAGATCTTGTTGAGACGAATCAAACGAACCCAAATACGAAGTGGTTTCAAGACCCGGTCGTGGAATACTCTTGACTACCTTCCAGCTTCATCATCAGATCCTGGGTACCATCTCTTGTCAAAGATCTTGTTGAGACGAATCAAACTAGCCCAAACACAGAAGAGTTTCAAGACCTGGTTGTTGAATACTCTTGACTACCTTCCGGCTTCACCATCAGATCCTGGGTACCATCTCTTGTCAAAGATCTTGTTGAGACGAACCAAACGAGCCCAAACACGGAGTGGTTTCAAGACCTGGTTGATGAATTCTCTTGACTACCTTCCAGCTTCATCATCAGATCCTGGGTACCATCTCTTGTCAAAGATTTTGTTGAGACGAACCAAACGAGCCCAAACACGGAGTGGTTTCAAGACCTGGTTGATGAATTCTGTTGACTACCTTCCGGCTTCATCATCAGATCCTGGGTACCATCACCTCTTGTCAAAGATCTTGTTGAGGCAAATCAAACGAGCCCAAACACGAAATGGTTTCAAGACCTGGTTGATGAGAAATCATGACTACCTTCCGGCTTCATCATCAGATCCTGGGTACCATCACCTCTTGTCAAAGATCTTGTTGAGGCAAATCAAACGAGCCCAAACACGAAATGGTTTCAAGACCTGGTTGATGAGAACTCATGACTACCATCTGTCTTCATCATCAGATCCTGAGTACCATCTATTGTCAAAGATTTTGTTGAGATGACTCAGTAACCTAAAATGATATTCAATAATAAATAATACTTACTAAAAATATTAGTCAAGTTAATTACCAAAGTCGTCAACCCAAGGATCAAAGTTTTCGGTCGCAGTATACATGCAACAGTACAGCCAAACACGCACACAAGTGCGGTTTTGGACACGGCGGGTGCCGCACACAATGACAAAATAACTTCGCGATCGTGGAGCCGCGTGCGGAGCAGATTGGCAAACGTCCTGCCTCTACAAGCTCTGCCGCGGTACTGACTGACATCGCAAGCGCGCGTAACCGGTAATAAGGAGGCATTTTTAAAAAATCGTCAAAAATATTAAATTCCAATTAATAGAAAACTTTTGCATAAAATCTGTTTAAGTAAGCGTTGCAGATTATTTTTATATTAAAACTACTTCAAAAACACGTAAGTTTTCGAAGAAATTGACAATTATTCTAAGGTGATTTCTGAAACAAATTGGATTCATCATATCCTCATTTACTCTATTCTAAAGCCTTATAACAAAGAAGTAGTCTCAGAAGATTGTAGTACAGGATATACATAATACAAATTTACCACTTGAAGCATTCAAAACTATCCAAATTTTACAAATTAGACGGACTAAGTCAGCACTTTTCGCGGGTTTCCCTAAACATGCACCAGAAAAAAAATCATAATTAATTAAGTGAGTTAGTTTTTAAAAATCCAGTCTCACAACATGTAAGTTAAGAAGATGTCCTAATCGAATCCTGAACTTAATAAGTCTTTTAGATGACGGAAAGTGTAGCATTTTGCCGACTAAAACTATCAATTTTACATTATTACGACGTTTTCGTTGAATGCACTCTTAAGCATGTAAATTTATATTAAATACATACATAATCTCAAGTCTATATCCCCAAAAGGGGGCTACAGCAAAAGGAACTGATCAAGTTTCAGTGCTACTTTTAGCCCTATACATTTCTAAATAATTCTGTTTATGTCCTACTGAATAAATATTGCGCCAGAAAAATCAAGATGGCCTCTCGCAAAACATAACAACGTCTTAATTCAAAACATAAATTACTTATTCAGCACAGCCTCCGAGGCGTTAAAAGCGTTTTGCATTTTTCCTGGTTAACTGCCTCTCTTCTAGGCATTATATAGGCAATTTAAGCGATCTTTGTTCCCTGACCTAATTTCATGAGTATCAATCAGAAATTTTGAACAGTAAGCACTGTCTTAGGATGTAATAAGCAGACATCCTAACTTTTCAGCAATTTTGTTGCAGAATTGTCGCGTTTAAAGGAATATAATCCATACTACTATTATAGATGGGAAAGAGGGTGTGTCTGTTTGACTGTCCCTCGTTCACGACAAAACGGAGCAACGAATTGACGTGATTTTTTAAGTGGAGATAGTTGAAGGGATGGAAAATGACATAGGCTACTTTTTGTCTCTTTCTAACGCGAGGGAAGTTGCGGGCAAACACTAGTCATCCATATATATTTTATAGTTTTTAAGCATTACATATACACTGGTCAAAAAGAGAAATAAAAAAACAAAGTGTGATGTAAAGCTGCATTTTTGGTATGTTATTTGGGGTCCTTGGGGGAATGTAGGACTATATTTTGCAAGCAAGAAAATGGTGTGCTAACTTCGTAATTTAAAAAAAAAAGTAAAAAAATCGGACTTTTTTTGGTTTTTATTTTTTTATTAAAAAACTATGCGTTTTTGATCAAAAGTTGCTTTGTAATGTTGAAAGCGCATTAAATTCCAAACAGTTTTACATCTTTTTTATCAATGTCCGTCAAATATTTTTTGAGATATGAAGCGTCAAAAAAAGAGCATTTTTCCCCTTTCTATGAAAATATTCGTTTTGCTAATATTTTGAGACAGATATCAGCAAAACAACTAAGGCTATTACATAAATTGTAAAATAAAAATGTAGAAAATTTCAATAAGACCAAAAGAGTGCCAGTTATTTAAAAAAATAGGATTATATCATAAGTCTAGTATAACTGGATCAGAAATAATCGGTGGATGGTAATGGCCAAATGAGATAGTTTACATATATTTACAAGAGGCGTAGCGGAGAACGAATTATTATTATTTGGGGGCTGTTCAAGTATTACTCAGACACATATTTGCGTATATCAAATCAACATTTATTTAGTAAGTTAAGTTTACGGTCAGAAAGACCAGGCTCAGGCTCGCCGCTTGGCGGAAAAAAATATTTACGAGTAGAAAACCCTCATTAATTGAATCAGATTGTTCCGAAATTGTTCTTGTACGGACTGGTTTTTAAAGCATATCACTGAGGGTCAATAACATCGATGCAATCTCACGAGCGTTGTCGTGGACGTGCCCGAATCATAGTATTCTCCGTTTAACGAAATATCAGTACATAGTATGTGTTGTATTGCACGCGCAGGTCTCTCACCGCCGCGCAGGTGTAGTCGGACCATAACTCGACAGTATACACGCTTGTACAAAAACTGAGAAAACGCTGTCACTACATTTGGCGAATCTTCTAGCCAACATGTTTGCCCTTACTGCGGTGGCTCGCCTCTGCCTTTCTATGTCCTCCTGGTCTTTTAAACTGGAGAACAAGATGTGGCCAAGATTTGACTTCGTGTACCTACTCTCCGCAATTAAACTCCATCAAGCAAAAGAGGTGGTACATGTGTGGGCATCTGTGCTGCCTCCATGAGCATAAATTCAGACTTGTCCGGATTGTATCTCATGTTATGCAGGCTGGCGTATCTCTCGCATTCTGCAAGTAACTTACGCATAGCTCCCACAGATGGTGCTAGTTGGACCATATCGTCTGCATATGCGATGTGATTTATCATTTGCCCATTGATGGAGCAGCCAACCTCGGTACTGGTCAAAGCCTGCGACAGCCCATCCATGTACACGCTGAAGAGAGCCGGAGACATACTGCCTCCTTGTCTCACGCCACAGTTTAGCCCGCTGGCTGTGGACAGAGTTGACTTCCATCTTACTACGTTCTTCTGCTGGGAATACCACTTCTCCAGTATCTTAATAATTGGCGTGGGCGCTTTCCGTTCCCGCAGTTTATTCCACAGCAATTGGTGGTCAAATACAACTCAAGTGGACTTTCTATCATTACAGGAGTTGTGCCATCAAGATGCAGAACCAGGAAAATGTAACTAATTCTGTTTTATTTTCTAATTTACTAAACTTCAAAATTTTACTGTATTTTATTTCTTCATTAGTAATAGTCAAATCGATGCAAAGTTAGCTTAGACAATTTTTTCAGATAAACGGATATCAAAGAAAGTTTCAACCTAAAACTTTTAGCGTAAACTATTTTACCTTAACCAATCTACCAGACTCTTGGCTTCTCTATTTATAGATTTTTTTTTGTTTACCAAAGCAACTATTCGTCTTACTGACCTTTATTTGCACTAAAACTAAAGCAAAATAAATTTTATACAATGTTATATTGCAATATATATCATATCATGAAGTATTTGGCAGATATTTGTCTAAAAATATTGGCAAAACGCTACATTTTATAAATGCGTCAAAAATTAACCTTTTTTGACGCTTCATATCTCGAAAACTATTTGACGGACATTGATAAAAAAGATGTCAAACTGTTTGAAATTTAATGCGCTTTCAACATTACACAGAAACTTTTGACCAAAAACGCATAGTTTTTTAATAAAAAAATAAAAACCAAAAAAAGTCTGATTTTTTTACTTTTTTTTTTAAATTACGAAGTTAGCACACTTTTTTATTGCTTGCAAAATATAGTCTTACATTCCCCCAAGGACTCCAAATAACATACCAAAAATCCAGCTTTACATCACACTTTGTTTTTTTAGCCGATTTTCATGTAAGATTTGACCGGTGTAAAGAGAATTGTGATTGTTTTAATTTTTTTGGACATTTTTCTATGAAATAAATTTATCTTAACTTATCTTATATTACAGCTGGTCAGCTTTAATTCATCATTTATACCTAAAAATCACAAGTATGAATTCCTTTATTTCTACTATGCATGTTGCACCGATATTGTTGAAAAAGTTACAATGTCTGGTATTTAATAAGTGTTTCGTAGATTTATTAATTCTAGGAAGTTCAGACATATACAACACATGTGATTTCCTATTGACCATTGTATGATTGAATTTTATATATTATTTCTAGACATAGATTAGATTAGTTTGTTTCTGATTATTTTTAATTACCTTACTACTACTTAATAATTTTATTATTATAGCTGTGATAATGAAAAGCGTTTGATACTTTACTAGTGTGAGCAGCCTGAAGGCGTCTAATCATGCATATTCTTGATACTCTTGATAGAACTGGATATTATGTACATGTCTTGTTAGCTTTTGTTAGGCGTGACTAGAATAAACCAGTTTTGCTAACGATGAATTGGAGCGGGGTAGTTAGGAACATCTAAATACGCCAGAAGCAATATATTATTGGTAATTGTACCTACATAAATATAACGATTATACTAACTTTAAGTCAACTTTCCTGATACACATGCAGAAAAGTGTCATTTTTGTCTGAAGAGTCATCACTTCTGACTTTGACGTATTTTGGCTTTATACTAAAATCACGATCAGGGGATCGATTTTTGAATTTCGAACGCATGAATTCGCCGTTCGAAAGTCTGTGGAAAACGACGTACTGCTATTTTTGAAAAAGGACTACTAGTAATTTTAAAAATAGTGGTAATGACCACTCGTTTTCGATTCTGTTAGTAGAATTTAAATCGCTAGTAGTGGAGACATTATAGAACAAATTTCACGAAATCGAATGGCCGAGATTCAAAAATCGGCGCCCTAGGCGGTATCTTTTAAAAGCCGTAGGTACATATAAAACTTTGCGTTTATATACAGTATTTACCAGCGGAATATGTGCATGGACATGGATTGGATATTCTATAGAATCCTCCCATTTTCTCGCTTTACTTTATCAGCCAGTACCAACGAACCTCCGTTGCCGATTGTTCCTCAAACAAGGCCTTACTTATAGAGAGTTAAAAGCCGCATTATGTTACATTTCATGCAAATGAACGTTCACTCGGCTTTCAGGCGCTGGCCACTTTGCTGCGGAATGTACAATAAAGAGCCGGGCTCAGCCTGGATTATGACCTAGGCCGCGTTTCAAAATACGAACATATAGAGATTAATACACAGAATCGGTAATAAGTGGGATTAACAAATCCGATTTGAGGATCACGCGTCATATTATTGGTCATATTTATTTCAGAGGTTACAATATAATATAATTATTATCCGAAAATAACCTGTGTTGTGACGGGTTAAAAAATTTACCACCCCCTTTCTTCCCGTAGGTGTCGTAGAAGGCGACTGTGGGATATGGGTTAAACTGTTGCGTAGACGAGAGGCTGGCAACCTGTCACTGCCATGTCACAGTTCCGTTTTCTTTCAACCTCTTATTTGCCAAGAGTGGCACTGAAGCTTTAGTAGTTTCATGTGATCTGCCTACTCCTTCATGGGATACAGGCGTGAATGTATGTATTATGTATCCGAATATAAAACAAAAATAAAAAACAACAAGACAAAATATATAATAAAAAACCTAACGTAACCGCGCCAACAACGGGGTAGACAGTTCTGTTAGGCAGGCCACATAAAACTCATCAAAGTTTAGTGCCACTCTTGTGTTAAGAATCTCATAACTTCACAAATTATTTATATAATATTTTTAAGACAATGTCAAATATCTCATAATTTTACCCAAAGATTGATATATTTTTTGTATGTTGGCAACCCCGTCGGCGCGAGCGCGGGCTGTCAGTGAGTTTTCTCGGCGTACAGAAGTGAACTTTGTTTTCTGTGACGATTCGTAAAATAATAATAAATAGCACGAAGGACCCCTTTTGGAATCTTAATTACTATGTTGGTAAAAATTCAGAAGTGACATAAGTTCTCAAACCCACAGAATTGTGTTTTGTAAGTAAAGGATCAAGGACAACTTGGTATGTAAGAATTGTTTTTATTTTCAATCTGAGCCGGCTCGCTACTCATACGATTTCGTACTTAATTATCGATCGTAGTTATCGGGGGTTACTGATATACTGAACAATTAACATAAATAACATGTTTTGTGCCCTGAAAGCAAACAGAAAATGTCGTAATATTTGAGGTTATTTGCAAGAAAATAGTTATGTTCTACTACTAGCTCGGACAAACTCGAGCCTCGACTCAACATAAGGTGGATCAAGTAACTTGTGTTATTGTTTACGGGTTAAGATATTCTCGTAGCATAGTAACTAAATTACGTAGAAAAGTCACCCACGAATATCGATAATATGTGTAGCGAACTGAGCGTGCTCTACCTATTCATTATGTTGAGAAACATGGTGAATACAACAATAATCATGTCACTATTAGCAATGATTTATATTTAACTTTATTTTCATTAGCACACTTGGTAATAACCGGCTTTGTCAAAGAGTTCTTTCCTTTCATATTGTTGTTCGGTAGTAGCCTACTTTTCAGTTACGGCCTTGTAGTCAGTGTTACGTACCAAAGCTTATTTGTTATTAAACCATAATTGTAATATTCTTACACACTGATTTACTTTAAAATGGTTAATAATATCATTGATGAATGTTGGATGATTGTAATTACAGCCATACAATTTGTCAATGAATAAAACACAACAGGAATGTAAAATGCTCTAAATAATTCAAATGAAATTATATTGAGTAAATAAATCACAATATGAAGTCCTCTGAGTTGTAATAGATAATAAAAACTGTATCTGCATAGTAGCCTGCACAATGTGCCAAGCGTACATTATCTACTTAACTGTCATTACAAAAACTTTAGAGCGGCATATAGAGCTCATATTTATAGGATTTTAGCATATATTTCGGTTAAACTGTTATGATTTCATAATAAAAATACAATAATGATAAATAAGTTCTTATGAAATCCGGTTATTCAACAGGCCAATTTGGGCTAATGATAATCCTAAATAGTATTTGACATGAAGGAATATAGCAAGACGATCCATTACAAACAGTAGCATAGCGGGAAAGTGGCTTACTCGTTGGTTATTGATTTGGTTTTGTTAATGGTGGCTTCACACAGTTTCAATTAAGTGATTCTGCCAAAAGCTTATGACATTATCATGTAATATATACGGATCAGTTTGACAGTCCAGCGAGGTAATGTAGCCAGCGCCTGCGACACCTTACCGCAGGGACTTTTAGTTTTAGTTTTTATTTATTTACTTATTTCTATATATAGGAATTTTTACATTTAACGTTTATATAGAACTAAAATAAAAGTGACTAGTTATACTTACGAATTATTCATCAGAATATTTTAGTGGATTAAACTGATCAAGTACTTATTATACTAACTACATTCAATAACTAGTGCTTATTGGGTTTTATCATCCTCAACTCAAAACAATAACAAAAAAATAATATATTTTACATTCTGACATTAAGATTCTAATAAAACAAAGACAGAACAATTTCACTTATACATAATGTTTTCGTCCATCTTTATTAAATTGGATGTCCACATTCCTACGGTCCACGGGTCGACCCATATTGTTGGTATTACACATTATTAAATTCTCAAAACTGCATTAAAATATATATATATATAAATGTATAATGATAAACGAACTATTGCATGCGGTACCTAAGGGTTAAATTGATTTAACATCAAGTAGTTTAAAATAAATCTATACCCGTCAAATAAAATTTTAGTACAACCAAACAATCTGATACAAATTGTTAATCACACATATACGGGGTGGGTCATAATGCGTTTATACATGGTGACCCATATAGTTCCCATGACTATAATAAATAAGGTTTTTTTGATCACACAAACAGGGTGGGCCATAATTCATTTATAAATGGTGACCCATATAGTTCCCATGACTATAATAAATAAGGTTTTTCTTTAATCATGTATATACAGGGTGGGCCATGATGCGTTTGCACGTGGTGACCCACTTAGTGCCATGTTTATACCTGATACGAATATTTTTTATCGCACGTATACAGGGTGGGCCATAATGCGTTCATACATGGTGACCTACACAGTGCAAATGGTTATACTGAATACAATTCTTTTTATCGCACGTATACAGGGTGGGCCATAATAATACGTGAAAACAAGTAGAGATCGTTCAAGTTCGTCTGAGCGCTATAGTCGAAGGAGAAGTAATTCTCGAAAGCATTTATCTAGTAGTAGTGAGAGTAGTAGTGACTTTCATGATAAACGTCATAAATATCGACACCGTCATATAGTTCACAATGTGTTTTAATTTGAGGAAATTGATTGTTCTTTTTTTATATTGTTATATTGTTTTGAATATTGAACTGCTTAAGTTTATGTGAAACTGTGAAGTTGTTATGTTTGTGTCTACTTATAATTGTTGAAATTTATCTCAGATAACACCACTACAGTTGTACTGGATGAGGCCGAAGCCCTTTTGTGGCAAGCGGTAGCCAGTCATTTCATCATAACGCTGGACGAGGCCGGAGCCCTTGTGTGGCAAACGGTAGCCAGACATTTCATCATAATGCTGGACGAGGCCGGAGCCCTTGTGTGGCAAACGGTAGCCAGACATTTCATCATAATGCTGGACGAGGCCGGAGCCCTTGTGTGGCAAACGGTAGCCAGACATTTCATCATAATGCTGGACGAGGCCGGAGCCCTTGTGTGGCAAACGGTAGTCAGTCATTTCATCATAATACTGGACGAGGCCGAAGCACCTGGTGTGTGCAAGCGGTAGCCAGATTATTTAGCTTATACTGGACGAGGTCGAAGCACCTGGTGTGTGCAAGCGGTAGCCAGATTATTTAGCTTATACTGGACGAGGCCAAAGCACCTGGTGTGTGCAAGCGTTAGCCAGATCATTTAGATCATACTGGATGAGACCGAAGCATGCGCAAACGGTAGCCAGTCATCTCACCGTAACACAGGACTGAGGCCACAGCACCACCGGTTGTGTAAGTGGTAGTCTGACATTCTATCGTTAACGTTGAACGACACCTAAAGGTTTATACATGTGAGGTGATGGTAAACGGTAAGCAGACTAATCAGTATTATATTCAAGAATGAAATTTCAGAGTTCATATCGTCTTGAAATTCTTGAAGAATTTAACATCTTTATGGATAGCTTGATGATGTTTCTTTTAATAATATAAATGTTCATTTTAGAACTTGATCTGAACCAAGTGACATGTTCTCGCTTAATTAGGTATTCATCTTGTTTGATTTTTGGTCATTTTGACATTATACACCACGAATATGTTATTATTTTATTTAGTAGGTAATTCTATTTTGCAACATTTGTTATTCTATCGTAAAATGGGCACACATTTAACTAACGAAGAGGTTCGATAAATTTCCTTAAATTCGTGTTTTAACTGGACGGAGACTGAAGTAGCTGGTTACAAGCGGTAGCCAGATTGTTATTTTTCTAGAAATAAGTTGGAACACTGCTTGCGCAAGAGCACTCGTGGTGTCCAGCCCTGAAAGTTGTTACTTACTAATGTTGATCATATCATGACGAGACGTTCGTTGCACAGAACATAATGTCTCTGATTTGTTATATGATTATTTTGTGTCTTTCTTCTTTCTTACAAGCCGGCAAGATATTTCCTTAAACAAGCGGATACGATGGGCTATTGTGTTTCTACCATTATTCATTTTGGATGGATTCTTGAGGTGGACAAGAATACAGCGTTCAGTTGTATAAGTTGCTGGCTGAAGGGGGTGAAGAAAAAAAAACATTGGTCGTAAACGCTGAGACTGCATGTTGGCTTAGCGCAGGACGTTTTCGTACCATTTTATGTATGATAATCTACAATTTTAATTTTGCGTCCATAACAAGCTTAAATTCTATGATATTGAAATATCGACTAAATACAATATTTAGGAATATCGACTGAGTCGCAGTTTTAAGTCTTTCCCTTATAATTCGAATGCTGCATACTGTATGGTCATTTTTCACTGTAAGTTAGCATATGAAACAAACTATTTTCAGAATTATTTGGAGGTACACCTCCTAAAGTAAATTTAATTTTATGTCAAATTTAGATACTCAATTTGCTGTTTTTTTTTGTCTTTTTATTAGGTTAATTTTAAATTGCGGTATTCGTATTTGGGATTTCCTTTAAAAACCTCGTATTACTAGTAAATTTAAAGAACAAAGATAAAACACTTTTACATAGTCATGAAGTAGTGACGAAATGATAATATTTTATATGAGATGCGAAATGCAAAAAAAAAAATAAAATAAAAAAAATCTACAACGGAAATAAAGTTTTGGGCATTATAACGAGTTCCGATATATACTATCGGAGATCTGACTTTTGGTACTTAAATATAAATTGCAATTTACAGGACATTGGTTATTCGCAAAATTTTTATTATTTACGTACATTACAAAACCATTGCTTAGAATAGCTTCTGTCTCCTTGTAATTAAGTGATTGAAAAGTATAGGTGAGCTTTTTGGGCTCATTTTGGGGATTTGCCTTTCAGATGACAATGCTTTAGCATTGCATTGTAGGCGTAATTCACTATAAGTAAGCATAAAACTGCTCTAGTATCAGCTAGCTTAGCTCGTATTTTTATACAGATTACCTATGATTAAGCGATAATGTGGTACCTTTTGTTTGAGAGTGGCACATTTGAACCACACTTGAAGAACCACATCTACGAGACATACTGGTATGGCCGCATTAACCTTACATAAATATATTAATACTAGTATTACCTGTGACCATTTTAATTAACTCCATAGTTATTATAATATACAGTGATTTTGCGTATATGCACATAATTATGGCACTAATGTAGTTTTAGTTTATTTATAGTGTATTCATAAAATATAAGTGACTTGAGTCATATATGACATCTTAAACAATTACTATTTTATGTTGATTATTGATACGATTCGGGCTGCCACGTGACAGGTTTAGCCAAGTGTGGAGCCGTACGATATTGATATCATGGTTTTTCAAAATATTTCCTATTAATAAATTATTCTTATCTTTACAATAACATTTCAAAAAAAAAACTTCCTAATTTACCCATATATAAAGATCTTGATCTAGAATCTATTTTGTATAAAGGGCTCTTAACTGTTTGAGAACACTCTGAGGTTCCCAGAATCGTAGATATTATCTGGTGGACGGTGCAATAATTTAGTTGCTGTATGATTTATTATCTGGAACTAATCAAAATTTAGCAGTTGATTCAGATGAGCTGTATCCTGTTATAGAATTATAATGTATTTATTTACTTACAATTATGATTTTGTTTACACTAGTGCTTAGTGTTTACTTGCATAGAGGTTGATAAAACTTACTATTTATTAAAAAAAAAAAAAAGTGTATAAGCTACGTAGATTTTAATGAACAAACGGGTCTTAGGGTCAATTTATGTTGGATTTGTGCTACGAATGGCTGTACTAGGTACGGTTCTAACTCGTGACAACCTCGTTGAGACAAATGGAATCTGTTTTAGCTATAGGTAAAAGCGTCGAGACTTCATTCCCATTATAGTCATTAAAAATTAGGAACAACATCTTATAGACTGATTCCGTATGTTGTAATATTCTAATTTTCAATAATAATATCTGGTAATCTACACAATTTTACATCCTACTATGATCACTGAATCGGAATGAAGACTTAGGCTATGATACTTGAGCTATGGCAGATATTAACGACCCATGCCTGTAATTATTCACTATGGATGTGAATACACGCAGCTTGTTCTGTATAAATAATACTTTAGCACGTTGGAAGATGTCAAGAAAGATACCGATTTTGATATGCTTATTGCACATGTGAAAACCATTTATGGAGCGGTAATCTCTATCGGCATCGCGGTACATTTGACGTACAACGATCGTACTTTTTCATCATTTTTATTCAAAGCTGAAGACAGACGCCTATCCGTTAGACTACTTCTCTTATTGTATTTTTTTTTGTAGTCGAGGTGACGAATGTAAATTGGATGCATATTTCACGATATTGTAGTACGTTTATAAGACTAAAAGCACATATCTTTAACTGCAAAGCGCAAGATTAATTAGAAATTATATTAAATAAGCTATAATGAAACAAAAATAAGATCACATAATTAAATAAGTATGTGATAGATTTAAATGCACAGTTTCTAAGTTTATTACAACTTATTTGAGTTAAAAAACTTATTTTAGCTGTCAAAGTAACGGTCCGTGCAATACAACTCGTTTGTTTATTATGATTATTATATATGTTGTTGTGTGTTCTTTGTAAATTGAGTCTATTTAGTTTTAGTAATAATTATAGGAGAGATATTGTTTTTGGCACAAAATTATATAGGAATGTAACGTCTGGGAATGAACAGTTGCGACTGGAATCTATTTTAAAGTTATAGGTTTATATTATATGCACAATGAGAAATTCCAATGAGTGATTAATTTAATATTATGCAATAACCTACTTTAAGATTGGGATATGTAAATCTGATGTTATATATGCAATATAAATATCTGTGTTTGTAAAACAAGATGTAGACTACAAGAAATTCAAAATAATTTAGCTGTTACCATAACGGGCGTAAGAAACTATGAGATTCATTTAGCAAGAAATTTCATCTTGTGTTTTTCTCTTATTTGTGTATCGTCAGAATAATTTCATATTCAATTTAATGTTGTTCCATTGTTTCAATGTATGTTTTTAAATGTAGTTCCAGCGTTCCAACTCTATTTAGCAAGAGAGAAAACGGGAAATAGTCGTGTATTAATTATCTGCTAAATTAGATGGAATACTGAGTGCTCTTTCTCGTTTTAGAATAAATTTACCTAATATGTCCCAAATAAGTTTGTAAAATGTGGATTCAGTGCAGCTCAGCAAAAGAAGGTCGTTATACTGCTATCGCGCAGGTATAATACGCTATAGGCTACAAAATGTCCAACGAATGAGGACATTCTAACAAAGCAGGATGGCCGAGAGGGCCAGAGGTACTTACAGTTGAGTTGCACTGGATGTACAGATATATACATATATATATATAAATATTTTTTCTCTTTCTATTCACTGTATTGAGTCATTTATGTAGTGGTTCGTCGCTACCTACTAACTTATCCTGATTGAATTACTAACCTGACATAATGGCTTGATTTGTGAATAGCTGATACTAGACCGATTGTAGAACATTTTAATCCAGCTGGGTTCGAGTGATCTCAACTAGTTTTTTTTATATTAGTTTTGTTCAAGGGTACGTTCATCCCAAGTTTTCGGGTAGATTACAACGTACAAGTTAATTTAAGTTAATTTTAAAAATAATTGTTAAAGCTTGTTTGATTCCTTTTATCTTATCCATGTGTTGTGCCTGGGACAGGCACTGGGTCAGGATGGTCGACTGTTAAGAATCTCATAACTTCACAAATTATTTATATAATATTTTTAAGACAATGTCAAATATCTCATAATTTTACCCAAAGATTGATATATTTTTTGTATGTTGGCAACCCCGTCGGCGCGAGCGCGGGCTGTCAGTGAGTTTTCTCGGCGTACAGAAGTGAACTTTGTTTTCTGTGACGATTCGTAAAATAATAATAAATAGCACGAAGGACCCCTTTTGGAATCTTAATTACTATGTTGGTAAAACTTGGCAATTACGGCGTTAAAAGAAAACGAAATTGTGACCGTTTGCGAGCCCATTGCCCACACCACAATTAA
Organism: Leguminivora glycinivorella; assembly: GCF_023078275.1. Lineage (NCBI taxonomy): Eukaryota > Metazoa > Arthropoda > Insecta > Lepidoptera > Tortricidae > Leguminivora > Leguminivora glycinivorella. The sequence goes on from NC_062978.1 coordinate 12,861,432, forward strand.
AAGTCATAATAAACTTCGACTACGCCCACGTGAGTTCATAGGGTGAATCAAAAAAACACTTTTTTGGAATAAGCAAACCTAATAGTTTATTTATTTATTTATTTAATCTTTATTGCACAAAGAAAATACAATTGTACACAAGGCGGACTTAATGCTATAAGGCATTCTCTACCAGTAGTTATCAATCAACGACCCTTAGTCTATATGAAGCCTTTGCGCAAAACATCAGCTTCTTAAATCAACATCTTCAGCGACTGCATTAGGTTTGAAATTTTGAAAATCTCATACAAACCTGAAAATTCAACATTGAATATTAAATCAATCCCGATAGCTACATTTAAATTAGGTATGGGGTTCTTCAAAAAAGGAGTGTTTACGTTTCTAATGATGCGGCAACGCGTATACGACACCCCTCGAGTTGCAGGTGTCCACGGGTTACGGTGACCGCTTTCCATCAGGCGGACCGTATGCCTGTTTGCCACCGATGTGGTATAAAAAAAAACAAAAACATTTCAAAACATTTTCAAGGTATACTCTTTCCTTAAACATTTTGTGACTCCAGCATTACGTAATGCTTGCATGGAGCGTCGTCAGCAACAAGTAAAGACAGGCGTATGATAAGAGTGAGATCAGCGACTGCTGAGTAGTCTTTGGAGAAAGTTTTCTCTTAGGGACGAACTTGCCGGCAATTTCTTTATCTACGTAAAATTAACATTGTAACATTTTTTTCATCAAAAACATGTTAAAAACGTGGTGAAAAGAAAGCCAAGTTCAATATTAATTAAGAATATGTGAGTGTGCACGGAAAACGTCCCACTTTGTCGATTGCTATAAAGCCGCTTTGTCAGTTTATTCATATAAAGATACAAGTAAATCTCGCCTTAATGGTAACTGACAAAGTAGGACGTTTTACTAAACACATTCACATATGTGTCACCGACAAAAGAATAGACCACCGAAGTAGGTGCATAATTCAAGTTCACTGAGGATATAATTAAATATCAGGTACCTACTTCCATGTTTATAAATAAATAAATATAGGACAAGGGGTATAACCAGAACACGTGTGTATACTTATAAGGAGATAGAAGTCCTGAACTGTTGTCTCCTGTCTTGATTTATACAAAAACTTTTATATAAACCGATAGATGTTCACTATATATAAGTACATATTTGTATATGTATATAAGTATTTGTATATTCTATATATCGTTGCCATAACATGTTGAGTGACCATAACACAAGCCTTCTTGAGCTCCCCGTGGGACAGTCAATCTGTGGAAGAATGACGTCATTCTACTTATAAGTATACACCGCACCCGTGTTCTGGTTAATACTCCTTGTCCTAATTTGGACTAATCTCCTTTCCGCCAATGATAACAATGTATATGGATTATACAACTCATACGATGCCGGTTGAACGTTTTCTACTGTGCAAGGCGCGAGTCGCGATACGATATCAAGAGAGCTTGGTGTCAATCAAATGATTTTGACGCCAATGAAGCGGTACATACCGCTCGTAACCTCGTTTATTTAAACCGTTCATCATCCTCCTTGCGTTATCCCGGCATTCGCCGCGGCTCATGAGAGCCTGGGGTCCGCTTTGACAACTAATCCCAAGATTTGGCGTAGGCACTAGTTTTTACGAAAGCGACTCCCATCTGACCTTCCAACCCGAAGGGTAACTTGGCCTTATTGGAATTAGTCCGGTTTCCTCACGATGTTTTCCTTCACCGAAAAGCGACTGGCAAATATCAAAATATGACATTTCGCACATAAATTTATTTAAACAGTTATACCGAAGATATTTATATTGTTATGCGTTAGCTCAAAACAGGAAATGATAGATAACTAAGGTACAGAGGGGCAAATCTCGGCTGGCGGGCAAATATAACTGGTCCATTTTTGGCATTTTTTACAATGTTTGCATTATTAAATAGAGTGTCCACCGGTCATATATGGTAGGCGTGTTCAGTGGATACATGTAGAACTCACCATCATAGTGTAATAATGAAAAAAAAAATGGATTAGTTACAATTGCCCCCCAGTCGAGATTTGTCCCGCTGTGCTGTACCTTATGTATTTTAAAGTTGAACGACCTCATTTCATACTGATTGCGCCTGAGTAAAATAAAAAGAATAAATATTATTTATCCTTATCGATATTATAACCGCGATTGGTAGTCGCTATATGAAAGCTTCATCATCATCATCATTATCACCCTATGCCTATCCTCCTATCCTCGTCCACTGCTGGACATAGGCCTCTTCTAATGCACGCCACTGCTCCCGATCTTCAGCTAATCTCATCCAGCCAACACCAGCCAACTTGCGGATGTCGTCACTCCGTCATGAAAGCTTGAATACGGATAAATAACTCCCGCTCAATGATGCAAGTGCAAAAGTGTAATTTGTGTGAAGTGGTTCGATACGTGCTTTTGCTATAAAAGTTTTAAATAGGGCTCATTTACTTTATGATTTTATAACTAAGTATTCAATGCTAACATTAGAGTGGTTCAGTTAAAAAAAACACTAGATAGTAATTATTTTCTATAAAATTCATCAAAATTGACTTACATAAATAGGCCAGTAAAATATGACATTTATAAAACTCGTTACGATATTTTATCACCATATATATAGTCAGGGTGCGTAGCCGAATGGCACAAACGCTCACGAAACGAAACGCTCGTAGATATCTATCTCTATCGCTCGTGCGTATTGGCGCGACAGAGCCAGACTACCATTAGCGGCGTTTCGTTTTCGTTTCGCGTTGTAGAAATGCCGTTCGGCTACGGGGCCTGACCAGGGTGGCTAACCGAATGGCACAATCGCTCACGAAACGCTCACGAAACGAAGCGCTAGTAGATATCTATCTCTATCGCGCTTGCGTATTGGCGCGACAGAGCCAGCGGCGTATCGCTTTCGTTTGGCGTCGGAGAAATGCCATTCGGCTACGGGGCCAGAAATATATGACTTAGCGCCATGTTGCGGAATTTTATACGAACTATTTTCTTCATACTAAACTGAATTGTCACCCCATACATCAGAATAACAGCGCCCTTCTGGCAATCCATACTAATATTATAAATTGGAAAGTGTGTGTGTCTGTTTGTTTGTCCGTCTTTCACGGCAAAACGGAGCGACGAATTGACGTGATATTTTAAGTGGAGATAGTTGAAGGGATGGAGAGCGACATTGGCTACTTTTTGTCTCTTTCTAACGCGAGCGAAGCCGCGGGCAAAAGCTTGTAGTCATATATTTCTGGTTAGGCTTTACATAATTTTGACGGCGTGAATCTTTTACTACAATCTAGAGATTTCGAAGCACAGTCAGTGATTAAAACAAATGCACATAAAATAAAATTTGTGCCAAACACTTCTCGAAGTTACTTAGTCTAAAAAATAACCTACGTACTCGAACACCATTTTTTTATATTTTTGTAGTAAAAACCCGCGCCTCTTTACAGTTGGCAGCGAAAGACATCTTTTCGCGAACTTATACGAAATCGTCCCATCGCCCGCTATCTGGCCCAAAAGAATAACATAACGGCGATTTTATAACGACAACGCCCTCGAAACTCTCGTCAAAGTTGGTCGCAATGGGCGAAGTTTGCGGTACCGTGCTAGGCCCTCGGTGTTATCAGAAAACCGAAAGGCCCGGTATGGTTCACTGTGTAGATTTGTACTTATGTAAGTACATGGGGTTTACTTATCATGTAAAATGTAGGAGGATGAGAATTATGTACAAATTATAAATAAATGTAACAGTTTCGTTAAGAACCTGCAATGTTGACAACTACGACTTCTTTGTTGTTTTATTTCAGCCTAAACTAGTTTACAAATTATTATGGCAATCTATTATATGGACCACATCATAATAAGTGGAATACTGCGTAGGCACACTAATTCCTTGACCCTTCTTTGTGTGTCAGTCGTATCGCATTTGCCTTTTTCCTTTTCATTCAAACATAAAACGGCTTTTACAGCCAATTGTATCAAAAAAACGCAGAACAGGAACTATTCAATTATATTAACAGTGGCGACCAACAATAAACTCCGATCGTTCCTAATGATGTTTCGTTTAACGGCTACAATAAAAATACAAAGTAGTCGGCAATTCAAACGAAAATTGACTAACGCGGCACGTGGTTTTGAGGGAAGTGAGGATGCAGAGTTGATATCACCCCCCGCCGAGGCGAGCAGCCCTATCGCCTCAGTCTGTTGCCTCCCGTCGCGGCGAGCGCGCGCCAGCCCGTTCCCCAATCAACTTCGGTTGCGTCACTCGTGAATAACAAGTGCAACCGTACTGGATAAGTGGCATGGTGGTTCGATGGTGTTGTTAAAAATGGTGCGACGGCGGGATTACAAGCGCTCCGCGTTCACCAAATTTTGCACCACGCTGCTGTGGTTCCTTACCTGTTTTAATGGTAAGTTAGAAGGGTCAAATTGGGTATGAAAGCCCTACGGAACTCGACACGGTTCGGTGCACGAGACCGTTAAGTTTGGAGTGTTTTGTTATACTTGGATGATTTGATTGTTAGTTAGATAATAACGAAGTTGCTAAGGAATTAGCTGGAGATAAGTTTTATCAGTGTTATTATCTTTTACACTAAATTAGATGGGAATTCATGGACTTGTCTAATTTCAAGAGTTTCAATTAAAACTTTGTTATTTTAAGCTAATATTGAGGACATTAAATATCGCAGTTAGTTTTAAAACATCGCGAAGTTTTTAAAAACATTATGATGTTTATATACGAGTATATTATATATTATATTATAGGTAAATCCCATAAAGAACAGGTTGTCTCAATCATACATGAAACATTGAAAAAATTGTAAGTTTACTTTATCAGCTAAGAAAGGATTTCGCTATACACCGTGTTTTTTTTTTGTTTTTCGGTAAATTCGATAGGTTCAATGTCACAACCCGAATACCTATCACTTTTAGTAAAATTCGAAAAATCAAATCTTATACAAATTAATTGTAACTGACCAAAAGAATCTTCCCTCATAGTTAACGAAAATCAATAAAATCACGTTGTACATAACGTCGGGGTAGGTATTCTTATTTATATGAGCCAAAAATAATACAAACAAGCGTAATTGTATACTAATTAATTATAATAAACGTGGCACAGCGGAGATAAATTTAATGAGTGAACTCGCTCTTAATGCATAATGATTTATATAATGGTTAGACCATTTTCATCAAACTGTTACATATATTTAACACAGTTGGTACAGCGTTATCTTCTAATGCATGATTTTTTTATATTTTAAGGTTTTTTTGCTTAAATTTTTTAAACAGGGTGTAATATTTAAAACCGGCAATATTTTCTGGAAATGATGTGCTGACTTGTATTATAGTTACGTATTTTACTTTTATAATCGTATTATAAAATAACCTAGCCTAAGAGTTAAAATAAATAAAGAGGAAAATAAAATAACTATTATATGAATAATAAAATAACATTTTGTATCAATATAACAGTTTGTGCAATTTTATACAGACCCCTTTAATAACCCCTTTCATTCTGTTTCAAAAACACTCGCGTGCGCAAACGCAGCCGTACATCCGTGACGAGCTGACTCACAAGGCGAGCTGATCAGAATATTAAATTTGTTATTTTTTTGTTTCTAGTCTCAATTTTTTCATTTTTTGGTCTTGCTTAATGTACCGCCACGCGCGCGGTGTCCATAATTTACACCATTATTTGTTTTTATTTATTTATAAAAAAATTGATCCTCTCCTTAAATATTGCCGATTATTAAAATTACACCCTGTATTTTTATGTACGTATATGTCGTAGGTATACAAAAATAATTAAAAATTAATATGATGATGCTATTTTTAGTATATTCGTAGTCCGTAGCTTTGTTGCTACGCCGTAGATCGTAACGCCGAAAATTTAATTTATGTTAATTTTGTAATTATCTTCATGAAGTTAATTAAAATTTTATTAATTTGTTTGTTGCTCATATTTTTACGTATTTTTTAAATTTAATTTATGCATTTCATGTAATCATGTCATTTATTGACCCCTCAATGTTAAATTTAATTTATAAAAAAATTGATCCTCTCCTTAAATATTGCCGATTATTAAAATTACACCCTGTATTTTTATGTACGTATATGTCGTAGGTATACAAAAATAATTAAAAATTAATATGATGATGCTATTTTTAGTATATTCGTAGTCCGTAGCTTTGTTGCTACGCTGTAGATCGTAACGCCGAAAATTTAATTTATGTTAATTTTGTAATTATCTTCATGAAGTTAATTAAAATTTTATTAATTTGTTTGTTGCTCATATTTTTACGTATTTTTTAAATTTAATTTATGCATTTCATGTAATCATGTCATTTATTGACCCCTCAATGTTAAATTTAATTTTGTAACTATCTTCATTAATTTAATTAAAATTTTATTAATTTTTTTCTTGCTCATATTTTTACGTATTTTTTTAAATTTAATTTATGCATTTCATGTAATCATGTAATTTATTGATTGATATCTAGATATTTATATTTACGCCAGTAATAAAGGGTGTTATGTATAACAAGCTTTATTCCCATAAAAGTTCTTATAATTATATTAATGAAGAGTAGACTAATAGAATCATCATGTTTTCTTTTTGACTAAAAGCAGTAGACATAAGTATGCCGCAGGGAAATGATCAAAATTGAGATTTGACTAAATCTTTAAGAATTGACATAAAATTAACTTATTGCCTAAAGCGCATTTATAAGCGATGGGGTTGGAGGTGGTTACCCAAGCAGCCTAGGACCGAAGTCAATAAAGGAATATGATTGAAATAATGCAGATCTCTACTTATAGGTATCTGACTAGTAGGCCAACAGGATCAAAGAAGAAGAAGTTATAATAGTTAAGGTGTCCGTATTTACTTGGGCCAAATGCTTTTGTACCTATAGCCAGATAACTAACTTAGATGTCACTTTTTTTAAATCTAAACTTATCGCATCACATACCAACTGGTCTCTAACGGCCTAATTAAAACAAAGCTTTTACATGTAAGAAAGCCTACATATTTTGACTAAGGTGTAATCTTTGAACGTAGGACTTGTAGAATTAGATACATATTTGTATCTACGTAAGATCTGATAACTTATTGAAATTGAGACTCTTGTGGTTTCGCATCGGAAACATTTTACCTATAAATGTATTTGTGGGTCAATAATTACACTTAGCACTCAAAATGTAATCTCCGAAGATTACAGTAAACCGAGATAATGCTTATTTTAGAACATAATGCTTTCAATGAAGCAAGGAGCTCAATATCAAAGGATTACGTTTCACATAAAGAAGTAGATTAAGTATCTTGAGTTATAATGCTCTTGGGGTTTCGCTAGAGTAATAATCTTTAATCTCGTACTTTGACGATAGCTATTACATATAGATAGCTAAGCTACTAATACATTATTAGAAAAGAGAATCCCCGAAATTTTGAATGGTATGTCGACACTATGTATGACAATTGTGTGTATTAACGACCGGTTTGGCCTAGTGGGTAGTGATCCTGCCTGCTTAGCCGCGGTCCTGTGTTCAAATCCCGGTAAAGGCATTTATTTGTGCAATAAGTAGAGGTACGAGTATTTGTTCCTGAGTCATGGAGGCTTTCATGTATATGTAGGTATATTTTATACTATATACCTTTGTTTGAGTACCTCACAACAAGGCCTCTTGAGATTATCGCGGGACTCAGTGAAACTGTGTAAGTTGGACATTTTTTTTATTTTATTTTTTTTATAAATGGGCTTACTCTTTGCCACAGACTAGCCAAAGGCAAAGACGTGGCCTACGATGGAGTGAGCTCGCCCAGAAGATGCCTGTTCACTCTTGATTTGAAGGTTAAGGCACATATAATATTTATTTATTTATTTATAATATTTGTCACCAAGATTTCACTCCACCAAGTCAACTTTAAAAGTTTGCAAGGTCTAAAGTGCGCACTGTTGAAAGAGCCACTAGAAAAAAGAAGTTAGTTATTTTGAATATTCACGTACAAAACCTAACCTAGTTGAACACTGTTCGAGCATACCTAACAAATACTCAGTACTTTTAAAACATTGTCATGTGCCGCGGTCGAATAAAAATTTAACTTCTTTAATGCAAAACTCTCCAGTCCCTCGGCAGTTGACATCGCCGTTTTAAAATTTATTCATAACTCCCTTAACCGTTTGTCGAAAAGGAGCCACTGAATTTTATATTTAGGTACCATATATATTATAAGAAGTACAGGATACACAATCAGCTAAAAAAAATGGCCCCCTTAAAATATGCCTCCCGAACGACTGCGGAGGTATATTGTAGATTAGTCTTGTTTGTACTGCAGAGAGCGACAGTTGCCCGGAACGACGAAAATGCTCAATGAAAAATTGGCTAAATAGTAGCTAACCATAAACAAGATAAAACGGCCTTCAAAATATAAGCGCATTACAAACCACGGAGAAACTAAAAAGCAAAAAATAATAAACCTTTGAATTCAGATTTCTTATCGGATTGCAATAATCTAAACATCCGAATCCGAACTACAAAAATAATTGATTTGTTTATAAATCAATTATTTTTGTAGTCGGTACCAGCCCTGTTCCTCGTCTTGCTATTGCCTGTTTGCCCCACCCAACCATACGTAAGCTGTCCCCGACTCCAAAAATAATTGATTTGTTTATAATTTGGATGTTTAGATTATTGCAATCCCACTGCTGGGCAAAGGCCTCCCTCTTACTCTTCCACGTATCCGGAAGTCTCAAATGGGATTGAAATAATTACATGTACAATAATATGTATTGGGAAAAACGTGCAAAGGTTTTAATAAAAACGTTTTGGCGCTACGATGAAATCTACCTACTAAATTTAATGTACAAAAATGTTTGATTAAAAAAGTCTTTTGATGTTCAGGGAAAACAATGAAATTCCAGTCGAGCTCATCATTGCTGTAATTTACTGAACGAAACGATATTTTTTGAAGTGACGCAGTTTTTCCACTACACTTACTGGTAAAAGCTCTGACTTTAATTCACATGTGAGGAAATTTGTTTCTTTATGTTGTTGAATGTCCATAGGTGCATACGGCCTCCACAAGATCCTTCCACGCCTTTCTACCTTGAGCCACCGCCTTGGCCTCGTTAAATTCCAGCTCAGTCCATATTCCCTCAGCTCGTTCTCAACGCTCCGCCTCCAAGTGTGTACGGGGCGTTTGCGGGCTCGCTTTCCTCCTTGAGGCCGCCACTCAAACGCGATACTGGCGCTGTTGGTAGCTCCTCTTCGAAGGGTATGACCGATCCATCTCCATTTCCGCAGAGCCACTTCCTAGGCGAGTGGAGGTTGTCGGCACATACTCCACAGATCCTCGTTTCTTATAGTTTTCGGCCAGAAGATACGGAGGATCGACCGGAGGGACTTATTCACAAACACTTGTAGTTTGTGCGTCAGCCCCTTTGTCACTCTCCATGCCTCACAGCCGAAGAGAAGCACGGTCTTGACAATAGATTCTAAGAGGGAGATTTTCACGCGTCGAGTAAGCACGTTTGAATCCCAAACAGGCTTGAGTTGAGCAAATGCAGCTTTTGCCTTCTTAATTCTGCTCTCGACGTCTTTGCTTCTTTATGTTGCTTAGACCCACTTGCACCAACCACTTAACTCAGGGTTAGTGGGCTATCAACTGTCAAACTCCATATAAAATGGTGCGTTAACCCGAGGGTTAACCTTCCGTGTTTGTTGGTGCAAGTGGACCTTAGTAAAATGGATAGGTATTCAAAGTGATTCATTCATTAGTGATTTTAGATAAATATGTTTCTTTGATAGGTTTTATATTGTTTGATATCTTAATAATATCAAAACCCTAGTCCTTACTTTTCTTTCGGGATATTGAGCTTTGTCCTGGCGTTCGTAACTTTTAATTCGAATTTTTAATTATTATCAGGGCCACTTGCACCAACGAAAATGGAGAGTTAACCCGAGGGTTAACCCACCATTTTATATGGAATTTGACAGTTGACAGCCCACTAACCCTGAGTTAAGTGGTTGGTGCAAGTGGGCCTAAGAGTTGGAAGCGGAACAACATTCAAAGAGTTAGGAAAATGTATAAAACTTCTCTGCATCCAGGTATTATAATTTTTTTATGAATTCATTGGAATCAATGGTTTATAAAAAAAACTCTATACCTTTTTTTATACCACATCGGTGGCAAACAGGTATACGGCCCGCCTGATGGAAAACTTACCTAACTACTAATCTGCAAAACTGAATAAAACACGTACGTAACCTAAAACGCAGCTAGGGCACAATGGTAGTGGAAATTTGTGGTAACAGGCGTGAGAGTTTATAACCAGTCATAAATAACGTAGATTCTGTTTTTGGTTACCGAGTGATAGCTCGTATTTATCAACGCGAGTGATATCAGCCGAGTCGTATCGTAAAACTGATGGAAGCTTATGTTACCTCAGTATGTAAGCTGCACATGTTTTAGCTATAGCCTGCAGTGCTGCTATGAAAATATATTTAAACAATAATAAGCGAGAATTGATTATTCCTCTTGACTTTCTATCACCGCAGCGACCAAATACCTTTAACAACTTAAAAGCCACCCGTATATCAAGGCAGTCCAATAGACCCTAACCGATTATTAGAATTAAAAAAAGCTAGGTCAAAAATAGATTAACCCTTTGGACGCCACGGGGGGCACCATGTGAGCGACATTAATATTGCTCGGTCAAAGTCAAAATATAGATTGCAAAAATAGGAACATTTTTAATTTGCTTGTGATTATAAATGTTTCAAAACGCATATAAAATAATATCAATAATTTCGTATCTCCAATGGCCTAAATTAATAAATAGTAGATTATGTCACAAGGGAGAAAAATTACACATACATACACACGCATACATTGAACTCTGAACGAAGCGATTCTATAATTGAATAGTAATAATTAATCATATTTATTCCATTTAGGAAAGGTAGCTACGCTTGCTATATTAGGCCCATTCAATAGATAATCTACTTACTATTTTTCAAGTTCATCAACAAAGTGCTCAATATAAACTAGAAAGTATAAATTGAAATATCAAACAAGCTTTTAAAATAAGAAAATAGTACTATTAACGCTCGGGCAGACCATAATTTATGAAATAAGTACATTTTTATGGACTCCAGGAAGGCATAAAGAGGCTCAGGTTTATCGCAACTACTCCACGATATATTTGCAGGCTGTAAAGTTTTTATTCCGCTGTTCTCAACTCCCGCTGACTCTGTTCTTAGAATAGGATAAAAATAGTCTAACAATACGCCGGTTTTGAAGAGTACCTACCAGATATTGTTTTTAAAATGAACATTGTCTTAAGACTTATATTCGGGATATAAATCGTGATTACCTTTTTGATTTTTATTGATTTTTTTTTAATCAAAAATGTAATCACGGTTTATATCCCGGTCAATATAAGTCTTATGAAACTAACCGTGAATCATTTAGAACATTGTCTTTTATAAAAACTCATCAGTAACTTCGGAAACAAAAAATAATATTCCCCATCACTAACCGATTGATTGAGGTACATAGTTAGGTAGGTAAAATAAACAAATAAAAAATACGCGGTGCGAAAAGAGAAGAGTCGCAAATTTAAAGGGCCTAAACATAACACTTTATGAATCTTCTCTTTTCAAACAGATTCTAATAAGCTGAAACTTAACTACTGTGCACAATGTTACTAATTCAGAAAACATGGATCGTTTCCAAGTCATGCATTTTTTACGCGATCGCTTTGTTCCTTCCAAAATGATATCCAACGCTCATGAATATTAAAATGCGTACGTGGAGTTGTAAGAGCCAGTGGTTCGATTGCTCAGTCAAGGAGACGAAAACGGATTTGGTCCCGAGGGACAGTGTTTGTTACGATTTTGGCCAATGCCGTGGGAATTCGGCCATGTGGGAATGAATATACCAAATAAATAGTATGACATTATACGTAACTGAGCTATTGTGAAACCTTTTTTCTTGTATACATAAACATTATAGTACATAACCGATCTCAATTAAGCTATAATATGCTATTAAATTTATATACAAGTATTTTATAAAGGTTGCTGGATTTTCTCGTTAGAATCGTTAGTCATATTAGCCAGCTCGAAATAAGCCAGGGTTCCATTTTTGATTATTCCATATTTAGATAACTTATGATTTTACATTTGAATGTTTTAACGTCTCACCCCTAAGTTCGCAACATTGCAGTTGCCAACATATTGTTTTTATTTTAAAATATGCACATCAAGAAGGAACCAAGCACTTCGTAGGAGAATAAAGAACGTAAACCTACTTAATGATTTGCTGATTTGGCTGAGACTATTTTGTGCTGAATGTACTTAGATGATTCAGTTTCCTTCATCAAATTAACATTAAGGCATTGTCATCACTTTCGGAGCTACCCTATACTGGACCGACCTACAAACTACCCAACACACTTTGCCTAAGCGATAGTTACACGCACGCACGATCTGGTCAAAATTTCACTGACACACATTTCTGAAAAGCCTTATATTTCACAACCGGCCATTACTGTCAAGCACAACATGGGCCGGCCATAAAACACATTTTTAACGCTATCCGATGTCCAGCGATGGCCATTTTATGGAGTACGGTCACTGGTCTACATATTCGTTAACGTTTTTTCTTATCATGTCATAATAATTTATCGTCTTATCTGCTATGAACATAAGACGAAAGTGGACAGCCGTGCAAAATCGGCTTTTCAACAACGTTGACCTCATTTTCCTCTCCGGAATAACATGCATGATTGGCAAAAATTCTGACATAATTCTATCTTAGTTCCATGTTTGATTTAGCGAGTTTCTAATGATTATAAGAAATAGTAGCATTTAAAATTTTGTATGAAAACGGTTTTTTGCACTTCTGTGTTAAAATAATCCGTGTTCTATTCTAAGGGCCACTTGCACTCCATTTTATATGGAATTTAACAGATGACAGCCCACTAACCCTGAGTTAAGTGGTTGGTGCAAGTGGGCCTTAGTAAATCAAACGTAAGTGCATGGCTATGGTTAATTTACAACAAAAAGTACAAATATTTTTTCTGTAATGTAGGTACGTATCCAGAGCGAAAAACGACGACTGCGTTTATGTGGATAATTTGCAGTCCCTTTTTCTCATAAATTTCATAATGGAGATAGCCTGAACTTGATCCGTTCTGTCCAAGTAGAATGATGACATTCGCTTCAGTAAAATTGATAAAAATATTACAATGGCAAATAAAAATGGCGTTGACATGGGCGGTATGACTGAGGTTGGGAATTAATATCACTCGTAATTACGCTTCTCAGCAATTAATGTTACAATAATAGTTTTTCCCCAACGATTTATAAATAAAAATAAACTAAACTGTGCAATAACTAGTGTTGTTTTGGTGTACAAACATTGCGGTAATGAGGTCAGTTCAGCATCGTGACACTGGTAATTCTTGTTGAGTTAGCAGCAGAGCTTTACACGGGGTCACCCTTGTTAAGCCAGGCAAATGCACTCGAATTGTGGGGTGAAGTTTGCGGTACCTAAACTTAGTTACAAGTTATCCAGTATGGCCGTGAGCTACCAGTCCACGTGTATAGTCGTATTCGTGATTGACAAACTATATGGGTACCTGGTCAATGTCATAATTGCTTACGCTTCGTAGCTCTCTCCCTGTCGCTCTTCTGTAGTTGCGCGACAGAGCTAGACTCCGTTTCGATCGCGACGTAGCGTCAACGATTTTTACTTTGGCTAGGCCGGCTTTAGTCATGTAGGTATTTCTGTAGTCAACTTCGGAGCCGATATACATAATTATATAAAAAAAAATGGACGACTCATCCTAGAATGCAACGGGACGGGCAGATGTGTTAAATTTCTAATGATGAGGTCTTCGAGTAGTAATAGTAGCTTACTCACTTCTTTATGACGTTGTAAAGATTTTTTCTTTCATTAACAAACAAGATAGTTCTGGGATGTAAGTAAAATAAAGAAAAGGTCAACAAATATTATTACTGCAATCCGAATAAATAATCACGTAGGTAAAATGTTGGATCAACTTTTACGGTAGGTATATGTAGTTTTCAAGCTATTAAACGGCACGAAAACTAATTGACAAATTGCGCCATTAAGAAGTGTCACTTTAAAAATGTGTATTAAAAATATACTGTTTAGAAAAATAAATGGTTTCAGAATTCAGACTGTGATAAATGGCTCCACCATAATCTGTCTAAATTCATGGTTTAAATAATATTTGTAAGAATCCACTTGGTTTAAATTAATCATGGTGTTACCTCGCCGAAAATGTTACACGTATTAATAAAACAGGGTCGTATTTGTTCCTATTTTCAGACGTAGCAATATCTGTCAACTTATTTGTATGCCCGGGATGTCCCAGCGCTGTATAATTCCCAGTTTTGCGAGCTCATCGCTCTGTAATGCCAGCAAAGTGGATATGTTCGACGCGACATTAAAATTGGGTGATTTTACAAACTATATTTATTGACATTAACAAAGAGTTGGATGACTGATGGAATTGGCTACGTTTTAGTTTAAGCAATTTGCTTTTGTATGTCCGGATGTCTCGCTCTACAGGTCGCAATTCTCAACCGATTCGCTAAAAAATTGATACATACATACATACAATCACGCCTGTATCCCATAAAGGGGTAGGCAGAGCACATGAACTACTCAAGTTTCAGTGCCACTCTTGGCAAAAAGAGGTTGAAAGAAAACTACAATTGTGACATTGCAGTGACAGGTTGCCAGCCTCTCGCCTACGCCACAATTTTAACCCATATCGGCCATATCCCACAGTCGGCTTCTACGACACCCACGGGAAGAAAGGGGATGGTGAAATTCTAAACCCGGCACCACACGGGCAAAATTGATAAAAGTCAAATATTGTTATGAATACGTTGTTGACTGATACATCGAGGAAATGTCGCCAGTATCCTTGGTACAATGCCTCAAGGGCCTACATGGGGGTGTATTTTAGACATTAGCTAGCTTTTAAGTTTAGTCTTAGTTTCTTATATAATTATGTAAACATGTTTACTGATAGAATACCTAAAGATAAAGTGATAATGACTCGGTTCATGGTCTACATCAGCCATTCTCAAAGTGTGCTCCCCTAGGGCTCCGCAAAGCCTCTCTGGGGGCTCCGTGTGAATTTTGGGTACCTGATATGCAACTTCAACTCTCTTCCATAAAACCAAATATTCACCAATTGTTAAAAAATAAAAAAACTGCTTCATGTAATACCTCACATTAGAATCTAGTGATTAGATTTTACTATCATGATTGCTTATTGAAATAAAGATTGCAATAAAAAAAAATTAAGAGTTCCGTCAGATGTTTTACTTTCTAAAAGGGTTCCCTGGGAAAATAAGTTTAAGAACCGCTGGTCTACATAGTTAAAAAAAAAAGCTTTATTTGTTCCACAAATACTTAAAACATAAATGAGAAATAATTGGCAATAAGAGAAAAAAATAAAATTATCTTAAAATAAATATGTGGACCCCTTTCGGGTAAAAGCCTCCCCCAAGGAATTCCACTCCTCTCTGTCTTGAGCTGTCTCTGTCCATTTTGGACCTGCCGTTGCCACTAATTCGTCCGACCATCTCCCACGTGGACGGCCTCTTCCTCTTGAGCCCAGTGGCCCAGGCCACTTTACAGTTCGTATGGTCCATCTGTCGTCACTGTATCTGGCAACGTGTCCTGCCCATTTCCACTTCCTTTCGAGTGAGAAAGGTCAGGTCTACATAGTTATCAGTTATTAAAATTTTCATAACGTATGGTAATTGGCTAACAAATTATCTGTTCTGAAAGAATAACAACATACACTAAAATGAAAAATACGTTGTTGACTGAAGGTCACCGGTCGTTACCGTATGATGTTTTGGGGTTCCGTACCAAACAGATACAAAAGGTCGCCTTATTAGTACTCTGTCCGTCTGTCACATTATTTATTATGTACTATCTGCTAAAGTGCATGGAGAAATTATAAATCAATTAATTTATAAATTCGCCACGCACTTTTGCAGCTGATAATACCTGTGATGTTACAAAAATACAAATATTCTTTATTATTCACCAATATAACAAGAGTAACAAGGTATGTTCCGTCATTTTAATAATTTAGGTACTATCGTGTAGGTAGGTACCCAATATTTCACTTCGGTCCTCCTTGTATCTATATATGTACACTATTCCGACTTTTATTTTGTTGGCTACAATTCTTATACCACGTACATATTGTGATCCGGCGTCCGCCTGGTCACGTGTCAGAGGAGGACATCAACCAAGTTTTCTCACTGTGTCGACAAACGTTTTTACCACCCTAAACTTTCATCCGTACCGCTTTCAACTGCCCCATTTGCATCGCAAAGCGCTACGCTGCAAACAAGTCATTTAACTAGGTCATTACCTCGTTTATTAAAAAAGTCCGAAAAAGCACCCGCCGACATACCGGACATGTCCATTGCGAGCGCGACATTAAAGCTGCTGCGTTTATCTTCCCTTTCTGTCCCCATTGTGCTCTGTTTTGGTGAAATGTTTGCATTGTATCGAATGGACAGCAGCAATAACGTATTCACGCCTTAAAATTGTGAATTATGAATGATGATATAACGACTCTTGTCAGTCATTGTTAAATTTTGTTTGGTTTAGACGAGCATAGGTAGGTATTACTTTAATACGTAAATTAATATTATTTTTACATGTGAAAAATTACACATGTACGAGTACCTATTAAATAACTACTTTCAATATAACTTATTTATGAGCATATTATATATAAGATATTTCTATCAATTATAAGACAAATAAAATAATGTGTTGCAATATCTGAAACAATAAAATTTATTTCATCTTTCTAATTAATCTAATATATAAGTTAAAGGAAAACCTACATACCTGAAACGATAAAAAACGATATTTAACGTTTATTCTTTTATCACTGTATGGACTTTGGTCTGAAATAAAGATATTTTTTTTTTTAATATATACTAGTTATGTAAATTAATATTGTAAATGTTCACAATTTTTATAAACTTATTTTTAACATACGTTTCCTTTATTGATATTCATTTTTAATATGAAATTTGACTCATGTATATATAATAGCCACGCATTATCCATAGAGGCGGCTAGGATAAGAAAAATAATAAAAAATTTAAATACTTTTTACATAATTAAGAAGCTTTTGTATGTCCGGATGTCTCGATCTACAGGTCGCAATTCTCAACCGATTCGATAAATAGTTGATAAAGGTGAAATATTGTTATGAAGTAATTTCAAATGCGGTACATAAAAATACTTGCCTTCAAAAGCCCATCTGAATACTATCTACTGAAGTAAGTATCATACAATTTTCAAACAGAATTATTAATACGTCCTTTACTGTATCCAAGCGTAGGCAACTCAGTGAGTAACAATAAACGACTCCAACCCAATTTCCCGTGTAGCTTCCGAACCCCGCCCGATCGTTTTTTACGTACGAAGACAGAATATTAAACTAGATTGCTAAACTTATACAAAAATTAATCAAAGTTGAAACTAATTTTTAGCAAAACTTTTCGTAGGTATGGAAATTAAATAGACAGGGTTTAATACCCATTGATTTTCGGTCTTTACCCAGATAGGGCTTCGTCAGATTTTCTATAATGATGGGTGTCATTATAGGAAAGGATTTATATTTAGGAACGATACTTCTGAATTGAATGACTATTTGTATACATATTTCGTAATATTCACTCACCCGTCACATCAATCAGTTAATCTAGGTCAATCAAACATAACACGTGAACACCGATGTATATAGGCCTTATGAGAGTTCAAAATGACCCTTTAGCAAAGCGTTCACGCCTTCGTCCAAGTAGTCTAAGGGCGTCGAGGGCGTCCTACTTAACATACTCAGCAACACATTCTGCATGCAATGGGGAATGTGTTAAGCACAATCTGGTACGAAGGCACAATAAAGAATTGTATGACTAATAACGCCGATTTTAATTGGTGCATTGAAAAACCGAAAATGACGGAGAGAAAATAAACATCTACAAAAACATAATATTCTATTGGCATTCACCCTTCCTCATTTTAGCTACCCATTGCCTCCCGTGGGTCTCGTAGAAGTCGACTGTGGAATATGAGTTCCAAGTGTGGTGTGGACGATGAGCTGGCAACCAAGAATGATACTGAAACTTTGGGAATACAAGCGTTAATTTATGAATGGGTACGTATGCATGGATTAGCAAAATTCTTTAATAATTATGTGTTTATTTATTCCTTAAAATAACCTTAACAGCCTAGCTAAACATGGCAATTGTACAGGAGGGTAGGACCCAAGAAATAATCATACCGCAAGTATTTATTGATATATAGGTTAAAAGAAGGAATTAATAAATTGTATCAATTCAAGGCAAAATAAGTAAATTAATTGATGTTCATACGACTGATACGCACATATAACATACGAGTAACAAATGAAAAAGTCTTAAACAGAAAACGATGGGTTTAATTCATGTCAGTTCCACGTGCGTTCCACACCATTCATCTAATTCTTACATTTTCCTTAGGCAGCAATAAAGAAAACGTACATAAGCATTAGTCTACCTCACATGTCGCGAACGCAGTGACCGCACAATTTACCATTCCTAACCACAATACACCGCCCACTTACCCGGACAAAGCCACTGGCAATAAACATGTCAAATTTATAATCGACAATTGATGATCACAAGGTTGTGTAATTCATCAAAGTGACGGGCTTTGTGTTAGATGATTAGTCCCATTTATTCCAAGTAATAATTCATAATTCATATAATTTATTGCATTCATGTTCATTACATATACAGGTGGTAAAGATACAATAAGTCGGTACATGATACCCTGTTAGGGCGTTGCAATTACCTTAAAAACTAATTGTAGCTATTTACAATCAGTCAATAATTATCTTCGTCATCATAAAAGCTCAACTATTAAATAATTAAATTAAGTTAAATTAAATATGATAAAAAAAAAAAAAAAAGATATTTATAAAAAATAAAAAGAGTTAAATTACATTAATTATTTATTTATTTATTCTAGTGTTCTATCTGATAAAAATTCCTCGATTGTATAATATGCCTTTCGTATTAACAATGATCTAAGTTTGTTTATAAATGGTTGTATTTTTTGTTGACTTGTTATGGTTTTTGGTAATTGATTGTAAATTATCACAGATCTATAGTGGGGGCTATCTCGAAACATTTCTAAGTTTGGTTTTGCTGGTAACAATAGTTTGTCTTGTCTTCGGGCACTTTTAACATGGTCGTACAAAGTAATATGTTTCCTAACAAAAACGGCAGTTTCCAGAATGTAGAGACAGGGAAGGGTGAGCATGTTTTCCTTAATAAAATGTTCTTTACATTCAGCTCGGCCGCGAGCCTGTACTGTAATATGGTACCTACTGTGAATGTACAGTTTGACATTTATTGTTGAGATGTTTATAAATAGACTAATAAAAGTAAGCTACCCTGGACATAATTCAATAACTCGTCCTTTTTGATATTTTATCGGGTATTATTATTAAGCATCAAATAGTAATTATATACATAGATAAAAAAAAATACGATCGTATTCATATCTTATAAAAATCATGAGATATAGTACATTATCCAACTTTTCGCTAACAGCAAAATAGTTAACCGAAAACTTTGTTAGATTAACTTTGTGGTGCACTCAAATGCGATCAGGTATTTGCGATATTACAAAGAAAATAAATCTGATTGTGTACTGTTTTTTACCGTTTTCATTTAATGTGAATATCTAGGTAGGTAAAAATGGTGACCATGATATATATATCAATTTGCATTGTATTGAGTATATATAGACATTTAGCACCGATCTTAAACATATATTTTTAACGCTTAAAGAAACATGAATTTCTCAGTAGGTATAAATTGTAACTGAGATTTTTTTGCTTAAGACCAGGTTTTTGTGTACTATAATCATGATTTTATCAAAATTAATACTGTGAAGGTCGCGCTTAACCCTTAAATTGCCACTCTATGATCGCGCAGGATTTTTATAATGAAAATTGGTGTTTTGGGTTCAGTTAGGGTAGATTAAGGGGAAAATGTGTGAAAAAAAAACATAAAAAAATTGGAAATAGTTTTTTTTAAGCGTCACTTATAAATGACATTGCCAACTACTGCTTAACATAAAGACGTCACTTTGGACGGACATTGCCAACTACACATGCACATTGCTAACATAGAAGAATAAAACGTAAACTTAATAAGTTACACTCAACATTGTCCGAAACTACACCTCTTTATGTCCGGCGCAATATCTCTAACGTAATCAACGTCATGAAAAATGCTCAAAACTATGTTGACTGTCCGGATCTGCTGTCTAGCTTGAAGTTCCCACTTCGTAGTCCCCTCACGCCTTGCGTCTCGCACTAAACGAATATTCCATATCCTCGCCACTAATGCTAACTTCAGAAAAAACTCCTTTATTATAAGATCCACTAAATATTTCAATCAAATTTGATTTGATCATGACGCCATCGATCTGATCTCTGACAGTTTTATATCAGTACGCAAACTACTGACCCAAGACTTCACCCACTGTTAACTCTCAAATAACACTATAACAAGTTACTGCTTTTTTTCCTTTCTTTTATTGTTTGCTCTCAATCATTGTTTGAACTCATATATACGAGTAGATATGTATTACATAATCTTTAAATAAATTACACAATTTTCTGTAATTTTGCACGGATGTACTTTGCCCAGTTTCTATCTGTGGAAACTTGTTATTGGCTCGTTGTTTCTATGTTATAAGCCTAATAGTAACTTTATCTGTGAGTTTTCCTAATAAATAAAATAAAAATATAGTCCAGGCAAAAATAAACAGGTACCTATACTTTTAGGAGAAGAAGATTTACTGCTGCAGTCGTCTCTAAAAAACTCTCTAGCTAAGATTCTTATTTTTTCTTCGTTGTCTGATTCTAAATCGGAGTCTTTAGAAGCTGGAGGTGGTAGAAGAGCTATTATCTTCTTTGACCTCAAACGTTGCCCAGCCATATTGTTGTAAAAATGCAACTAATGTTAACAATACACAAAAAAATATTCGTTTAAATAAGTTGGCAATGTCCGTTACAAGTGACAAATGGAAAAAACACAATATTTAGTACTAACTGGCAGTGTCACTTTAAAGTGACATATATTATAACTTCAAAAATAATAATGAAATGTTTGTCATTTATTCACAAGAATGACACTAAATAGTAACTTAATTATTATTTCAATAAAATTCAGTGAAAAATACGCACAAATTACTAAAATACTTACATAACAACGACATTTGTCACAAGCGCAAAAAAACCTCACGGTTGTAATTTTTAAACTAAGTATTTTTTTCAAATTTTGATAAGATAAAGCGATGCGAAAGTGCGTAAAAATAAAAGGAATAGTCGCTAGACCGTATGGATCACGCCACCTGCGCCAGAGTGCCTAGGAATCTGAGTTAGCCTAGACTTTATAGGACGTCATTTAAAACGGACAAAAACAATTTAAAAGAAACTGTAAATGTCAGTAATTTAAAAGGGTGCAAAGTTGTCGTAGAGAGGCTGGCGCGGGGCGGGGGGAGCGCGCGGGGCGCGGGCCGGGGGGATCGGTTAATAGGTTAGGGACGTAAGGGTGCATTGGGGTGATTTCGAATCACAGAAATACTCGGGTAATGTCGAAAGGGGTTCTTGATATGATGGAATAAGTTGTAATTTTTATGTGACTTTCGAAATTAGACGACTTTCGAAATTACCCCGTTGCACCCTATTACTTAATGGCCTCATAAACGGTATGATTTATTCATTTAAACATTATTGCACAGTAAAAAATTTTACAAAAGGCGAACGTAATACCTACCAAAAGGCATTTTATCTTTACGATCCGTCGTAAGACATTAATCGAAACGACCGATCGGACCAATCGACAGTGTATTTTTTTTATTTTAATATCGTTATCGTTAACGATATCATTGTTCGCATATGATATCGGACATCGTAGCAAAATCCTGTGCAATCATGAATATCGCAACGATGGATCAAAAGTGTGTGGCCGCTGGCGACCAACGATTAGATTTTAGGTTTTAGTGACATACCTATTAAACCTGGCGTTAACTAGGCTTGCGGAATCGAATCGAAAAAAAACTGCCTTCTATACATTTACTTTGAAGAGCGAATTCGATTCATCGCATCGGCAATGAATGCAATCTCATCGTAAATATATGCGATGTTGAACGTACATGTGCATCAGCCACTACATTTAATATAAATAAAATCCCATAATAATAACTTGCAGCACAGAATAATTATATATTAGTACAAGTATAAAAGACTCACTGCTTTGCTTTGTTGTTCACAAAATGCCGCCCGCTCTTCATAATTCTTACCTACATCCTACATAAATACATTCAATAACCACAAAATTACAATTTTGAAAAAACCCCCGACCGCGACCTAGTGGACCGATTTTCATGAAACGTGGCTAAGAACACTCCCGACTAACTCAGCTTTCAGACAAAAAAAAACTAAACCAAAATCGGTTCATCCATTCGAGAGCTACGATGCCACAGACAGACAAATAGACAGACAGACAGACAGACAGACATACACACAGACAGACACGTCAAACTTATAACACCCCTTCGTTTTTGCGTCGGGGGTTAAACACGGACCTAACGCGAGCAGACGACATTGAGTTCTACTGCCCCGCGAGACGGTCGCCATCTACTGGCGCCGTCATGTCCTTGTAGGCCTTGTAGCTCGGTGAAAGAATCGTGATCGCGGAGTGCGCCGGCCCTGAGTATAATTATTTTGTCCAGTTATTATAACCTATACAAAAAGTACCGATAGAATAGGTATTCTAATCTATATTCTGCATAGAACTATTTAAAACAAACCACAAAAGTTCATAGTTGATCGTTATTGGTACAGTCAGCAACTCAGCTGTGAATACAGATAAAGTTCCAAATATATGTATACACACACCTTAATGTACCATGTACCAACACTTGTACAGGAAATAAAATACTCTATACATATTTTTGGCACTTTGTCTTGCCAGCTGTGTTGTTGACTGTACACGATCGAAAAAGGAGCCGAACGGTTATTATAATTACGCGGTGAATTGCGTAGTCGGCGGCCGCGCGATACATAGTGTTGTCTCTGTTCAGGCCCCGTATCCGAATGCCATTTCTCCGACGCGAAACGAAAACGAAACGCAGTCTGGCTCTGTCGCGCCAATACGCAAGAGCGATAGAGATAGATATCTACTAGCGTTTCGTTTCGTGAGCGTTTGTGCCATTCGGCTACGCACCCTGTTCTCACTACCACGAATTTGAAGAACAATATTGCTGTCTCTCTCAATCTTTAGGCGTCATTCATATATTACGTCATACTAAATGTGACAATCCATGTTAAAGGATTAAAAAAGCGTGACATTGGGGGGTCCAAATAGTAGTCCATAAACCACGTCTTTGACCAACGTGAGTGATATCTCTGTCACTCTTTACGTCTTTACTAACAGAAATTTAAATAACAAAAATGCTATCTCTGTCAAAAATGCTATCTTTACTACCAGGAACTTAAATTATTATAGTGCTATCTCTGTCACTCTTTACTATCAGGAACTTAAATTGTTATAGTGCTATCTCTGTCACTCTTTACTACCAGGACCTTAAATTATTATAGTGCTATCTCTGTCACTCTTTACTGTGTGCGGGAAGTGCACATACCACGAGTTTGACTAACATGAGTGCTATCTCTATCACTCTTTACTACCAGGAACTTTAATTATGATAGTGCTATCTCTGTCACTCTTTACTACCAGGAACTTAAATTTTATTATTATAGTGCTATCTCTGTCACTCTTTACTACCAGGAACTTAAATGATTATAGTGCTATCTCTGTCACTCTTTACTGTGTGCGGGAAGTGCACATACCACGAGTTTGACTAACATGAGTGCTATCTCTGTCACTCTTTACTACCAGGAACTTAAATGATTATAGTGCTATCTCTGTCACTCTTTACTGTGTGCGGAAAGTGCACATACCACGAGTTTGACTAACATGAGTGCTATCTCTGTCACTCTTTACTTCTAGGAACTTAAATATTTTTTTCGGTTTCGCTTTCGGTTTTGGTCTTGGTTTCGGTGTCGGTTTTGGTGTAGGTTTCGGTGTCGGTTTCGGTTTCGATTTCGGTTTTCGTTTCCATTCCCGTTTCGGTTTCCGTTTTCGTTTTCAGTTTTGTTTTTGTTTAAACTAACAGAACTAAAACTCAAACCAAAACCAAAACCAATCCAGAAACGGGAAACCGGATATCGGATACCGTATATCGGATACTGGTTACCGGTTACTGTCTACCGTTTACCGGATACCGGTCACCGTTTACCGGATACCGGTTAACGGTCATTGGTTACTGGTTACCGGTTAACGGTTACCGGTCACCGAATACCGAATACCGGAGACCTGTCACCGGTTACCGGTTAAAGGTTACCGGATACCGGTTACCGGATACCGGATACCGGTTACCGGATACCGGTTACCGGATACAGGATACAGGATACCGGATACCGGTTACCGGGTACCAGATACCAGAAACCAGGTTTTGATTTCTGGTTTCTCATGTTACAACGTGTATAGATTAGTCGATACCAAGTCGGACACTTCCGATTAGGCGATTTCAGCTCGCATTGTTACGCAGCATTCGAGTGTTGAGTTTCTCACACATGAGGCCCCCTAATTTGTACCACTCATATTATTGATTTGACTCTCGCAACACAAACACCTCATGCCCACACAAATACACACAAAATAAAATCAGTCACAAACTTCAAATCATTCAAAAACTCAACTGTCACACGCGCTCCTCGCGGTCCGGCGGAAAAGATCCGCCGATAAATTTGTACCGGAAAGACCTCACCGCGACAATGTCACATTACCAAAATTACTTCAAAAATCCTCTGAAAGTGAAACAGTTCATTAGGTTTACCGTAAGAGTGAGTGAGACAGACACGCACCATGCTTCAAATTTGCCTCGCCAAAATACGTTACACACGACTCGAAAGAATACAGTCTTAAGCGCCGCAAGCTTTCATACATATTACGTTGTTGTGATCCAAGCATCTCGTCAAGCTCGATAGGTACTATTATTGAGCTAACGACTTGACCAGTTTAACGTGATCTATCGGACTAATTGATTTGTATGACTGTTGTCACTTGTAATAAGGGAGCTCTCTTATACTGGACGGTGAAATATTTGTTATCGAAGCGTTTTGAAAACGCGGCGCCCTTGATATCGCCGAGCGAAACAAGTTTCGACGACTCGCCGCCAGTTCCCGCTACTACTAATACTAGCTATACCTACTCTGTGCACGACCTTATTCTGCAGGTAATAACGTTCATATTAAAACGCAAGTAAGAAAAATATCAATTAAGTAATGAATCTTACATATTTGTTGCTTAATTGATTTCGTATAGTACTAAGAATATATTAACGGCAAAATTTACCATCTTTCAATTTAGTCAAGTATTTTTCCTTTCCTAAAATTATCAATATTTAAGATTTTGAACAAACGCCAAAAGTATTGGTATAAGTTTTAATAATTTATCAACACACGTAATATTATATTCATAATAAATTACAGGATTACGGTTACCAATATTTTCTAGTGAAATACGACTGAAAATGTGTAACTTACTAAACCTTCTTTATAAATGATAGTTCTGTATGAATTATTTATAAAAATTAGATGTTTTATATGAAATGCAGGTGTCACAACATAATACGCACTTTTTATGGATTACATTTAATACTTTAGTTATAAAATCAAAAAATATTCAAAGTTCGTTTTTTTTTTTTTTAAATTGAATCGGAACCCTAATTTGATTAATAATTTGTATTTTAACTATCACTAATGATACTTTATACGACAGAAAAAGAAAATTACGGTTACCGAATTATGTCCAGGTCAAGCTATTTTTACTGGCCTAAAATTATTTTGTTTTTGTTTGAAAGGTAAATTATCTTGTTTTCGTTTGAAAGGTAAATTATTTTGTTATTTACTTTGTTTTGAGCGTTTCAGTTACTAGTGCCTACATAATTAGGCATAAGGTATATAGCTTGAGCTATTTGGGTTTTCTAGGAGTTTGCTGATATGAGTTTTTAAAGCAACGAATACTTCTTATATGAGACTAATTAATATTAATACAAATCATCATCTTGCGTTATCCCGGCATTTGCCACGGCTCATGGGAGCCTGGGGTCCGCTTTGACAACTAAATATTAATACAAATATGTAATAGTAATATTTTGCATCATACAATAGTCTGAGCCTCGGCTCGCGTTTTATCATCGTGGACGTCAAGAAAACTGTCATTTTATTTTATAGTAAAATGAATTACTCACAACGATTACTTACTTGGAAATAAAGAATTTACTTACATTTTCCGTGCCGTTTGAATTATCAAGTAGCGTACTCGAGTAGCTCCATTCTTAATTTCTTAGTCTCAATAATAATCTTATTTCACAACCCGTAACTACTATATGAAATTTGAAATAAAAATCGCCATCATCAATCATCACCACATCCAACCAAATATTAGCCAAGTTACCCCTTTATTCCAAAACCACATAAGGTAACTGTACCATATTACGGGAACTTAAGACGTTTCCTACTTTAAGTGAGGTTTGAAACAAAAATGCGAGGTTTCTAGTGGTGTTAACTATTTTATTTTGAGGATAAGTCTTCTACGATTGATTTAAGACACTATTTTGCATCGTAACTTCTAATTTATAGAAATTACCGTTGTTTTACTAAACCCTTAGTTTGCCCATTATTCCGGGATACAATTTTGGTATGGCTTTAATTCCGGGAGTCGTTGTACATTATTACGGGATATCTTTAAAGTCCACTTTGTTGAAGCATAATGTAAAGAAACGAATTAAAAATATTGTTTACATAAATATATAATGCACATATCGTTTTGATAAATGCTTATACAGAGTGTATTTTTTATAATTGGCAATATTTTGGTGAGCTGGAATGGGAAGGGAAATATGATATTTTACGGTATAACGATTATATGATATAACGACAGGGTGTTATAAGTTTCACTGTCTGTCTAATGCATCGCTTTCGAATGGATGAACCGATTTTGATTAGTTTTTAACCGACTTCAAGAAAGGAGGAGGTTCTCAATTCGACTGAATGTTTTTTTTTTTTTTTTGTATGTATGTTACTCGATATCTCCGAGAATCCTGGATCGATTTTCAAAATTTTTTTTTTGATCGAACGGATATAACCCCGAGATGGTCCCATTGACACCAAGTCAGGGTCTGATGATGGTATCTTGGAGAAATCGAGGGAACTCTTCAAATGTTATAGGCACATGTAAGGTTTTTAGTGTATTTTTCAAAGGTACACCAGTATTTACGCCTGACGATAGTAATTTTATGTGGCTGAGCTGATGATGGAAGGTCAACTCCTCAATGGTTAGGAGTTAAAGGATAATTCTTTCACTACTGTACATATATTCGGACTGATACATATAATATCACTAGGAACCACTAAAAATCAACAAATAAATTAACTTTTTAACAAAAAATAAAACCGCCTTCAAAAATAAGCGCGTTACAAAACACGGAGAAACTAAAAAGCCAAAAATAACAAACCTTTGAATTCAGATTTCTTATCAGATTGCAATAATCTAAACATCCAAATTATAAACAAATCAATTATTTTTGAAGGCGGGGCCAGCCTGCGTATGGTTGGGAGGGGCAAACAGGTCTGGTACCGACTTCAAAAATAATTGATTTGTTTATAATTTGGATGTTTAGATTATTGCAATCTGATAAGAAATCTGAATTCAAAGGTTTGTTATTTTTGGCTTTTTAGTTTCTCCGTGTTTTGTAACGCGCTTATTTTTGAAGGCGGTTTTATTTTTTGTTATTTTCGTTTGAAAGAGCTGAATTAACCGAGAGTGTTCTTCTTAGCCATGTTTGATGAAATCGGTTTACATAGGTACTATTTTATATTTATATATGTCTATCCTATTATGTATTGTCCTCATGTAAATTTTAGCTTTCTAGTACGAATGATGATTGAGCTAAATCGTAGACGGACAGACTGGCTGACGGACAAACCAATATGCGGTATAAAAATTTTTAGCTAACTAAGGAAGTTTAAGAACATAATATCCGGGTCTTTGTACCTTATTTTATGAGTTTATATATTTTAATATACTTTATATAAGTATACCGGAATAAGATACACTCATATAAAGTCGTGTACTTAATTACGGCAGTCAAAAAAAGGCTATATTAAAACATAAACAAGATTTTTTTCTTAGTATATTGAAAGATTATATAACAATTACACTCAAAACATTGAAATAAATAAACTTTGTGCTTTAATTTTATGAAATTTAACAAATTTAATATTGATGGCACAGTCTAATATTTCAATGAGTATACATTTCGTATTCAATTATGAGATTAAAATCTAAAAAATATATGTACCGTAATTATGTCACTATAATCTGTAATCTTTACTTAATGTATTTACATCAAATATATAAATATACTAAACCGTAAATAGTAATAGGACACAAAAACATTACGGACTGTGTTTCCGTTATTCCGTGATACTCCCGTAATTATGTACACCTCGTCAAAATGGTGTACATTATTCCGGGAGCGGGCATTTTAATAAAAATATGTTTTAAATTAACTTGAAAAGATGATATAAATGTCTTTTAATAACTATAAGACAATTATGATACAAATTTAATATCAATAAACTTACCATCATCACAGCAAACCCTTACGAAGTTCCGCTGCCGCGTTAAGCTCACCGTCAAACACGCCCATAGAAACCACTGCGTGGTTGCGACTGACGCATTTGGAGGTACCTCATGGCTTCAAAAGATAAGGTAAATATCCGAAAATCGACTTTTTCGGTTCTATTTGATCTATAGTTAATTAAATATTGCATTAACTTAAGATTTTACTGATAGTTTCCTTATTTTGCGACAAAAACCAAAGTATCCCGGAATAATGTACCACATTTTACTATCCCGGAATAGTGTACAGATACCTTAAGTGCCTCGAAAACTGTTCAAAATAAAGACATGTTGGAATATCACGTTCAGGAACTGATATAAACGTAAATTGCGAGCCATAATTCAATTCACAGAACCTAATTACTTAACGCACTTATTTAAAATCTCTTCAGATTTCTCTCGCACATTTTACCGCCCCCATTTGACTTATATTGTAAGTAATGTTGTTATTTATTCTGCAAGCGCCAGACATCCGCTATCTTGTTTCAAGCAAAATACTGACTTCAAATCACTTCAAGTAAAACCTGATCAGAAGTATATGACTATTGTCAGGAGGGCGCTGTTGTTATTCTGATGTATGGGATGACAGTTCAGTTTAGCATGTAGGAAATAGTTCTACTTGAAATTCCGCAACATGGCGCGTACTCATATATTTCTGGTCAGGCTTTACTTAGACAATTTGACTATTTTTAGGTTTTATTTAGAATATATGGCATTATGTAATCATGTAAACTCTCTGAAAGAGATAGATATAGCTAATATAGTTACTACAATTAGCTCAGCTAAAGTACTAGCTCAATAATTTTATGAAAATTACCTGAATGTTTGTTCGCTGGCTATCAGTCATATTATATTGTCGTACCTAATCAAAATGTGGTGCCATCATAACGCCACATCTCGGACACTGGCGATCAAATATATGAAAGAGGCGCGTTAATAGCACACATTCTAAGCTCGTGTAGGTGAACGCGTACCATGCTTGTATGAGTGAGATATGACAGGTCGATTGTTCGCGTTTTTGACAGGCGGTAACTGTCAGGTAACCGTGAGGGGGTGGGCGGCACTTTCAGCGGGGAGCGAGAGTGGCCGTACTGTACGATAGTACTCTTTATTATACTGTGATAACGCCGTGACTTGCGTGGGCGACGGTCGCGCGATGGTCGCGCGACGGCGATGCGACGCATACGAAATCAAACCTTATCGATATGGAAGTAGACGATGCGATGAGACGGAACGGCGACGGTCGCGCGACCGTCGCCCACGCAATACACGGCGTAACTTCACATACCCATAATAATTTTTTGATCCGTAAAACCTTATGAGCAAATTCATTCAAGAACAGGAAGTAATTTTCATGTGAATTTTATACTAGCGGTACATATCGTCTCTTCACTCATGTGAAGCCCCGGCATAATGTATTCATTTCGTTAGCGACAAGCTACATGTTCAGTATGTAGGAGGCGAAACTCGAGATGCTTTTTAATTAATCTGCCGACATTGATTGGACTTGGCTTTATGCGCGTTTCTGAAGCTCTCTTAAAAGTACAAGGATTTATGTATTGTGTCACGTGTTTAATTGAGGTTTTTATGAATTAGTAATACACTCTTTAATTATTTACCCCCTTATTCATAAACGTTCACTAAAGTTATCAAGCCTATAAAGTTCGTTTGTGCCTCTCCAGCGTATTAGTGTGATAGAAAGGGATAAACGAACTTTATCGGCCTGATAACTGTAGTAAACGTTTATAAATAAGGGGGTTAATATTTATATTTCTTACTTTCGAGACCCACGGCAGTGATATTCTTAGAAAGTTACCTACTACATACAAACTCACATTCACGGCTGTTCTCAAAAAGGGTATGCAGAATACATAAAACTGCTCGATTCAGTGACACTATTAGTGATTAACGGATTGGAAGAAACCGAAATTGTGATACTGCAAAGCAGGTTGCTAGCTCATCGCCCACACGATAATAAAATTGCACACAAATCCCAGAGTCGATTTCTACGATACCTACGGGAGGAAAGGGGGTAATGCAATTTTTATCCTGTCACCATACCTATTACCTACCTACCTAATATTAGAATTAAAAATGTATAAGCTTTTTCATTATTACTTAAAACAGTTATCTATAGGTAAATTATTTGTTGTTATGATACTAATTATACATAGTGCTACTAAAGATAATATCGTTTCATGAAGCAAAATGATTTTACCTATTGGATTTCCATGAAATCGGCTTACCCTTTTCGTAATCTTCAATCAACACTTTACGAAACTGCGCTACACAATACAGCCCACTGGAATCTGTCACTTACCTTAAAAACGTGCAATCATGATTAAAGCAACGTAATTATCGCCACAAAACACCGCCACCCCAGTGGAGAGAGCTACAACATGACGTGTATGTAATTACTTAGTAGAGCGCCGACTCATGCCTTGTCATTTTCCCACAGACTACCAACGCAGACACCGAATTGTGACGTTATCTGGGTAAAGGGACCTTATTGTCGACGGCGCTTACGGCGTTATGAGCGATGATCGTATACAAATACGACACGGCGGGACGTAAGCGCCACCGACAATAAGATCCTTTACCCAGATAACGGCACAATTATGAAACGTTTACAAAGAGCACGTGGTCACCAGGCATACGTAGAATTTAACTAATTTTTAACAAGCCGAAACGTGTATTAACGAATGTCCACATTTTTTTTATTAAGAAGAAAAACATAATTTACACCACACCAACTGTTAAAGATCAATTTTGCTATTCGAAAACGGATAGCAAAATTGCTTTTTATCCACAAGAGTGCAAAATAATTTCATACAAATTTTAACTTGATGTCTTTAGCTGGCTGGTAGAATTTACTTATAAATGACGAGTTTGAATCTTAAGTATTGAATATATTGATGAAATTGATTTAATTTGATGTTTTACTGTTAGTATTTTGTTCGTGTTGGTGTTTTTTTTTTTAGTAATAAATGGGCTTACTCTTGTGTGGTGAATTTTGGAATCTTTCGCTTGCTCGGGTATCAATATTAGCACGTGCGGTTAAACAACAACTTTACCCCCTTGTAAAACAAATAACTATTACGCTTCCAGAGGGACTTGAGCAATGCACGGATATAGACGGTGCAGGTTCGTCCCGCCAGGAGGGCATTTTTTAATATTTTATTCTTTTAATAATCAAAATTTCCAATTTGAATGCTAAAATTTCAATATTTGAACAGCGCAATTAGGTAACATGCATTTCACCATGTTCAATCTTAAAACTTATTTTATAAACAATTGGATCAAGCGCTTGCATTCCCATACTTAATATCTAAGTTATGTTTGGTCATTTTGAGTTGGCTTGAATGCTCTCTCTAGTTGAAGTGATCTGTGCATTTTCCCTAAATCGCTTAACGCCTAGTGCCCGGTTCCCGGACATATAGTTTCTACGAACTGGCTTCGAAAATTATTACAGGTAAACGTTTAACGTTTAGGCATTTAATGTCAAATTTCAAATTATCAGGATTCCGATCAATCATGTGAAACGGATTACTTAGGTATTTTAACGTTATAATAAACTAGCTTTTAGCCCGCGGCTTCGCTCGTGTTAAATTCGAAAATTCCCAAATGCTCTATACAAACTTCCACTCCCCATTTTAGGGAAGTGGGAGGTTAATAAAAAACCCCCGACCGCGAAATAGTAGACCGATTTTCATGAAATATGGCTAAGAACACTCCCGACTAACTCAGCTTTCAGGCAAAAAAAAACTAAATCTAAATCGGTTCATCCGTTCGGGAGCTACGATGCCACAGACAGACACACACACAGACAGACAGACAAACAGACAGACAGACAGACAGACAGACAGATAGACAGACAGACAGACACGTCAAACTTATAACACCCCATCGTTTTTGCGTCGGGGGTTAAAAAGTAGCCTATGTCACTCTCCATCCCTTCGACTATCTCGTTACAGAAATCACGTCAATTCGTCGCTCCGTTTTGCCGTGAAAGACGGACAAACAAACAGACACACACACTTTCCCATTTATAGTATTAGTAATTATGGATATAGGTATGTTATTAAACTGAAAGTGCTAGGGAAGGTATTTATTGGAATGTATAATGAATTTTGAATTCATGGACTCACTTCACTCATCAACAAATTTTTTGAAAGTCTTCGTAGGTGGGTTGTCAATGTTTACTTATTAATGAAGTCAATTTAGTTAATCAAATCACAATTAGTAAAATGTTCTGTAAAAGCGTCAATTTTCGAGCAGTAATTACAATGTAATCTTCATTTTACGTGACGCGCAGATTTAATTACATTAATACATTGACACACAAATTAACCGTCATTTATGTGTTATGTGTTATGCGTAGAAGTACCTTTTGGAACCATTTATGGAATCCTTTGAATAATAAACTGACAAATAAGTACGAGTATATCAAGTGTATGATGAAAAAAATGTTTGGAATTCATTTCACACGCTATATTCCAGTTATTTTTAATTTGTCCATTACGACGTTGTGACGGAAGGACGGAACATATCAGACCTATGATAGTAATCGACTGTCGGTATAATAATTTGTTTGCAAATATTGACGCCTTTATCTACTATCGATTTAAATAAATATTGTGATTATTGAGTCCCTAATTAGTATATCTAAGTACTTACTTTAAACATCAAGAGTAGAATATTTACCGACATAACTAGGCAAGAATGTATTTTTAGTTCAAAAAAGTTTGTATTGTTCACTGTCCCATTTCACAAGGGTATAATCTCCAACTCGGAGAAAATTTGTCATCTCGCATGACACGAGATACGGCAAAATATTGGACACCACTTACCCTTAACGGCCTATTACATGTCACGCTAAACGGCGCATACAACACGGAGATAGGATCACTCGGAGATGGGAATGCAAAGGAAGCTTAAATTATGGTAGTGAGGAATAGACGAGACGGTACTAGTGAATTTCATAGACGAAGGTAGGGCAAGTATTGCAAGTAGGTATTTCGAGTATTAAATTATGGTAGGAATAGAATAGACGAGATGGCGGGACTGAATTTTATACACGACGATTGCAACTATTTCTGTAATAAGTAGTTCACCAATTGTTATTTACCTAATTGAACCCGTTGATATAGTTTTGTATTTTACTTCATCATTCATCAGTACTATCAGGCCTGTCCCAAATTGACTAATGATTTATACATACAACGTCTGTAGTATTTTACTTAAACTAAAAAATAAAACTATTTACATTTAATTTTGCGTTTGACCTTACGGTAGAATATTTAAGTGGGTTAATATGAAACTAGTTTGCATGATATGCTAAGAAGTTTTGCCTACACTATTAGTATAATGTAACTAGTTAAATTGTGCTTACTCGTAGTTAATTATAAAAAGCTAACATTCTGTAAGTTATTTTAGGCTTTCAAATTTTCCTTTTTTAACCGACTTCAAAAAAGGAGGAGGTTCTCAATTCGACTGAATGTTTTTTTTTTTTTTTTTTGTATGTATGTTATTCGATATCTCCGAGAATCGTGGACCGATTTTCAAATTTTTTTTTTATTTTACTGGACTATTTCTTTGATAGAATTCTCTTGCAGTGCCATTTTTACCTAAACACGTGCCTAAAGGTTTTTTTTTACTATTTTCCCACGTCTTCGCCTCGGCCAGTCTGTGGCCGAAAATAATCCTATTTGCAACAAAAAAAATCAAAAGTGATCGCTAGTTGCGTTTAATTCAGGACGTACGAATACGAAGTAGGTACCGTATTTTACTTGCTATCTTGCTGGCGATCAGACTGAAGCAGATTTTTAGAGCGTTGACACGCTGACCTTATTCCCATGCTTTGTTTTCCATAGCTATGTTTAGTTTTTCACAAAAGGTCCTTCTAATCAAATTGCTATTAACTACGATGAAGAACTCGTATTTGTAAATAAGGAAGTTGTGTATATTGGGTGTGGCCTCTAACAAGAGAAAAAACATTAAATATACATAGCTTAATCTCCTGCAACGAATAAAGCCTAAAAACTTCGTGTTTTTCATACAAGACAAGTATTAAATTCGATACGTGACATCATTTTTGTCGCTCTTTAAACATGAAAAAAAAATACAATACACTGTAGGTCAATCTAATATGTAAGTGTAATAAAAATCTAAACTTTTTAAAAGTAGTATATTTTGGCAAGTTACGAGAGTTATCTCTAAAGTTAAATAGTTAAATTTTGTGCTCTAATACATAAAAGAACGGTAGTCTTCATGTTATAATAAAACAAATATGCAGAACAACAAAGTATGTAACGTAGCAAGCAACTAAAACAGTCATTAGTTAGAGAACGACTGAAGCAGAGTCAATAACCATATCCCAAGTTCCGCAAGTCATGTGCATTATGAAGTTAAACGAGTTCGAGAGGAAATGAAAAGTAATTTCATTTTTCACGTCTATGTAAAAGTTTTAATAGGTTTCGTGACTCTGTGGCTATCTAGATTTTGAGAGCGCTTAATGGTGTTCTTGTGTTCGGATAATTTATATTTTAAGATGATAATAAGCCTGCCGTCAGTTGCCGTTTCGTGTCAAATTTGACATGGGTTGGTAAAACTGTCACAATATTATAAACGCTGTTTTTGTTTAAGTTCTTTAGAAGAGTGATGAAGGTTAAAAAGAATCTGGGTACGACTGAGCTTTGAGCATTACGGCATGTGAAAACTACGGGGTAAATACCCTGAAGCGAGTATTTACTGACGTAATTTGCTACCCTACTTTAGTTAAATGTCGAGGCCGAGTGAAGTTACTCGTGATAATGGTCTGTAACTTCCAACTTAATATTCTAACATAATCCAGTAATAATTTGATGTTTGCCAATCGCTTCTCGGTGAAGGAAAACATCGTGAGGAAACCTAATTCCAATAAGGTCTAGTTTACCCTTCGGGTTGGAAGGTCAGATGGCAGTCGCTTTCGTAAAAACTAGTCCCATGAGCCGTGGCAAATGCCGGGATAACGCAAGGAGGATGATGATGAATCCAGTAATAATTTCATTACTTTAAGATCTTATACCTAATAACCATAACCATATATTAATAATACCTATGGTACCAAAATTCAAAACTTAGGGATGTCGTTTCAAAAAGAATTTTATATGAAGTAATTAAAATTAACTGGATTATAATATAATTTATTTCCAGCATCCATGTAATAAATAATGACATACTAAATATTTTTTATATTAAAGGAAACTACATCTACATCTAAAGGGAACATACTAAATGTTCTATACTACGAGTATATGCTGGCAAATACACTTCCGGCGTTAAAAGAGCTAACTGTCGTGAATAAATGTCACAGTCGCGAGACACCAATTTCCTTGAAAGCATGTTACTGACATTTGATACGGCCGTCAGAGTCGATAGTGTGTTGTGCTATTTCACTAGACAGGGTAATGTTTGGTACATATTAGTGACGCTTAAGCGTATCGGGTACCTTTTCTCCTTTGTCGTGATAAGCATTCATGAAACACGGAGATTTGGTCTTCTTTTTCAAACAGCTGGAGATAGAGCAATCCCAATCTAATAGGTAGGCTTGTACTTCCCAATTAGGAAATTAGAATCATTTAAAATGACCTAAAATGTTGGTATCATTATCAAATAATTCAAGAAATAATATTTGTTGATAGTGCCATCTTCATTTCATCAAGTATCTTAGGTCACTTCACTTCATCATCGTGTAAAGTACAGCGGGACAATTTCGACTAGGGCCATCCATGTTTCCATGTTTTATAATATTTGCATTATTAGTGGTATATACATATGGAACTCAACTTAATAGTGTAATAATGAAAAAAATGGATCAGTTACAATTGTCCCCCAGTCGGGTTTGCCCTGCTGTACCTTACCAAAATAAAACAAAAAATCCTCGGCCCTACATTCATGTAGTAAAAAGTCCTAAATTCAACTGTAGGTAAACTAAACTGTTCAAATCTGCTGCAAATGAACCAGCCCCGTTTATAAAACGAGTAAATTTAATTCGGAAAGTGCGAATACACATTAACAAAGCCGTGCGAGGCCGTAGGCGCTCCGAGATCACAAGAAATTATACGCCCAGTAACTTTCCTTGTACGGTACAAAGTTATAGGAAAAAGCGTATTTTTATTAGTTCGCAAAATGATATACTTACCTCTATATATAATTCATAATTATATGCATCAACTTATTCAAGTGAATCTATATTTAAATCAAATCAAATCAAATACAAGTTTCAGTGCCACTCTTGGCAATGAAGGGGTGAAAAAAAAAATCAAATCAGGATATTGAAGTGACAGGTTGCTATGTAGCCCGTTGCCCACACTACAACAAACACAAAGATTCGTTTATTAAAGATATTATCAGAATTATATTTATTTGGAAGCCATAACATTTTTCGCTTTATAATATGTACTTTTGATGGTGTTCCTGGCCTTTGGGAGGCGCGAATCTGTATAATTATATACTACTACACATTTACCCGATTAGGAGTAGTTAATCGTTGCAATGAAGTGCGGTACGCCTCAGGAAAGTGCTGTATATGTACATAGAGCACGTAGCCCAATACACAAACGCTTTACGATAATCGCTCTTCCGTACTGTCGCGACAGAGCTAGACTGTGTCTCGATCAGCGTCTAGTCTAGCGTTAACGATTGTCATTTCGGGTAGGAATAAGGCCGGCAGGGTCTCGTATCTATTCGTCAAAAAATAATGCGTGAATAGGAATTGTCCAATGTTACTTTTGAAAAGTTACTGATTACCATAACAACAACACGGTAAAATTAACAGTGGTTACCAAGCTCTTCTAAGAAACCGTTTCAACATCTGCAAAAGTTTAGTCAGCTGTATTCAGTGAATTGTCCCGCCTCTTAAAATATTTGTTAGTTTGCTTTGGGACGGCTGACCTACATTCGTAACGTTTCCATCTCAGCGGAACAAGGATATTTTTGTTTCGCTTACCGCTGAATTTGTGCATTCGCGCCTGTGCAAATTTAATTTAATTAAAAAATTAAATTACAATGAAATAAAACTATGGAAACGGATTAAATCACGTATAATGAATTTACAATTCATCCCGACGTTTCGAACACTTTACAGCATTCGTGGTAATCGTGGTCAACGGGTGACTGAGGAAAAATTACAATGTGCAAAAGCTATGTAATGGGATGTCGGGATGAATTGTAAATTCATTATACGCGATTTAATCCGTTTCCATAGTTTGATTTCATGAGTAACTATCGCGGTAACAGAAGACAATAATTATTATATTAAATTACAGGTTAAGCTATAACTTATCTTCTTTGAAAAAAAAAAAACTAAACACAGTTTTGTAGGAAAAGATATTTTTTCTACGTTGTACGCGTATATTTGGATGTTCTTTAATTTTTATGAAGTTTTTCCGTTTGTACAAAAATAGATAAAAGACAATTTGCTCGAAAAATGTGCTATGTTTTTGCGTAGAAAATTAACAATGCAGAAAGTGCTTTTATTAAATAAAGCAATCCGACTCGGTCAATCTACAGACCACTTTGAGTCCACGCGTACACCATATTGCAGGAGATTTTTAAAATTATTTTCAGTACAGATGGTGTTTTTTTTACGCACTAGTGCGAGAAGTGGTTCATTATATGCCAGGTCGAAACTTCGGAGGCTCATCTGTACTGAAAAACGTCGTACGATACACGTGCAAAAAGGAAATTCGTAACTAGTGTCTATTTAAAACACTCCCTCTGGTCGTGTTTTAATTTATCGCCACTCGTTTCAAACTTCCTTGTATCGTAATATACGTACGTACTATTTCAAATGAATTTATTGACTAGGTTTTATTTATTTACGTAGACTCATTATTTTTAAATGAGTACTTTAAACCCTTGCTACTTATTCACTTACTGCTACTCACTACAATACAGTCTTTTAAACGTCTACAATTACCTATATTTCAATTATCTTTCGATTTCAACTTTATGCTATATCATTTAAATCTCAATATCTGGCCCGGCCCCTTGAATAACTCAATTCAAAACTACGATGGAACATTAAATTTCAGTTAATCGAAAACGATCGAGTGGAGCTTTACGGTCAGGGCTGTTATTCCAAAAATGGCGCAGGCGATTCGATGGTCCAAGCCAACCATACAGTCATGTACTCTGAAATCCTGCACAGCTGAGTTCACTAACCAGATCAGAGTTACACTGGTTAGTCTGAACATAGAATTTTCTAATAGTCAGAATAGCACCCCAGCATCGAAGTTTCCAACTTTAGCACGCTTATTGGATTCAAACTAATTGTAACAATACGAAATTTTGTAGCTAATAAATAAAACTAATAAAACTACGTTTTGTGGTTTTCACTAGTGGGTTCTATTGAGGCTTTTTAGATCATTGCCAGATTAAATCGGTTTATAATTCATAGAAATTAGGTACGGTACCTACCTGTGAAAAATATGTATAATTATGAATCAATACTAACACCAATCAATGGTAACATCGAAGGATTTATTGATTTGCTTGGTCCTTAAAGACTTAGTGTCCTGTAAGTTGCTAAAAGACACATTTTAATAAAAAAATTCTCTACTTGAGGAGAAATAAATATTGCACTGTCTGCCACAAAAATGACTTAGGCAAAATAGTTCATTAATGAATTCAAGTAAAATATATTTGCTTTTGTTCGCAGCTCAGTGGACAATATATCTTGTTTGTTTTGTTGTTGTGTAAAAACATTAAAGTTGTTTCGATTTGTTCAATTTCACCAACAAAAATAAAACTCTAAAGTCCTCTACGAACCCATAAAACAAACCATATTTTATCTTTGTTGCAATAAAAACTTGGCTCTAGCTGTAAGAGCTATGTACCTAGGCAACGTCGCAATACTTACGCTTCGTAAGCGGATCGTAGCTAGCTCTCTCTATCGCTCTTCTGTAGTGGCGCAACAGAGCCAGACTGCGTTTCAATCGCCACGTAGCGTCAACGATAATCCCTTCAGCGAGGTCGGCCGCTCAATGCCTTTATCGCAAAGTCAAACTTTCTCGATTGGTAGCAGAAGTGCTCTTGATTTCGATATCGTGAGTTGTTAACAGTCGTTTAGCTTGCAATTAATAGCTCAAACGATTCCACGTACGAATGCGATACGGCTACGTAAGGTTCAAGTTTTTATTTGATTTCTTCAATCATTAAGTTTACCTAATATCTAATAATAGTAATTATTAATATGATTGTACATTACGTGTAATTTTAGAATTTTAAAATATTTTTTTTTTCAAACATTGAAGAAGAAGAGGAAGGTTTTCATTCAAAGTTTGGGCTGAGTTGATGTTCAGGCTTCACCAGTAATTTCCATATGACATGATACAATGAGTCCAGGCTAAAACAAATCCGGGAAGGTAAATAAGGATTTGCGTGACCTTGTCACTTTCACTGAACATAAAGTACATAAAGTACAAAAGGGCGTGGTAACTTAAAGGGTTGATAGCAAAATTGGCACTATAAGTAAACATTGCAGACCTAAGCGTAGAATGGAGAGTAAAGTTTTGAATAGGTTGAAAAAATGTCACATTTATATCGTATCGCTATTATTTTAACTTCTGATTAGCAGAAACGTCTGCAATCGATGCCGTTAGGCTTAGAATAAATTTAAAAGTGGAAAATGTCTGCCTTGGGTGAGACTTGAACTCACGGCCTCTGGATCGATACTCCAGCGCTCTGCCAACTGAGCCACCAAGACTTCAACCAAGCCAGCGAAATTTTCCACTACTAAGGTCAATGGGACCCGTAGCGACATCTACCGTAAGAGTGTTAAACTTCTTAAACGGCAACCGGAGTTCCAAGTCATATTGGAAATTCACCTGCAGTTACGATGCGCTAACCATGCTAAATTTTAACTTCTGATTAGCAGAAACGTCTGCAATCGATGCCGTTAGGCTTAGAATAAATTTAAAAGTGGAAAATTTCTGCCTTGGGTGAGACTTGAACTCACGGCCTCTGGATCGATACTCCAGCGCTCTGCCAACTGAGCCACCAAGACTTCAACCAAGCCAGCGAAATTTTCCACTACTAAGGTCAATGGGACCCGTAGCGACATCTACCGTAAGAGTGTTAAACTTCTTAAACGGCAACCGGAGTTCCAAGTCATATTGGAAATTCACCAGTTACGATGCGCTAACCATGCTAAATTTTAACTTCTGATTAGCAGAAACGTCTGCAATCGATGCCGTTAGGCTTAGAATAAATTTCCCATCCCATTCCCCCATTCCCATTCCCAGTCCCATTGACCTTAGTAGTGGAAAATTTCGCTGGCTTGGTTGAAGTCTTGGTGGCTCAGTTGGCAGAGCGCTGGAGTATCGATCCAGAGGCCGTGAGTTCAAGTCTCACCCAAGGCAGACATTTTCCACTTTTATTCTAAGCCTAACGGCATCGATTGCAGACGTTTCTGCTAATCAGAAGTTAAAATTTAGCATGGTTAGCGCATCGTAACTGGTGAATTTCCAATATGACTTGGAACTCCGGTTGCCGTTTAAGAAGTTTAACACTCTTACGGTAGATGTCGCTACGGGTCCCATTGACCTTAGTAGTGGAAAATTTCGCTGGCTTGGTTGAAATCTTGGTGGCTCAGTTGGCAGAGCGCTGGAGTATCGATCCAGAGGCCGTGAGTTCAAGTCTCACCCAAGGCAGACATTTTCCACTTTTAAATGTATCGCTATTAGTTAGTATAGCTCGTTAATGGTTGGTGGGTGATATCTCTGACAAACCTTGTCTGTGTAGTAATATTGTAAGTGTGCGAAAAGGTTTTCCTTCGTATTTTTCCGGAAACGTTCGTATTTGTCATGCTAGTTCAGACAATGTTCAGACCTACGTTTTGTACTAAAACTGACTGAAATAGCATGACATGATCGTATGTTTCCGTAAAAATACGAAGAAAAATCTTTTCGTAGCATCTGTAAAAAAATTATATTCTGTTTTAAGAAAAATATTGTAAAGTATGCGAATTGAAAACGAATTAATCAAAAACATGAAAAACTTATCTCGGAAAGGAAATCCTCGAAAATTAAATACCAAGAGCGACACGATAAAAATGACGAAGTAAAAGTACGATCGTTACTGTCAGATGCATGTAGCGCTGGCAAAGGAAACCCATTATTAATAGCCAGCCAGCCCACCGGTTTCCGTTAGGGAATAATATATGACATTTTGGTCCGGGAAACTCGAAAATAGGAGAATTAAGGTGGACCACGCAGTGTAAACGGGGCGGGACGATCCAAACATATTTGTTTTAAATGGTAGGATTCTTTCAAAGCGGTTAATAAAACTGGAATGGGTTTCCTGGAACAATAGCTAGTTTTTTTAGCTAACTCGCGAAATATGAAATATCAAAACTGGACGATTTAGGTTTTTTTTTTTTGTTTTTAATGTCTTTTTCAAAGGCATGAAATCATTCCTTCATGATTCCACTCCTTGGCGAACGGCCAAGGAGTGGAATGCCCTGCCTGAGTCTGTGTTTCCGCATCAGTACAATCCAGGTATCTTTAAAGCAAGGGTAAATAGGTATCTCATAGGTAAGCGTGCTCCACCGTAGACCGCATCATCACTTACCATCAGGTGTGATCGCGTGGTCAAACGTTTACTTATACTAAATAAATTAAAAAAAGGCACGTATTATATTTTTCAATTTTAAAGTTCCCTACTCGGCAAACTGCTAATGCAGTTTGTTGGCGAGGCTACATGTGCTCATTTTTAGGGTTCCGTACCTCAAAAGGAAAAAACGGAACCCTTATAGGATCACTTTGTTGTCCGTCTGTCCGTCCGTCCGTCCGTCTGTCAAGACCCTTTTTCTCAGGAACGCGTGGAGGTATGAAGCTGAAATTTATATCAATTACTCAGGTCTACTGCCCCTTGAAGCTGTGAAAAAATCAAACTTCTAAGCCAACGCAATCAAAAGATACAGCCGTTTATGCCGCAAATTTTCGACACTTGCAAGGGAATCAAAACCTACAGGGTGCTTCCCGTGAACTCAGAATCTTGAAATTTGGTACGAAGCAACGTCTTATAGCATAGATAAAGGAAAAATTACGAAAACCATAAATTTTTAGTTACATCACATAGTATATTTTTTTTTTATAATTTTAACCTTACTACCCATTTCCTCATAAACGCGTAGAGGTATTAAATTGAAATTCATACCAAATACTCAGGTCTATAATACCTTTAAGCTGTAACAAAATCAAACTTCTATGTCAACGCAATCAAAAGAAACAGCAATTTAAGCTGCATATTTTGAAACTCGCAAGTACTCGCAAGGGAATCAAAACCTAAAGGGTACTTCCAGTCGACCTAGAATCTTGAAATTTGGCATGAAGCAACGTTTTATAGCACACATAAAGGAAAAATTCCGAAAACCTTAGGTTTGTACGGAACCCTCGGTGCGCGAGTCCGACTCGCACTTGGCCGGTTTTTTTTCACAATGCTATGAACCGTAATTGAGTTACTATGTCTCTATCATTCTTAAAAATGCTTAAGTGCACTAAATTTAAGAAAAAAAAAATTATATACGATCAGTCTGGCATAGTTGGTAGTGACCCTGCCTGCTAAGCCGCGGTCCCGGGTTCGAATCCCGGTAAGGGCATTTATTTGTGTGACGAACACAGATATTTGTTCCTGAGTCATGGATGTTTTCTATGTATATGTCACCGTAAAATTGTAAAAACCGTTAGTTTATAATTTCACTAGCGAGATTATGAACTAACAAAATATTGTGAACCGTAACGTACAGTTCACAATTTGACGGAGTATTTTTACGTTAGATCTAACGCAGCGAAACCGTCAAATTGTAAACTGTCATTTCGTCGGAACGAAGCTAGCGCTCTGATTGGTCGGTTTTATAGTAGTTCGTTCTGTGGCCATAGAGTGACACAAATAGACACCGCAATCACAGATGTCAATCAAAAACCTCATTAAAATTTTATCGTCAAAATTCGATATATTGTTTAAGGAAACGGTCGAAGTTACCATAGAAACAAAATTGTCAGTTACTTTGCTCGTTATGTGGCGGCTTAATTCGTATATTTCTTGTGATTTAATATTCAGTTTTCGAAAAAAAAAACCGTTAGTTTATAATCTTACTAGTGAGATTATGGACTGACGAGTTATGGCGAACCGTAACGTTCACAATTTAACGGATTATTTTTCGTTAGATTATAATCTAACGGAGAGAAACCGATAGATTGTAATTCGTCATATGCGCCAGAAGCTAGTGCTCTGAGTGGTCAGTTTTTTGTTAGATCGTTCTGGGCCCATAGAGTACCTAACATAAATAGACACTACAATCACA
Organism: Leguminivora glycinivorella; assembly: GCF_023078275.1. Taxonomy (NCBI): domain Eukaryota; kingdom Metazoa; phylum Arthropoda; class Insecta; order Lepidoptera; family Tortricidae; genus Leguminivora; species Leguminivora glycinivorella. Next base: position 12,905,705 of record NC_062978.1, read on the forward strand.
GATGTCAATTAATAGTACATTACTCTTCTTTCAGTCGTGTTTTGATTTATCGACACTCGTTTCAAACTTCCTCTTTTTCGCACTTGTATCGTTCGACGTTTTTCAGTCCATACATGGGCCATATGTAAATAATTTAAAGTTTCGATATAGGCACATAATTAACCACATTTCGCACTAGTGCCATAAAATTGCACCATGTGTACTGAAATATACTTTTTAATACAGTTGCTCAAAAAGTGCCCGTTTTTTGGCTGTTTAGCGTGCGAGAAGTTGTATTTTACGAACTAGTGCGTAAAAAGAAGTATACGTTCCATTTTACGACTACTTACTGAGCTGTTTTCATATTAGTCTAGTCTACTAAGACAGAATAAAACTATAAACATACTATTAAGTTCCTAATATTTAAAACGTTAATTTTCATATGTAATTGTTTACTTTTAGTCATGCTAAACATAATTTATAAAATGGTTTATACTATGAAAAATCGGTTATAATGAGTCGTGTAAACAGAACATGATTGGAATGAAACGAGTTTTCTACTGTCAAAGTAGAGGCGTCTACCATGTTTTAACTTAATGCACGTTCAAAAACCTCAATATGTTACGCGATTTGTCATAATTATTTTACGTTATTTGCAATACGTCGGGGCATAAATGGATCGATTAAATTAAAATGTAGTTGTACATTAAAGAATCGTCCCAAATCGTAAATGTTTATGTTTTTATGGCACCCAATGAAATAAATTATGTTAGATGAATAGCAAACTCGAAAATATGCACGCAAGTTTAAAAGCTTCAAAAATACGCCTTTGAATTGTCAAATGATCCGTCAATGTCCATGGGAAAATTGATAGTTTGGATTGTTTTATTTCGTTGTAGTAGTGTTTTTTCGCAACTGTATTAAAAAACGTCGTTCGTCACACGTGCGAGAATGTTTCACTCGTCCCGAGATTTGCCACTCGCGTGCCGCTCGTGGCAAAATGTCTCGGGACTCGTAAAGTAATGACGTACTTCTCGCACTTATAACGAAATGTACTATTTTAATACAGTTGCTCAAAAAGTGCCCGTTTTTTGGCTGTTTAGCGTGCGAGAAGTTGTATTTTACGCACTCGTGCGTAAAAAGTATGCGTTTCATTTTACGACTACATACCTACCGAGCTGTTTTATATTAGTCTATTTTACTAAGACGGAATAAAACTATAAACATACTATTAAGTGATTAATGTTTAAAACATTGATATTTCATATGTACCTAATTGTTTACTTTTAGTCATACTAAACATAATTTATAAAATGGTTTATACTTTGAAAAAGTGGCTCATAATGAGTCGTGAGTCGTGTAAACAGAACGTGAAATGGAACGAAACGCGTCGTCTGTCATTTAAAGTAGTGGCGTCTTGCCAATGTTACCAACTTAATGCAAGCACGTTCAAAAACCTTAATATGCTACGCGATTTGTCATAATTATTTTATGTTATTTGCAATACTTCGAGGCATAAATGGTCGATTGAATTAAAATGTAGGTATATATTAAACAATCGTCCCAAATTGTAAATGTTTATGTTTTTATGGTACACAATGAAATAAATAAATTGTGTTGGATGGATAGAAAAATCGAAAATATGAACGCAAGTTTAAAGCTACAAGATAGGTACGCCTGCATTGTCAAAAAATGCGTCAATGTTAATGCGAAAATTGGGAGTTCGGATTGTTTAATGTTTTATTTCGTTGTAGTAGTGTTATTTCGCAACTGTATTAAAAAACGTCGTTCGTCACACGTGCGAGAATGTCATTTTCACTCGCGTGCCGCTCGTGGCAAAATGTCTCGGGACTCGTGATGTACTGATATACTTCTCGCACTTATAACGAAATGTACAATTTCATTACAGATGGTGCTTTTTTTACGCACTAGTGCGAGAAGTGGTTCATTATATGTCAGGACGAAACTTCGGAGGGCCATCTGTACTTAAAAACGTCGTACGGTACATGTGCGAAAAGGAAATTCGTAACTCGTATCGTGGCGTGTCGATTTAAAACATTAATTTATCGCCACTCGTTTCTAACTTCCTTTTTTACGCACTTGTATCGTAATGTACTATTTTAATACATTAATTGACATTTGTGATTGTAGTGTCTATTTATGTTAGGTACTCTATGGGCACAGAACGATCTAACAAAAACTGACCATTCAGAGCGCTAGCTCCTGACGCATATGACAGTTTACAATTTGACGGTTTCTCTCCGTTAGATTATAATCTAACAAAAAATAATCCGTTAAATTGTGAACGTTAGGAGGCAAACGAGCAGACAGGTCGCCGGTTCACCATAACTCGTCAGTCCATAATCTCACTAGTAAGATTATAAACTAACGGAAATGTTTTTTTTTCGAAAACTGCAGAGCGAGGCCACATCTCTACGCAGCGCCAATATGCTGGCAGTTGACAATTCGAGTCGCTCGTCGTTGGATGCGGTCCAGAGGGAGAAGCTGGTACTGAGGTGCCCCTGCCCATAGATGAGAACAGTACTCCATGTGTGGGCGAACCTGCGCCTTATAGAGCTGAAGGAATATTAAATCAAAGTAACTGACAATATTGTTTCTTTGGCAAGTTCGACCATTTCCTTAAACAATGTATCAAATTTTCATGATAAAAGTTTAATAAGGTTTTTGATTGACATCTGTGATTGCAGTGTCTATTTACGTCACTCTATGGCCACAGAACGAACTACTATAAAACCGACCAATCAGAGCGCTAGCTTCGTTCCGACGCCATGACAGTTTACAATTTGACGGTTTCGCTGCGTTAGATTATAATCTAACGTAAAAATAATCCGTCAAATTGTGAACTGTACGTTACGGTTCACAATATTTCGTTAGTTCATAATCTCGCTAGTGAAATTATAAACTAACGGTTTTTACAATTTTACGGTGACATAATATATATAAGTATGTATATCGTCGCCTACCACCCATATTACAAGCTTTGCTTAGTTTGGGGCTCAGATGATTTGTGTAAGGTATCCCCCAATATTTATTTATTTATTTATTGTCTTCAATTACCGCGATAGTTACTCATGAAATAAAGTACGGAAACAGATTTTATCGCGTATAATGAATTTACAAATCATCCCGACGTTTCGAATACTTTATGTACAGCGTTCGTGGTCAACGGGTGACGGGAAAAATGTGCAAAAACTATCCTCATACAAGAAATATTAATGAACCATAAAATATTATTAATTTTTTAGGCTGGTTCATACTCTGAGTTTATAAGCTAATATAGTATAACTAGCATTTTTTAATTTAAATATCATTTTTACCTTCATCTATTTTGCATAACAACCGAATACTAAATGAAAAATAAAGATTATTTAGGCATCGTATTTATTCAGGTATAATTGCACCCGTTTCTTTATAACGATGTGCAAAAGAATCCTCCAAGATATAAAATTCTCCGCGCACCCGACGATCTTGTAACGCTTGTCTATTCTTAGTCGAGGACCTCAAAATCAGGGTTGTGTGTACAGCCAGAGGTGCTTAGCGAGCCGAATTAAATATAAATAACACGGGTAGTAGAAGGGTCGCCAAATTAAATTAAAAATAAAGTGAGTTGTCATGGCCGCGGGGTTCAATTTAAGGAGAACTTATAATTTATAATACGTGTCGTTCTTAAGAAACTGTACCACATTGTGACTTAAACGGAAAGACGCTCCAACAGGTTATTAGTATTAATTACGAGCATATTTCGTCATTTTCGTCCTTATGGTAATAGGCAATGTCGTACCTTTTATGTGAGAACGTCTTGTATATAAAATCGTATTAAAAGACATTAGCATGCACTCTACACATTTGATTCCTATATTTACGATATAATTTACATACAATGATATACTGAAAAAAAAAAAAACTATATTTTGCAGATAAAATGTTCTTAATAAAGAAATTAATGGTGGAAATGGAATGGAAAAAGAAAACATTTTTATAGTAACCCTATATTTTCAATTATAATAAAAGGATACCATTTGCTTTAACTTTTTGAATATTCCGTATTTTTCTTTTTACTTTTCACGGAATTAAATTTCTAGCTGACATTATCGCGTCGTCACAATGCCCTCTGGAGATAAAACCGCAGCTATCTGACTTTGTTCAGGGTACCTAGCCAACGTCACAATCGCTTACGATAATATCGTTATCGTAGCTGGCTCTCTCTATCACATCAATACGGAAGAACGGCAGCGCGCGGATCCCATAGTTTAATTATTTTTATTGGAGGTTACAATATGATGACTGTCAGATTATCATCCATACTAATATTATAAATGGGAAAGTGTGTGTGTCTTTCACGGCAAAACGGAGCAACGAATTGTCGTGATTTTTAAAGTAGAAATAGTTGAAGGAATGGAGAGTGACATAGGCTACTTTTTGTCTCTTTCTAACGCGAGCGAAGCTGCGGGCAAAAGCTAGTTAGTCATAATTCTGAAACCTTTAATACTTCTGGATTCTCTTTAAGGTTACGCTTACGTAGGTTACGTTTGGTTTGTTTTATGGCAATGCTGAAATATGACTAGTTTCTGAGATAAAAATAAATTATGACTAACGAAAATGCGGACAAACAATAACAAAAGTTTATGGAAAAGAGTATAAACACAAGTGATAGAAGAGTCTCACATCGTTATCGTTGATATCGATATGAGCGCAAGCGTTTGTCACTTTGGCTAGGTACCCAGGACTGACATTGCTGACTCCTGGCGTCTCCCTTGTTAGTGAAATTTTGACGTCTTATGGATATCCCCGAGAGCATTTGACTAGGTAATAGCATGCAGAAGAAGTAGAAGTTCCTTAGTCGGCAATCCACAATCCGTTCAACCCGCGTTGGAAACTCGTGGGTATCGTTTTTAACCCCCGACGCAAAAACGACGGAGTGTTATAAGTTTGATGTGTCTGTCTATCTGTCTGTCTGTCTGTCTGTTTGTCTGTCTGTCTGTCTGTGTGTGTGTCTGTCTGTGGCATCGTAGCTCCCGAACGGATTACCCGATTTAGATTTAGTTTTTTTTGTCTGAAAGCTGAGTTAGTCGGGAGTGTTCTTAGCCATGTTTCATGAAAATCGGTCAACTAATGTCACGGTCGGAGTTTTTTTCAAAATTTTAATTTTGTGGTTAGGTTATAATATAATACAGTAAAAAACATTAGCTTGGGTTTTAAGTAGGTACTTACATTTCTTGGTTTTGACTTTTAGATAGGTATGTACTTATTCAGTTAGTAGCGCTGGTGGCCTAGCGGTAAGAGCGTGCGACTTTCAATCCGGAGGTCGCGGGTTCGAACCCCGGCTCGTACCAATGAGTTTTTCGGAACATGTGTGCAAAATGTTGCCAGTCGCTTTTCGGTGAAGGAAAACATCGTGAGGAAACCGGTCTAATTCCAATATGGCCTAGTTACCCTTTGGGTTGGAAGGTCAGATGGCAGTCGCTTTCGTAAAACTAGTGCCTACGCCAAATCTTGGGATTAGTTGTCACAGCGGACCCCAGGCTCCCATGAGCCGCGGATGCCGGGATAACGCAAGGAGGATGATGATGTACTTATTCAGTTACGAATATGATCTCGGTCTCTTTAAATCAAGAGAGAATAAGCTATTACTGAACCGGTGAACTCCAGTTTAGGCTCTGTATTCACTTTCCATCAGTTTAAATCGGTGTCAATCGCCGTTCACTTCATAGTAAATGAATTATGATATAAAATGCGATTGCTAATTCGTCATACATTGTTATTTATCATTATAAGGTACAGCGGGCAAATCTCGACTGGGGGACAAATGTAACTGGTCCATTTTTTCCATGTTTTACAATGTTTGCATTATTAAATAGTGTTCACCGGTTATATTATGGTAGGCGTGTTCAGTGGATACATGTAAAACTCAACATCATAGTGTAATAATGGAATAAATGGATTAGTTACAATTGTCCCCCAGTCGAGATTTGCCCCGCTGTACCTTACCTAGATATTTTTCTGATACGAACATCAAGTTGTAAGGGCTTGACAAAATAAAAACATCGTCAATACTTTTTTCGATAAATAGCCTCATGGTTATTAATTATCCCTAATAATAATCTCTAAAATCTTGAATTATAATGTAAGAACTTATGTAAACTATTAAAATATGGTTTAATTTATTATTATTGTCCATTTATTTTCAAACATTGTGACATTTGTATAAAGCATTAATGTTATATACACATCAATTTAAGCCTATATTCCCTAAACTGGGTAGGCAGAGCACATGAAACTACGGTCAACTGGGGTGACTTTAAAACGCAGGGGCTACTTTGAAAATGTAGTTTTAAAGTCATACTGTAAGTAAATTCGGGATTTTCTATGGTACATTTACAAGAGTATTTATTAATCTAACTAGTTATATGAACAGTTTCAGTAAATAATGAATAATGTTAATTTTAAAGCCGTTCAAATACCATCAAAGTAACCCCAAAATTTCCTAAAGTCACCCCGGTTGACGGTACTCAAGATTCAGTGTCACGGCAATAATTCAAGACATAATTAACTTAACTTCAAGAGTGGGTAAATCCATTCTGCTATAAGGTTGATTATATAAAAAAAAACAATTTGAGCTCTTTCTAACGATACCCCACTTGACCTAGTAACTTGAAATTTACAGTTTGCCCTCCTTTAATTTTGGCCATTTTCTACAATTAAAATTAATAAATTTAAAAAAATTATACCTTCTATTTGTAGAGGTTTACAATGTTCACAACAATTCCAAATTTCAAGTTGATAGCACTAGTAGTTCTCGAGATATTTAGGAATGTGACAGACGGTTAGACAGACGGACAGAGTCGCACCCATCGATCTAAACTACCTAGATGCACCATCACGGCTTAGAATGTGTCCGCAGCAAATTGTGCTTGAAAATGTTCTAAGCACAATTGGGCGGTCAGTAGCGCTTCATCCGCCGTGTCGGCAACATGCCTAAGTGCTCCGTAAAAAAGTGCAAAAATAACACCTTATATACGTTGAAAAAGGATGACGTATCGTATTTCCGGTAAGTAATTGTTAATAATTTTATAATGTTATGCATTTGTGGTCAAAATGGCTTCCTAACTTACAAAAAACATTTATTTTCTAGAATAATTAAAGTAAATTCCTTGATTTGGTCTTACGCAGTTTGTCTCTTTCTCTCGCGCTATACTAGTAATGAGCGGACGGCGACAAAAGATGGATGAAGTGGAACATAGTTAAAAATGGAATGATGGAGTCGCTAATTTATATTTTTTGTAAAAGAAGCCTATTTCATATTAATAATGTATGTATTTATTTATTATTATGGACCAATAAGTCTGAAATAAATGATTTCAATTCAATAATATTAATACATACCTTATAAATTACTTTAATTATAAAAAGAAACAACCCGGGAATAGCAAATTCGTTTTTAAGTAATAAAAAAGCTTTTTATTCCAGATTCCCAAAACAAGACGTTGAAAGGGAAAAATGGCGCAAGATTATAGCTGAGGAGCGGAGAGAAGATTTACCCAAACAAAGCTTTGAAAGAAATTATACGTAGAATAATAAATTAATGTCATCGTTCAATTCTTCTTTGTTTTAATAGCTACTTAATTCATATTCTCCAAGTGCACCCTCACACACACCACATACAATCCCTCAACTGTTTACCTTCACATAATCGCTACACATACACTCACTACACGCACACACACACACACACACATATGTTATATATATATACATACCTACACACACACACACATATATATATATATATATACCTCAGTTGACTCTATTTAATAATGCAAACATTGCAAAACGTGGAGATATTAATCAGTTCAGTTGCAATTGTCCCCCAGTCCAAATTGTCCCGCCGTACCTTATATATTTTTTTGTTTGAGATAATATCAATAAAAATATCGTACAGTAAAAACTCATTTTTTTTCGCTTAAAATACGCAACATCTCGAAAAATGTTATACCAAACGTTTTGTTCCTTAAGAAATTTTCTATCTAATAGGATTTTTAAAACAGTTTTTCGCAAAAATACCGCAAATTTCCTCATTCTCGCCTTTCATCTCATAGCGCGACTCCCATGATGCCTCTGTCCATCCTCGTTCCCAATGTAAAAATGGCGTTTAGATTGTTGCAGCGCAAACGAAATTAAACTTAAGTTGGTTGCAATAAGACGTAGATTTTTTTAAAATATGCACACCTGCGATCTGCGGTAATAAAATTTTATGGCTTTCGCGATGATCACATTCATTAATGTCATAACCGCCAATTGCTTGCATTTGAAATTGAACTTTAAGTACTAAGAAATAACGTTGTTTTTGTAAAAAAATGAAAGTAGTTTTTACTACATTGCGAAGTTTTCGTTTGTCAACTGGACGCACACATTTGCAACTAAGCGATCGGACACTTTTGAGTGCCGAATTTGTAGGTGATAGTGTATCTAGAGAAGTTTAAATCGATGGTCGCACCATAAGGGTTCCTGTTGTACCTTTTTGGTACGGAACCCTAAAAATTATCTGAAAGATAATCAACCTTATAGCAGAATGGATTTACCCACTTTTGAAGCTAAGCGACACATTTCTGCTTTAAAATTCCCTTAATTAGGTACTCAGAACATCTGCAGATATTACTTATACAAATTACTTGCACACCTTCAGTACCTACATTTCAATCAAATTGTTATGCCGGGACTGCCCTCCTAACACAGAAGATGAATCTAAATGAGCTTTCAACAGCTTCACCTTAAAATTATATCGTCCCATTACTGCAAATACCGACTATGTGCAAAAAAGTGATTTTGAGATAATGCGATTTTAATGTTTGAAGGTACGATTTCATATGAAAACATGAAAAAAATTACTATTTGTATACAGCATTCTACAGCCCGTATTGTCTTGTTTAATATTTAATCGTAAAAAATATCCAGGCTGTATTTGATTGCCGATAAAACTACGATTTAAAAAAAATAGTAGCAAACTTAGTTGGTTTTTCCTGTAGAAATAAAAATTTGTATATTTCTCTTATTAATACATATAAAGCAGTGTTTCCCTTTGATTAAGCTTTGCTTTTCATACACTTTAATATACAAAAGTTTTGAACTTATTTCAAAATCTATTAAATATTCTCAATGACATAGGCGGTTTTAGCTGCAGGAAATATAGCTGCTCTAATTTTATGTTACAAAACTTCACTTATCATTGTTAATTAAAGTGGTACATTCGTAACAAAAAGTTTTTTAACATTACTAACCATTAGTAATACTTTATTTGAGGTTTTGAAGGGTTATTCTCAAAAAAAAAATTTTGAAAAAAATCCTCTTGAATCGGTTTTAGGAGATTTTTCACAAAATACTTTAACCGATTTCAGTAAAATTTAATAAGAAGTAACGCAATAGCATTCTCTTGAAATAACAAAAAGAATTTTACAAATCGGTTAATGCGTTTTTGGGTAATAACATAATATGCATAGGTACTTACTACATACTAGTTCACTGTCTCGGCAATCTGAAGTCCGCCATAATTTATGTCCAAAATTTCACTATCTACACTTTTACATTTAATATAGGTAAATAGTTTTTGTACGCTCAATAACCTGAAGTAATAGTTTATTTAAAGTTTTGTAGTAATCATTTACGCCAAAGTCACTAAAATGTAGGCGTAGATGAGGTAATAAGTAAGAAAAAGTAATGTGTAACGGTAACTACATAGGTTTCTGGGGCGATTTAAAGCAATCATGTTTGCAATATTCTTACGCCCCCAGTTACACGCATTGTTTTTCATCACACTTGCAATAAAAAGATAAAAAAGTATTTATGGTAGTCCAAAATACAAATTTAAACACTTTAAACAAAAGTTTTTCTTTTACTTCTGATACGCCTGCGTGCGATTGCACACTTACTGCGCAAGAGTGATAAAAAGTTATTAAACAAAATCTTCATCGCTGGTGGAATTCGATACAAACACATCCGTAACACGGCAGACAATGCTAGACTAACTAGGTATTAAGTGATTGGAAGCACTCATGGTACTATTTAATTATGATACCTTTGTCAAAAAGTCTGCGTAAGTCCATTTTCTTGAACGCAGAGATAGCTAGTTGTTTATCGAGCTTTAGACTAAGATAGAAATATGGTATGATACGTTAAGAGGTTTGAGGTGGTTCTATTGAACTGGAGTTCAATTTGTGGCGTTGATTTCCTTGCCTTGTGCTAAATCTAGATCTCAACATGACTTAAGCCTGGTGCCCACTAAGCTCGCCGAGTCGAATCTCATTAATTCGCCTTCTGCATTTCTTATGAAACTACGTCCATTAGCGACGCGTCGAATCGGATTCATCGTTCATTGTAAATGTATGCAGGGCTCGATTCGACGCTGCTCGACTCCACCTAAGTGTCCTCAAGGCTTTATGCAGCCTTTGTGACAGAGATTTCATACCTAAAGAGTACCATGGGTGGTTTTAATCACTTACGCCGTGTCTTGCGTGGGCGACGGTCTCGCGACCGTCGCCGTCGCATCTCATCGCATCGTCTACTTCCATATCGATAAGGTTTGATTTCATATGCACCGCATCGCCGTCACGCGACCATCGCGCGACCGTCGCCCACGCAAGCCACGGCGTTAATACTGCAGTTGGTGAAGTAGTACACAGTTGTGACATCTGAAGTCTACTCGTATAAATTCCTTCAGCTTAAACCGTTTGTGTTATTGTATTTTTAACCGATTTCAAAAAAGGAGGAGGTTCTCAACGTACTTTTTGCTAATCACGAGAACATCATATGAAAAACAAAGCTTAATTTAAGACAAACAATGGTTTATATGTATAAAGAAGAGAAATATGCAAACATTTATTTCTACAGGAAAAACCAACTAAGTAGGTATTCGACTATTTCATTAAATCGTATTTGATCGCCAACTAAATACATTCTGAATATATATACGACAAAGTAGTAAACAAAAAAATATAGGTTTTAAAATGCCATACACATAACGTACATTTCTTCATGTTTTTATATAAAACGTGCCTACAAACTTTAAAACCGCATTATCTCAAAATCGCCTATTTACACATAGTCGGTATTTGCAACACTATACACCATTAAAAGGTTCTACTTGGCGGATAAAGCATAAAAGTTTATATTAAATATTCATATCACATTCTGGCAGTTTATAATGCAACAAATTGACCATTAAGTAACTTTATGCGAAAGCTATCTTTTGAATGCAGCGTCGTATCAATACATGGGTTTTAACATATTGTAGCCCTTGAAAACCTTATTCTATAGGTGCTAAAAACTCGATTTCGTCAAAAAGTCACTTAGTCGGTATTTGCATTAATGGGACGATATTAATATTAATGCTCTACGAATTACGAAATACCTTCTTTGTAGGTAGGTACCTATTATACAGGTCTAAGGCCGTCAGGTCGCTCGTCGTTGCGACAACGTGCACGGCACGACGCCGTGACGTGACGTGATGTTTTTCGTTACAAGCCGTAGATTTGCACGTCATGACGTCGCAACGTTACACGACGCCGCAACGTGCCACAGCACGTCATCGTAACGTCTAATTGTGTGTAGGCCCTAAGATTGTCTAAGTATACTAGGTATACTTACCACTTCAGGTCAATACGAGTAAGTGTGTCATAAGGGTAAGTCTGTCTGCCCTTCCTATTTGGCATGTTTAAACAATGATCAGTGTTTATTGAGAGTTCAATACGTCTACCACTAATCGATCGTGAGTAGCAAGGTAGCAAAAGTATGAAGTCGCAAACCCACCTATGACAATAAGTAAAAAGACAAAATGTGGAGGTCAGACACACTTCTCCTTATGACACACTTACCCGTATTGAATTTACCTACTTTGAAGGGATTACCTATGATCTTTAGGTAATCCGAGTCAAAATACCCACTACCTATTAAATGTTTTAAGCAGTTCTCTTTGTATATTTATTTTTTGGGGTGTATTTCTTACAGTTCCTTTTTTATTTTAGTAAGCAAAGATCAACAAAAAGTTACCTAATAGTTAAATACAGGACATGATTATAAGATGTAGGATGTTGATCTTACGAATGTGAAGGACTTTTTTTTACAATGTACTTATATTACGTAAAACACATGGGATATATTAAAGCTAATGTAACGCGAGGCAGGCCCTGTCAGTCAGAGGGTACGTCAGTCTACCCCAATGCCCCGTATTAATGTACGAGTGTACGAAAGAATTCCATCCATCAATTGAACAGTTCCCTTTATTTCAAATATAAGAAAATTACTAAAATGGCAATGGTTTGCAAAATATTACTGTTTTTAAGAATAGTTAAGCTAGAAATGGTATAGAAAATTTATTCAGATTAAAAAACATATCACGCTTTTATGATTTTTTATTGAAGAATAAAATTGTCACTATTGAAAAATGTTAATGATAATCTATCTGTATTACGGGCAAGGGCAACATCCGCTCGGTGTACCCCTTATATTTCATTAAATTATCAAAAAAGCCTCTACGCGTTGGCTTCGGCCCCGCGCACGCCTCCCAAAGGTCCGGAACACCATTGTTCCGTGATGGGAAAGACCTGTATTAAAAATTATAGTGAAAACTCTGTAAGATAAATCGCAAATATAATACCTAATTTGCTTGTATGTATTACTCAAATTAACTTGTATTTCTTTTGTTACAGATATACACGCAATAAAAATAGTGAAAGTAGTGGTGCCAGAAATAATCCAATATGGAGTTCAGGACGCAGTTATACTAGATTGTGATTACACGTACGGGAACGATACGTCAGGACTAGTAGTGAAGTGGTTCTTTAGAAATAAAACGCGGCCAGTGTACCAGTGGATACCGTCACAGAAACCCCAGGACTTGGGTATTTTAAGGAGTAGAGTAGACTTGAGTTATAAGGCCTCGAATGACCCGCTGAAGATGCACCGGGCATTGAGGATAGTGAAACCAAATACGGACATTTCTGGTGACTACACGTGTGTGGTGTCTACCTTTATGGAGGAAGATCAGGGGACAAAACAGATGATTGTATTTGGTAAGTAACACTATCATTAGCGATATTTTTAAGAAAGAATGTGGAATTACTCATTACAAAGAAAAAAATATTCATAGTCATATTCATCTTTATTAGTATTAAGCATACGTTGTCAAAAATATTACAGCTATATATACATCTGTCATCATTATTACTCTTAAAATACTAGATTAGAGAATAAAAACAATTAATTACATAAATATCAAACAACGATCAATAATTTCATTTTTTTTTCTTTTAATTAATATTATTCAGTCATGAATTCAGTCACGGAATAATAGGCCTTCTGGACTAAAAAACCTTTTAATTTCGAAACAAACCCGAAGTAGAATAATGTAGGTATACTAGGTATCATGTGCTCTAATTTAGAAAAAATATATATGTGTTTATGCCCAAGATATGCTTAGCTATTTAGGTACAGTGGGCCAAGAAACTGGTCTGCCAGTTCTGACAAAAGTTTCTGTGAGCTCTAACGATCGCTAAGGTTGACTTGACACATGGCATGACGTAAGTATCATATATAGACAGAGCAATTGTCACTGACATAATATTATTGCAATGGGAAATCGACCTTGTTGCCTCATGACAGAAACTAAACCACATTTTTGGTCGACGCGCTACGCTCATAGTACAAATTACAAACATTTATTTAAAAAAGGATAAGGAATGGATACCAAAACCTTATTACCCTTTACATGTCATACAAATGTATTTCTTGTAAAATTGGACCTTCATTCTTCAAATAGGGTTAGGTCGAAAATATCGATAAGTCGTTCCGTACTGACCTCGAGCATTCGGCCAAAGTACGGTCCTACACATTCGCCAACTTATGTGCAAAATATTTATCACTCGCCTTGGAAGCTAGGGAGCGTTCGAAAAGTTTATATTAGAACATTTCCTTTTTTCACAAAATATTTCTAGAAACTTACAGTAGATATTGAGTGTAATTTTTCTAAAACATGTTTCGTTGTATTAAAAACAACATGTGTGTGCAAAGAAAACTGAAAAGTCGTCGAATATAAGGGAATCCATAAATCCATGGCTCTTCTCGCACATACCTATTTGTAGTAGGTATATCTAACAGGCTGTCCCATAATGACCTGGCCTGACCTTACTCTGTGCGACATATTATTACGCACTACTGTATAGCAATTCCCATCAGTAGTATTTGTACGAAAATATGACAATAGAGATAATAATTAATATTGTTTTATTTCTGCGAAATGAAAATATTCGAAGAACCTTCATTCCCGATTCTAAATAAGAAGTAGGCTCTATTAATGAGATTTACGTCTAACGTGAGCATTTATTCACTCCGGAGGTGCTATTGGTGTTCTAAAATAGAAGTTACATTCGGATATAACCCCGTAATAGCTTCGGTTCAGTAAACTTTCATTACCTTGGGCTGTAAACAGGCTGTTTCGATGTATGTCTTATTATTCTGTAGCATATTTACTTACCTCGTGACACAATTGAAATGTAATGGCGGCTATTAAAAGCAAATAACAATAGTATAGGAGTAAATCATAAATTAAAACCAATTACTACTCGTAACACCAATTTTTTTAGATTTTTTTTTGACAGTTTACTGAATGGAAGAAATTTTTATTGATTAATAAAATATTATATTATTAAAAATCTGAACTCCTTTGACATTAATATTTAATGATGACATCATGATGTCAATGATGACAACTATGAGCTATCGGCTATATAAACGAACAAAAGATAGTCGCTCCCGTGTAAATAAAAGAGACGTGATGATAACGCGGCCGCGGGCGAGTTATATAATAGTTCGTAGCCGAGCTACGAGCTACAAATCGCTCGCCCTCTCTCTTTTATTTACACGAAAGAGACTATCTTGTGTTCGTTTTTATAGAACCGATAGCTTTAGCTTACTCGCTCTTGGTGGGACCAGTGCCTTTATCAGAGCGTTTTAGTCCAAATTACTAGCTTGTGCAGAATTTAGTTACAAAATTGGAGTTACCAGAAATGACATTTTTCAAATATCAAACAACCGTCGAAATTGAGACAAACCAGTCCAATATAAAATAAAATATTTCTTATATAATCTCGTGCCTCGTCCTTTCGACCTACCATTGTGTTTTTGTAGGACTTAGCAGTTTTATATTGGGTAGAGCGAGGTCAATTGAACCCTTTTCTGTGTTTTGTTACAACAACGAAATGAATATTCATTTATTTTGTATTCATCTGTGTCTCTTGACTTCTATTATCTTGGTCTAGAAGTTCATAACTGGTCATTAAGATGCTACAGGAGCGAAAATGCTAAAATGGAATGGGGTGATTTCAATTTGGGAATTTTAGTTAAATATACTAGTGTTATTAACTATATTTATCGAAAAAAATTGTCGATTCAGAACAACTCAGTTAAAAGATATTGCGAAAAAATCTTTAAAATCGAGGTTCCGTTCTCGACTGTTTCCTCCTTCAAAACTTAATCAATCGTAACGAAATTTGAAAATCTGAATAACAATGAAATAAATCTGTGTTGGACCGTTTAGTTTTTGTGGATAATTGTTACCAATTTTGAATACCACACCTTTTCTTGCGCCATAATCAATACCGTCGGCCGTCTTTGGATTTTTTTGATGGACTATAGCGTCTTTAAAAATTAGAATATCAAAAAAATCAAAACGGTCTGACATAGATAAAAATAATAATAATCTGTGTTGAAAAAATCATTGCTCTATCTTCAAAAACCAGGGAGGAAGTCGAGAGCGTTTGTATGGAGAATTGACACCTCCTGTATCGTCTAAAGACCGCAACTAGTTGATCAAGGTGAATTTGGACACAAGAAATACATAAATAATAAGTCATCAATATTCTGTGGCTATCATTCCTTTAAAACACAGTTAAATTCGCATTTAAATAAAAGTTATATTCACTCCATACTTTTATGACAGCATCTGTTTTCTGCTTCATATTTATTTTTCTACGGAAAACAGTTTTAGTACGAAGTCGTCTTGTGTGTATAAAAGCTTTGATGGCAAAACAAAGTTTTATTAGGGTAGGGTAAGTGGGGTCAAACCTCGATGAATTTCGCAATTTTAAGTAAGGTACAGCGGGGAAATCTCGACTGGCGGGCAATTATAACTAATTCATTTTTTCTATTATTACACTACGATGTTGAGTTCTACATGTATCCACTGAACACGCCTACCATATATAACCGGTGGACACTCTATTTAATAATGCAAACATTGTAAAACATGGAAAAAATGGACCAGTTACATTTGCCTCCCAGTCGAGATTTGCCCCGCTGTACCTTACCTATTTAGGAACTATACTAACCTCCCTGAACAGCTCGGAAGAAGAAGCCTTGCATAGTGGCTGGTAACAATTACTTTTAACTCATGCCATAAAACTTCTTGCATCTACATACCTGGCCCTCTAGCACAACTTGCCTTTTCGCGCGCGAGTCCATACTTGAAATCGCGCTTGATGTATGGACTCGCGCGTGACAAGGCAAGTTGTGCTAAAGATCATAGCACAAGTTCAAACGTCGTCATCTAACGAATTGCCTCTAGCCGGCTAACATAATAAAAGCTCGGCCACACATGCGCGTTTTGATAGCGTAGGCGGAGCGGTAGCGGAGCGTTAGCGGAGCGCAACGATAGCGGTGCGCCGGACGAACGCTAGCGTTGCGCCTAGCGGACGCCGGCGGGAAGTAACGAGCGCGGATTGCGAGCGGAATGCGCGCGGATTGCGTTCCGCCGGCGCACCGCTATCATTGCGCTCCGCTATCAAAACGCTTTATGTGTGGCGGAGGCTTAAAAGTGATAATAGTTGACGTTACGTGGCGATCGAATTACAGTGGCTCTGTTGCGCTTCTACAGAAAAGCGGAGAGCTAGCTACAATATTATAATAACGAGTGGGGCCTGTAACAAAGGCGAAGAATTGAACTCTAGGCTATTCTCCTTATACTGATCAACATTTGTTCGGCGACTTTTATAAATAACTTGTATTTTGATTTTTATCACCCTTGAAAGCTTTTTCTAAGAAGTAATGTATTGCGAATTCTGTCAAGTCTAAAGTGTGACAGACAACGTCAATGACAACAATAATGGCGTACATTGAAGCTAATATTTATTTTGTATAAAAAATTAAAAATTTAAAGACTTCATAATTTTTAAGAGTCACTGAACAAATGTTGATCAGTATAAGGAGAATAGCCTACAGTTAAATTTTTCGCCTTTTTTACAGGCCCCACTCTGTATAATTTTCAAACTGCCCACTCACAATGGGCATTATGAATAATGCCTGATTTATCACTTTGTCCATAGGTAACATATGCCCTGTTCACTTGTTCAGCATAGGAATATTCCTGTGAAACTTGAGCCTTAAAAAAGATTGAAGGAAAACTGCTGCGAAAGCAATCAGAAAGGTTGAATCTCAAATTAGATGCACTAATGTGCCAAGAAATCATACTCAAGTATTGTAAGATACGAAAATATCAGTAGGGGCGTTATTAAAATATTCTCTGTCCTGGTTTCGCAGCTACCTCTTGGGGAGGCGTCAGAGAGTCCGAGTTGATGATAATCTCTCTGATTGGTGTGAACTCTCTTCTGGTGTCCCCCAGGGGGGTATACTATCTCCACTGCTTTTTTCTATCTTTATAAATAATATCACGAAATTATTGAAATCATGTTATCACCTTTACGCAGATGATCTGCAAATTTATTCAGCTGCTAGCCTCGATGAGTTTGAAGATCTCGTAAGCCAAATTAACGCTGACTTGGAAGCTGTCTGTTTGTGGGCTTCATCTTTTGGACTTAAAGTTAATGCCATGAAATCGCAGGCGATCGTTTTCGGTAGTCCCTACTACGTCTCAAGACTGTCGGAGCTGGTGTCACCTAGTATTTTCTTTGATGGTGTTCCAATTCCTTTCTCACCAACCGTCAAAAATCTAGGGGTCACCATGGACCAAACACTTTCCTGGGCCCCTCATGTATCTGAGATCAGCAAAAAGCTCTTTGGTTCTCTCCACTCACTGAGGCGCCTACAGAATTTCCTGCCTCTCGATACCAAAACTATGTTAGCTCGCTCACTGTTACTGCCGTTACTCGACTATGGCGATGCTGTGAACCTCGACATGTCGGAAGATCTTTTAAATAAGTTAGAGCGCTTGCAAAATGTTTGCATACGGTACATTTTCGGTCTGCGGAAGTACGACCATGTGTCTTACTACCGTCAAAAACTTAACTGGCTTCCTATCCGCCGCCGTAGGGATCTCCACGCTGTTTCTCTTCTCTTTAATGCTCTTTTTACACCTTCTTCTCCTTTATACCTCTCTGAAAAATTTACTTTTCTGGCTGATGGCAGTGGCCACCGTCTGCGTTCTAGCGCGAATTTATCTCTTGCCATTCCCCCTCACAAATCTCGTGGATACCACAAGTCTTTTGCTGTCCGTGCAGTGAAACCATGGAATGAACTGCCCGTCTCGTTTAGGCAGGCACAATCGGTCGCGTCGCTCAAGGAGAGGTTAAAGAAGCTATGGTTATCTGACTAATTTGCCTTGTTGCTTTGTATATATTTTGTGTTCCTTGTCAACTCTTTAGTGTATCTTTCACATTCCTTTTTGTGTGATATAGTTAGGTTTATCCTATTACTGTATGTGTATTTATTTATTTATTAATTATTTATATATTATTTGCCCATTGTCTTTATGGTACCATGTTGTACAAATTGCGGAATTTGTTACCCTCTTCAAGTTTTCTCTCTCATTTACTCAAAGGTTAACTGGAAGAGATCCCTCAAAGGGATAAGTTCGCCTTTGTACTTCACATCTTAATGTATGCTTTTTAAAATATATCAAAGTATTTTATACAATCATATTACATAATATGTAATCATAAATAAATCAATTAGGCTAGAGGAGTAAATGTATGATTATATCTCCGGAATTATTTAAGTTAGCAACAGCTGTGGAGGTCAACGATCTTGGTTTCTGATGTTCCAAGTACAGTACTTTGAAATATAAATGAAGACAGAGAATTTGCATAGTGGTGAAGTAAGAAGCCAATGACCTTTCTATAGAATGAAATTAAGTATTATAGCATAATTAATGAAATATTGTAATTAAAATCAATATTTTATCAAACTTACCTTACATACTACATACGACCTTACAGTATTAAAACCAAGACGTTTACATGCTACATAATTTACAATTTACTTACACAAAAACAAATAAATATTTGAACATTACACACTTAAATTTAAAAACATATATAACCCAGACAAAAATGACCCTGGGGAGTCAAAAATTACGGCAACCTGAGGGGGTGCGTCCCACGAAATATAACGGTAATATATATAATTTCATGTTACTAACATTCAGCAGCAATAATGAACGTTAGATATAACACCAACATCAATACTTTTGTAAGAAATAATGCTGAATTGCCATAATATTAGTTTTACATAACGTTTTTTAATATAACGTTTACATTAATTAATTTCAGTTTATATACCATACACTACGTATACCGTTCACCATGCATAACATTTCTTAATATAACGTTTACATTAGCTAATTTCAGTTTATATACCATAGACTAAGTATACCGTCCACCATAAATAACATTACTTAATATAACGATTATATTAGCTTAATATCAGTTTATATATGACTTTTATGATGACGAAGATAATTATTGACTGACATGTTCTTATTTATATAATAAGAAGCAAAATATGTGATAATATTATCACATATTTTGCTTCTTTTATTATTATTTTATTGTGTAATGATTAATGTAGTTCTGTTTATAACTTGTAAATAGCTACCATTAGTTTTTAAGGTATTTGCAACGCCCTGACTTATTGTATCTTTACCACCTGTATATGTAATGAACATGAATGCAATAAATGATATGAATATACCATACCGTTCTCCATACACGTATAACATTTATTTTAACTGTTGCTAAGAAAGGTTTAGGTTAGAACTGCGACCCCGACACAAAACTGTTGCTAAGAAAGTAGGTTTAGGTTAGGTTAGAACTGCAACCCCCACACAAAACTGTTGCTGAGAAAGCAGGTTTAGGTTAGGTTAGAACTGCGACCCCCACACAAAACTGTTGCTAAGAAAGTAGGTTTAGGTTAGGTTAGAACTGCGACCCCTACACAAAACTGTTGCTAAGAAAGTAGGTTTAGGTTAGGTTAGAACTGCGACCCCCACACAAAACTGTTGCTAAGAAAGTAGGTTTAGGTTAGATTAGAACTGCGACCCCCACACAAAACTGTTGCTAAGAAAGTAGGTTTAGGTTAGGTTAGAACTGCGACCCCTACACAAAACTGTTGCTAAGAAAGTAGGTTTAGGTTAGGTTAGAACTGCGACCCCCACACAAAACTGTTGCTAAGAAAGTAGGTTTAGGTTAGGTTAGAACTGCGACCCCCACACAAAACTGTTGCTAAGAAAGTAGGTTTAGGTTAGGTTAGAACTGCGACCCCCACACAAAACTGTTGCTAAGAAAGTAGGTTTTGGTTAGGTTAGAACTGCGACCCCCATACAAAACTATTGCTAAGAAAGTAGGTTTAGGTTAGGTGAGAACTGCGACCCCCACACGAAACTGTTGCTAAGAAAGTAGGTTTAGGTTAGGTTAGAACTGCGACCCCCACACAAAACTGTTGCTAAGAAAGTAGGTTTAGGTTAGGTTAGAACTGCGACCCCCACACAAAACTGTTGCTAAGAAAGTAGGTTTAGGTTAGGTTAGAACTGCGACCCCCACACGAAACTGTTGCTAAGAAAGTAGGTTTAGGTTAGGTTAGAACTGCGACCCCCACACAAAACTGTTGCTAAGAAAGTAGGTTTAGGTTAGGTTAGAACTGCGACCCCCACACAAAACTGTTGCTAAGAAAGTGGGTTAGGTTAGGTTATTATGCATTTCAAATCTTAGACACAGAATGAACATTACGACTTTTGATGTTAGATTAATTGAAAAATATATGTTATTAATATTAGGTATCCCAAACGTTATAAACATAGATCTTAGATATTATGAACATTACACCTTTTCTTGTTAGGATAATTGATTAATATATGATATAAATATTAGGTATCCCGAACGTTATATACATTAATCTTTATATACACTGATATTATAGAGAATAAACATTATCCACTTCGAAATTAGATGATTTGCTATTATAGATTTTGAGCTTTATATCCAGTGAACGTTATGCTGAACAAAATTATACAAAGTGAGCGTATATATTATAAGTAATATACGATACGTTCTTATATCTCGTATTACTTACCCCTGTTTATGTTTGCATGTAATAAATAATAATTAAATAAATATTCCATTTTTTATATTAGTATCTTATTAGTCCACACTCATTTAGTTAATAATTATGCGATTATCATCTACAATCCATACTTATATCTAATCAATACTAATATTTTAAATGGGAAAGTGTGTGTGTCTGTTTGTTTGTCCGTCTTTCACGGCAAAACGGAGCGACGAATTGACGTGTTTTTTTTAAGTGGAGATAGTTGAAGGGATGGAGAGTGATATAGGCTAACCCCCCACTTCCCTAAATGGGGGGGGTTGTATAGAGCATTCCGCAATTTACGAATTTAACACGAGCGAATCCGCGGGCAAAAGCTAGTTATTTATATAAGTCAAAATGACAGAGCAAGTGATTGATAATATCGCACACCTAGATCAAAACAGTATTAACTCAAAATTTATGTATTTTGAGTTACTAGTATATTCGTAATCTACGGAAAATGTCGCGTAAGTCAATAAAACCGAACCAAAAATGCTGCAGAAACTCGCCGAGAGATGGCTCTGTAGGGCCCTTTAACTGACGCGGCGGCGCCACACCCCCTCCCGCAAGACCGTCGCATCGTCAGTTGCCGACTGACCACAACGCTGACTACATGCTACTGGTTTTATTTAAAAGTGTAGTATTTCGAGTTGAAACGCTTTATCTGAATTGATAGTGTGTTTATTTAAGTATTATTACGAGTTGCTGCTGTTTTGGTGATTTGACGCGGTGCAACCAATGAGTTTAAATTAAAGTTAACACTGTTTAGATGACCCAGGCAAGTTATTTATTTTTAATTATTTCGAGTTGCGCCTTTTTTCATGCTTTGAGTTTTTGATTTTGAATTGCATCAGTTTTGCAAAATCATAATTTAAAGTTTATTTTCTTTTCAATTAATAGGGCTAGATCCCCCCTTTAAGTTACCTAAAACCGTGTTATGACTATAGAACATAATTAAATTTATGGCATATTTTTTAAATTGCTATTTTTCTTTAAAATTAATAATTTATGAGTTAATACGCTTTTCATGGTTAAGGTGTCAACATTAATTATTATAAATGCTTGTTTTAGGAAAATAAAAGGCCGTGAACGTTTATTTGTGAAAATGGTCACGGAAACTGGAAAAGAAAATATTAGACTTATATTGACCGGGATATAGACCGTGATTACCTTTTTGATTTTTGTCGAGCTCCCGATATTTCGACGCAGTTGCATGCATCATGATCACGGAAAACTGACGTAGGCGGGTGGATGTTAAAGTTGTATAGACAGCGCGCGATCTACCCTCCTTCGCGCGCGTCGGCTGCGTTCACTTTCAGCGTTACCACTGGTCGCGTTCACACTCGATGGTCTGTCCAAACACACTACACTCACAGTGTCACTACGTTTGTTCAATTCTGACTTCACCGGTTTTTTACACAAACAAATCACTGGATTCCATACATTAGATAGTTTGAAGCCATCCTCAGAAAATATTACCCGTAATATTCCTTCTTATGACACAGAATCACAACAGATGAAAGACACATTAGAAGACGATTTACCTGTGTTCACTGCTCAATCGGAACCAAAACTATCAGCCGACTGTGATGTCATGTTCCCGATCATTCCGATAACTCCTAAAACTCGTCAATCGGCCAGGAGTGCTTTTAATCACTCGCAGATAATTTCCAAGGAATTGCAGCGAGCATACACAGAAAAAAATCCTTTTCCCCTCACTAGCTCGGAAACACGTGTTTTGTCCTTTAATACCAGCGGGTAAAAACGCATTTTATCCACTAGTGGGTAAAGTAATTTGACCTTGAATAAAGTCAAATTAACTGCTTTCAAATTTATAAAAGTAGGTGAATCCAGTAATAAAGATGATTTACCACCTGTGGAACTACTGGAAGCAGTAATAAACGCATTTTTTGCGTTGTAGTTTCCTCGCTATAGTGAGGGGAAAAGTTTTGTGTTACACTCGGGTGCAAATGTGTTTTACTTCTCGTGTGTTAAAAAACTCGCAAGTTCAGGATTCTATTCTCGAACCACTCGCTTCGCTCGTGGTTCAACTATAGAATCCTTTCACTTGCTCGTTTTTCAATTCCACACTCGGCGTTAAAATACAACTTTGCCCCCTTGTATAACAAATAACTATTTTCTACTCCCGAACTGTTATCCGTCATTTAAAGGGTCGTGCACAGATTTTTCAAACCCTGCATAAAAGTCTATTTTATTCCCCAAAGCCAGCGTCCGTCGGCTTTCCGCGCATGCGCGCAGTATTGAAAAAAGTGAAAACGAATTGTTTGCCTCTGTAACTATGGCAACGGATTGTTAAAAAGATATTGCGCGCATGCGCGGGAAGGCTTTGGGCAGCTGAGCTGACAGTGCAAACCTTTGCGTCAAAATACAGGAAACAGTGTGAATTTCACGAAAGTTATTCAAGATAATTACTTAAAAACTAAGTGCCTGGTCGTAGAAAAAGTATTGTATGCAACGGTGTTTAACTGAGTCAAAAAATACTCGTGGCGTCTTAATAACAATTTTCGGCTTCGCCTCAAATTGTTACCCACGCCACTCGTCTGTTTTGACCTCCATTAAACGACTTTTGCATAAAATACTACTATCGGCTGCGAAAAAGAAAGACATACAATATTTAATTGATATATAATATATATGCTATTCCTGGCCAATATTACGAATCCTATTATAAAAATGTTTTAGAGTCTGTACGATATACTTATCTAATAACCTATTCTTGATTTAACTATTTTATAAAGTTTTTAATTTTGTTACTAGTAGGTACTGTTGATTTTGATTACTTTTTTATCTCGTTTATGCCATAGGTATTAGGAGACTGCATTGATTGTAAGAGTACTTTATGCTCTAATACAGTAAGGGTTTTATTGTTAATAAATCTATAAGGTTTAGGATCTCTAACGCCGTGTCTTGCGTGGGCGACGGTCGCGCGACCGTCGCCGTCGCGTCTCATACTTCCATATCGATAAGGTTTCATTTCGTATGCGTCGCATCGCCGTCGCGCGACCGTCGCCCACGCAAGCCACGGCTTAAGTATAAAGTAAATGCTTGTAATCATTTTATTTTTTTCCGAAAAGTCTACAGTAGTGTAGTAATTGTGATATATTTCATAGCATATTTTTTTAGATAATTAGTATTTAAAGCATTTTAGTTTATCTATAACTCAAAAAGAAGAGAGTACATTAAGTATTTTTTCTATAATTAAGGTAAGAAAATTGTTACGATTATCGTAGAGGTAATATAAGTTGATAATAAGAAATAATAAATATATTGTATAACGAAATATAAAGTTTTTTTTATAATTTTCCTTATAAACCATTCAACTCTAACTTGTACTCCTATTTTGATGAATTGTGCACTGACATATTAAATTGCACCAAAATAAATTAACTCTAAAAGTAAGGTGCAAAACAGTTATAACTAAAAATTATTAAGACAAATGAAACGTCATTAATTCGTAAAAACTGTAACAACTAGGAAAATGCATTTGTAGACTTACTTACTTAATTTAAAACTATTTACTAGAAAACAATTAACCTATGAACTAGACCTGTGACATAAAATTTAACTAAAGAGCTTGTATATTAATTAGTTTTTCCAAAACAACATTTTTATCTTTTTTGAAAAAAGTGCTTTTTTGAGTTAATACTCTTTTGATCTAGGTGTGCGATATATACTATTTCTAAGTTGGGGTTTCTGTCTTAATTATGCTAATGTACTGAAAACTTTAAACGTCGAGGGCGTAGTCAAATGTTTTCACGAGAATTAAGTAACTTATGATCATAAAACGTAATAATATAGCTGTTAACTAGTTGCGTTTCGGGACAGGTAGACCAGTATAGTAGTGCTAAATAATGAAGATTTTAGGTTAAATAACCACCGACCGGTCTGGCCTAGCGCGTAGTGACCATGCCTGCTACGCCGCGGTCCCGGGTTCGAATCCCGGTAAGGGCATTTATTTGTGTGATGAGCACAGATATTTGTTCCTGAGTCATGGATGTTTTCTATGTATATAAGTATTTGTATATTATATGCTAGCTTTTGCCCGCGGCTTCGCTCGCGTTAGAAAGAGACAAAAAGTAGCCTAAGATGTCACTCTCCGCCCCTTCAAGTATCTCCACTTAAAAAATCATGACAATTCATCGCTCCGTTCTGCCGTGAAAGACGGACAAACAAACAGATACACACACTTTCCCATTTATAATATTAGTATGGATATCGTTGTCTGAGTACCCACAACACAAGCCTTTTTGAGCTTACCGTGGGACTCGGTCAATCTGTGTAAGAATGTCCTGTAATAATATTTATTTAAATAAGTACCTATTCCGTAGGTATTTAAAATACCTACCTACTACGAGAAACATAACACTTACTGACAGTAGAGAAATTACACTCTTTGAAACTATGATTAAGCGTACTAGCTTAATTATAGTAAAATAGACCCTTACAACATATTTTTGGCCATTTAAATGTTCATAAATATCTATGTAATAATAATATCATTGCAAACCATGTTCAGAACATTACATAAGTATTACAGAACATTCAAATAAGTAAGACCCCGTTTTCTGGTTATGTTCTCCTACTTTCTGGCTTGTACTCCTACCTACATCTTGTAAAATTTTGTACTTCCTACACTTCGTGCAGTTTACCAATCTTCAGTCAGTTATAATATATCTATAATATATTATAATATTGGTGTCTTCTCTTTCAGTTCCCGAGACAAATTTCCGCCTAATCCAGAACAAGACTGATGACGACACAGTCAACGTCATTTGCGCTGCGGAGGGCGCTTACCCAGCACCGAACCTCACGTTAGCAACGCCTGAGAGGTACGTAAAAACAATATGCAAACTCAACAAGTTTCAACGGCAGCGGAGCCGAGTCTTTCGACACTTGTTTATGAGATCATAAAGCCAAAAAAATTATGACATAAATGAAACACAAACTAACCAAGACCTACAGCAGAGCTAAAATTGAACCAGCTCGTTCTTAAGGATTAAGATCCCAGATCCGCCAGACCTTCCTCATTTTCTCAAGGATGAAACTTTGGGTTAATGTAGAGTTCATATCGATGGCACTGGCGGCTCTTTGCTCTTAGTCCATTAAGGCTAAAAATGAACCAATGGCCTCTTCTTGGCAGTCCTAAAACTGAACGGGTCGAATTTTCCTTCTTGACATAATATAAATGGGTTTTAGAATTTATGGTGTTCTCTGTACCTTTATGGTAGAGTAGAACCTGTAGAACATATCTGAATCAACTCAAATACCTACTCCTAACTCTTCAAATGAAAATATTTTACTTTGAACTTAAATTAGTTACTTAAAGAAACAGCAATTAATATTGCCAGTAGCTTCAGTGGTTATAGATTTTTGCAGTTATTGCCATTTTGCAAATAAAGCTTGTTCTAGATTTATCGTGTCGTACCTGTGCCTATTATTTAACTTCTTTAAAAAAATTAATGTGTCTACTTAAAATAACACAAGATAAAATACCTAGATACTACCTACGTGCTCTAGGTCTATACTGTAAAACTATGAAGCCATTTTTGTGATGTTATAGTTATAGGTACTCCTAATAGTCTACTACCGTTGCCATGTCACCTAAAGAGATTGATAGTTACATCACCCGAGTCAACGCTGTAGGAGCGGAAACATTAATTTCGTACAGATTTGTTCAATCGCAATTTAGCCAAAGGTTCCGTAACCTGCTTTTCTGACCTCCATCAATCAACAGCTGTAATTCTTTGGTATTGCGGTCAAATAGTTTTTTATAAAACACTGTTTTTTACGAATTCTAAGCATTTCATACAAATTTAAGAAATGGAACTTAATCGCGAGCACGGAAGTCTTTAAAACCTTGTTAGCTACATTGCCAAGAAAAGGGTTATAAACTACTTTCCAATCTTGACCTCCTAAATCCCATTCTATTTTTTTATAGGATAAGTACAATAAATCTGTGGATGTAATGGACATTGGGTCTTACAAGAGTATACCAGAATGGTTACTGATACTATCGCACGTGTCTTAAAACCACAAAGCGCACTCTGGTTATAATCAGGTTTTATAAATTCCGTTCAATTCTGAGCCGTTCCATTTAGTCCGTTTAACCTCAAACACTAAAGTTTCCATTTCGCGATTTCTCCCTAATTCCTACCAAACGCTGTAACCGTCAAAATTATGCTGACCTGCCCTGTCCGCCTCCGACGTTTAACATGCGGTCGAAGCGGGGATTTTGAATTGGATCGGAGATGCCTGAGTTTAGTAGTCGTTTTGCCGTGTTAGAAGCCATCAATGCATATACCAGCCGCATTGCGGTTTGCACCTGATATTCCCGAACGACTGGTCATACCCTGTGTTTGAGATTGCTAAGATTTGGAGTCAGAGATGTTTAGTTTCTTGAACAAAACAATGGAGATTAAAACACTCTATTTTATCATATTTAAGCTAAGACAAAGTTCGCATCATAAATCAAAAACTAATTTTTTTATGTAAATAAAATTTGTTATTTGTATTTGTTATGTTGTTATGTAATGCCAGGACAATCATAGAGCCTTCCGATGCCGATCAATTTCAGCACAAACAAAAGTTAAGAAATATTAGTAAATTAAAATGTACGTGAAATGTGCATGACGCGCACTCAGTGTTATTTTGCCAACCAATTATATCTGGCACTCTTCTACATGACATTTTTGTTGCACTACTAATACGAACATAATGAAAATATACTTATGCCTGACAAAATCTGTTTGTTACAGGTTACTAGACGGAGTAACTAAGGACCTTAAATTGGTGAACGGAAGGTACTCGGCCGTGGCGTCAGTGACGCTTCGCGACGAAGATTTGCCATCGCCCGCTGAGTTTATTTGTACCCTGAGGATACCGCAAGCAAAATACGCGGTACGGAAGGAAGCCATTTACTACCCAGGTAATATTGATAATTAAAACACATTATTGATTATTTTTTAAATAAAACCAAAATGATTGCATAATTATGTACTTCATAGCCAAAGTTTTCAAACTGCTTACTAAAAATAGGTTAAAGAAAAACTTTGAACAAGAGTGGCTACATAAAATAATTATGAGGAAGAAGATACCTCATTATTGTACCCATGTCGACAAGGTATTGCCGGAAGACCCAGGATTGACATGCTAATGCTTTGTGCAAATTAAGTCCCGCCCACAACCCGACAGTTACCTGCTAATGGCTGTGAGAAACTAGGAACTACCTTTGGGGCTTCAGTGACAATAAAGAGTGAATTAAATTTATGCCCCTTTTAACATTTTGGTAACAAGAGCGCTAATGATGTGCAACAATATACCAATGATTTTATAAAATTGTTTTTAAATCCAAAAGTCTAATTTAAGCCGAAATATCAAATTCGTCCCCAAAAGAATAATACAGGACGTCATAAATACGATGCCGTTTATTTGTTTAAAACAAGCAATTTAACCGTTTTATAAGTCGACGAACGTCATTAAAGGCCGAGCCCGGCAAGAATGGAGATGGAAATATTTTTTTGAACGTAGGCATGAAAATAACAATTTTGCGGAATAATTTGCGAGAGGGCCATTTAAGCTTTTTATCAGCAGAAAGTTTGTGTATACAGCTATCTCACTGTATAAAGTTGAGATGAAACATTTCCTGCAGGCAGTCCTCGTGAATAATTTTATGCTTCGTTAAGTCCATTGTAGTACGAAAAATTCTTTAAACATAATATCGGTGAGTCGGTCAGAAAAACATTTTTTTAGGCACTCCGCCGATCCTAAATTAAAAGTCAACAAGGCATATACTTGTGCGTCGATTGGTTCCAGTGACGTAATTTTGGGTAGTATTGAAAGAACCCCTCTTTCAGGGATCAACTTATTTTCATATTGCGATAAAATTTCCAAGGTATTTGACTTTTAATTTTAGTAATACCACCGGGAAAAGGCGTTGGTATTTAACTTAATTCGAAAATTTCATTTTTCATGATGATGGAAATATTTAAAATGATTTATAATATATAAATAGTATCCGGCGTGTCGTCTTGTACGAAAGTGAGTGCTGGGCTATCGAGAAGAAGAATGAATGGATAAGATTCAGAATGAGTATAAAAGAGGAAGTCTGAGAGTAGCGCTAGTGACAGAAAAGAAAAGGTGAGAGGGTGTAGATTAGCATGGTATGGGCATGTAATGAAAGTAATGTTACAAAATGAGTTTTAGATATGAAGGTGAATGGATGGATACAAGGGTAGTTGAAGGCTTAAGTAAAGATGGAATGTATGAAGAATGATAAGAGAGTGAAATGTATATGGAAGTGACGGTTGGTACAGAGGAATTGAAGAAGATCTAAGGCTGCGCCAACCCCAAATAATGGAAAAAGGGGAAGTGAATAATGATTAAGGAAGTATTTTTTTTTTGTTGCAGGACCTATCAGCACAACTCCTGAGATGCCTACAGCTGCAGATATGCAATTGGCCGCAGCTGTGGGTTCAAAAGGTAAATTATGGCGTATTCAATTAAAAATCAATATGTAACTTTTCACTGCTATTATAAAGTATTTCATTTGTTCAGCGAAAATGATAGCTACTCATAGGGCTTTATCAAAAAATTCCGTATTTTATTTTAACATTCATACAAATCTTATTTGCCATTTTAATTTTTAAGAAAATAGTAGTTTTAAAGGTCTGAAAAAAAAATCAAGAAGTTTTTAGACAAAACTTTTTTTTTCGTCTCGCTGATAAAAAGTCTAGATCACAAAAATAAATTGTATTATTACACAATTAATGTAATACATTTTATGAAAATAAATTACACTAATAGTCTATGACGGCCAGCTAATCAATAACAGTAGTAGGTACATCATATCTTGTTTGGAAACAAAGAGACGGGTATTTGATATTTGCCAAGAAATTTAATATCTTTAATTAATGATTCATCGAAGTAGTGTACATTTCGCTCATCCAATTAGTAGACTGAGACAAGACAGGTTCATTTTATTATCCACATCAGACACTTCAGGTACTTCTATAAGTACATACATATATATTTAAAGCCATTCACAGGTCGAACGCTAATTTAATAGTTATTTGTTATACAAGGGTGCAAAGTTGTATTTTAACGCCGAGTGTGGAATTGAAAAACGAGCAAGTGAAAGGATTCTATAGTTGAACCACGAGCGAAGCGAGTGGTTCGAGAATAGAATCCTGAACTTGCGAGTTTTTTAACACACGAGAAGTAAAATACATTTGCACCCGAGTGTAACACAAAACTTTTCCCCTCACTATAGCGAGGAAAGTACGACGCAAAAAGCGCGTTTATCACTGCTTCCAGTAGTTCCACAGGTGGTAAATCTCACTTTTATCAATTTTAAAGCAGAAAAAATTACTATATTCAAGGTCAAATTACTTTACCCACTAGTGGATAAAATGCGTTTTTACCCGCTGGTATAACACGTGTTTCCGAGCTAGTGAGGGGAAAATATCATTATTTCATCTTCTTTCCGCCGTTTTGGCCAGGTCGCACTGACCGTGGTCACGGACCACAGCGGTTCCGTAATAATGATATTTAATCGCGTTCGACCTGTGAGTGGTTTTAAATATGTGTATATTATGAAACAAGTGATATAAGGGCATTATGAATTGGGCTAAGTGATTAATAATTGTCTAAACGCCATTTCAAAGCGCGAGAACACATATGTGTGTATGCAAGTGTCCTGCCCGACTGACTCGATGTATAATTATTAATTGATTGAATTACAACATTACTACAACAATAAACTTGTATCTAAGCCAACTGAGAAAAATATTTTAGTTAACGTGTCGTGCCAAACTACTGTAACTTGAGTTACAAGACGTCGCAAAA
This sequence comes from Leguminivora glycinivorella, assembly GCF_023078275.1. NCBI lineage: Eukaryota > Metazoa > Arthropoda > Insecta > Lepidoptera > Tortricidae > Leguminivora > Leguminivora glycinivorella. The sequence goes on from NC_062978.1 coordinate 12,936,929, forward strand.
CAGACTTTGTATGGGGAGCCTGTCGTGCCTAACTACTATATAGCCTATAATTTTAAATATATCCAAAAAATATGTTTTTTTTGTGCATCTACATCAGCATTACACTTACTACAATGTAACTGTGTAGTTTTTTCTTTATATTTCCACACCAGTATTGAATGCAGATCGAATTACCAAAAAAAACTTTAAACTGATTTTACTCAAAACTATGTTTTTCGAGTTACATGAGATAGGCGTGACACGGCAGCGTGACAGTGGTTCCGTAATAATGATATTTAATCGCGTTCGACCTGTGAGTGGTTTTAAATATGTGTATATTATGAAACAAGTGATATAAGGGCATTATGAATTGGGCTAAGTGATTAATAATTGTCTAAACGCCATTTCAAAGCGCGAGAACACATATGTGTGTATGCAAGTGTCCTGCCCGACTGACTGACTGGTTCATCAACGCAGAGCCGAAACTACAATGCCTAAATAGTTGAAAACACACTAGGTTCCGTTTGTAAAGTAAACAATAAATACATAAGATGCTGTTTTGAAAAATTCTACCCCAAAGATGGTTAAACAGCGGATGGAAGTTTGTATGTGGATATAATTTTATTTTGCCTTTGGAACTTGAAACTTGGTATAAAGGTAAAAAATTGGGAGAGAAAGTAATTTCAGGGTTGTTTTATTTTCGTCCCTTAAGGGGTTTAAAAAGGGGGTGAAAGATTGTATGGAGTTCTAATTTTATTTTGAGTTAAGAACTTCAAACTTTGTGAAAAGGCAGTAGGGAGTAAATACTTTATTTATCTGACTGAACTTTCAAATCTTTAAAATAAGTGTCAAACATGATGAGCATGATAGGTACATATTTGAAGCTTTTAATGTCAAAAGCAAAATTAGAGGTTTATTAAAATTCAGATCAGGCAGGGTAGTATGTCCAATTGACAATTTTTGATTTGTTCTATTATTTTCTTTATACATATGTTAAAAAAATATTTTAGATATCATTGATGTGTACAATTTGACATGCTACAATAACGTCAGTCTTTGTCACAAGTAAGTCATGATAAGTTAATTCATCTCAGCATTGAATAGCTCATAAAATGTGTTTTAAGCTAATTCCTATTTATTTTGTTCACAGGAGCTAACTTGTACACCGCGATCGCCATAGTAGCGCTGCCAGTCGTAGCTCAAATGTTAGTGTTATAAGTCAACTAAAAGAAAAAAAAAGCGCCAGTACAGCACTGTGAAAGAAATTTTATACAATCTCAAAAGAATGTCAAATTAAAATATCGTCTTAAAATTGTTTGCAGTAAGTGGAAATTACATAAATATGGGGTAAGCTTGTGACGTGTGTCCTAATTATGATTAATTGTTACAGATTATGTCCGAATACGATGAACTTGTTATGATTTCTAGTCATATTCCAAAGAGGCACTACCAAAGTTTTTATAAACAGTTCATGAATGTTTTTACTGTGAGTTTAACTTCATGTAGAAATTATAGAACATATTTGGGCCGGTTGTACCACTAACAGGTTTTTAACGAAAAATTAGCATTGAATTATGAAATTATTAAAAATTACAATAGTTATAATTGAATACGGTTTGATGCAAGTGACCCTTAATCCGTGTTTTAAATTACATTGCTTAATCAAAAATGATTTGATTATGGTGTATTCCTTGATATAATTAAAATGAAAATGGTTTTTACAAAGAGTGAGAATTACGATCTATGTTTCCCATTTTTACCTAAATTGAATTTCCTAAACTTATTTTTGAGCTAATATTTGAAGTTTCCTATTATAAATATAGCTTTAAGAACATCAAGCCAAAGCACGAAAATAAGCGGAATAAACGATTTTGTTCAAAGACAATGAGACACACTCAGACAACTTCAACTAACTTCTAAAACATGAGCAAATTGATTGACCACCTTTTTTTATGAAAACTACGATTTTTTCAGGTTTCAGATTTTATTTTACAAACTTAAATAATTTTATATTTAATTTAAATTTTTACAGTAGGAAAATAGATATTTAATTGTACAGCTCTGTAATGTTATTAATTTTAACTAAATTTAGAACAACAATACTTTCCGTTAGATCATGTAAATAAATGTTTAAGAAATGTACAGTTTTTGAGCACGGGCCTAAATGTTGCGCGTGTGTTATGTGTCTGCCATGTAATAATTTGAAAGTAGTTGTTAGCTAATATTTAAATTCATTTGTTTGTAAGACCCATCAATTTTTAGCATAGTACATATTGACATTTGTAATTGTAAGATCGCTGTTTTAGTGTAAAAAAAAACCTTCTGCATCGAAGTGAGCCAGATGTTTAGGTACCTGTGCATCGGCTAAATATGAATTTAAATATGAATGTATAAGGCACATAGTCAATCAACCGTTAGAATAATTGTTGAAAAGCGTAAAAATAACGCCAACTTTTTATTGCGCTTACGTGACTGTAAAAAAATATTTTTTTTGTGCACACTCTTTGCACAGCTATCTTACGCCACTTTTTAAAAAGCTACATGGCTTTAAAACTATAATTACAAAATGTGTAAAACACATTTAATGAATAACATTTTCCCCTCACTAGCTCGGAAACAGGTGTTTTGTCCTTTAATACCAGCGGGTAAAAACGCATTTTATCCACTAGTGGGTAAAGTAATTTGACCTTGAATAAAGTTAATTAACTGCTTTAAAATTGCTAAAAGTAGGTGAATCTAGTAATAAAGATGATTTACCACCTGTGGAACTACTGGAAGCAGTGATAAACGCATTTTTTGCGTTGTACTTTCCTCGCTATAGTGAGGGGAAAAGTTTTGTGTTACACTCGGGTGCAAATGTATTTTACTTCTCGTGTGTTAAAAAACTCGCAAGTTCAGGATTCTATTTTCGAACCACTCGCTTCGCTCGTGGTTCAACTATAGAATCCTTCCACTTGCTCGTTTTCAATTCCACACTCGGCGTTAAAATACAACTTTGCCCCCTTGTATAACAAATAACTATTTAACTCTTAAACTATAAATAGTGTAAGAGTTAAAATGTTAATAATAACAGTTCTAAAAAAATGACTTCAAAAATGTTACACGTGATTTAATTTATCATAAAGTAAAGATGTAAAAATCTGCTTTAGTTAAGAGTTCGTATTATATAAATATAAATTAAGAAGTACATGAAAATTTATTTATTTTTAATAAAATAAAAATCACGATATACGTATGTCGGTACAAATAATGTTTATTTTTGCAAGCGTTTGGATTTGAGGGCCGTTCCCTTTCAACACAGGGTACCAACCAAGTTTGTTTTTCTTTCTATTTGTTTTCATATTTTTTGGACATTATTATGAATTATGGACAATATTAAGCATATAAATTCAAGTATTTTCGCCCTTATTCGTAAACGATTTTGTTTTTAAGTATCGATGCAATTTAAGACCAATTATAAATCAATTATTAATTTCAAGTTCATGGATAAGGGCTTGTAAATAATTATTTGTATGGAATTTGTATGTATAATAAATATGTAAGTTTTTTTAGTAAGAAAATAATAATACATTTGCTGTGCATATTGCCGTTTATGGATAAGATCCACTCAAGACTTTTATTGTGAGATTTCTTAATTAAAATAAAAGGATCGTTGTGTATGAATTTGTTTTATTATCGTTAACCCTTTCCTACATATTAATTTATGTGAAATAATATCTCAAACCAAGTTAGTGCTAATATTGTTCAAGGTTACATATTATAGGAAGGCAGAAACTTAAATTCTACCAAAAGATAGTAATTATTCTTTCTATCTGTTTCTGTCTCACGTGAATTGCCATATACATAAGTAGTAAGAGTGAGCTCTAAAAAGTAAGTTACGCACACGCTTGCAATTTATGTCAGTGTTAAACTTGTGCTTGGTAATGTTAAAACCGAGGCTAAAGAGGAATTCTACACAGCTACTGATTACCTACTATACATGTACTCCAACTACTGTAACTGATAGTAGGTACCTACTAAAGAGGCAGGGTAAACTCGCCTCATTCGGTGAAACGCCTAATTCGGTGATACAAGCTTTGAAGCAATTCCGAAAGACGATTTTTGGTTGTTTCACCGAATTAGGCGTGTCACCGAATGAGGCGAGTTTACCCTACTATTCCCTCAGTCTGATTCAAACTCAAATCATTATCACCCTCTTTGTATTCGCCATGGCTCATGGGAGCCTGGGGTCCACTGTGACAAATAACTCCAACATTTGGCGAATGTACTACTAGTTTTACGAAAGCGACTGCCATCTGACCTTCCAACCCGAACGGTAAGGCCTTATTGGGATTAGTCCGGTTTCCTCGCATGTTTTCCTTCATCGAAAAGCAACTGGCAAATATATTAAATGACATTCCGCACATAAAAGTTATGTGCCAAATGTCATTTGATATTTGCTTCATTTTAAAAAAACTCACCGGTATGTACGAAACCGCAAAATTATTTCAATACAGCTGACTGACATTCGCATCTATACGAAACGTGATACGAGGGTCATGCCAAAAGAAGTTAGATACTCCATGGTTATTTGATTGATACTGGCCAGTTATACACCAATGTAAAGGTAGGTTATCTGCTTATAAATTTAAAAATGGAACACTTGGAAATTCCTAGGATTCCTTTTTTAATTATTTTTTTTCTAAATAATTTTGGCGGGAATTTTCCGCAACAATGGAGCTTACTCGACGTGATTTTCGTGTTATGATATATTATGACTTTAAAAAAGGTTTAACACCTCAAGAGTGTTTTGAACTTTTAGTCTCGACTTTTGGAGAGTCTGCGTGTTCACGTGCAACTGTTTTCAATTGGTTTGGTGAATTTAAAAGAGGACGGGAGAGCTTTGAAGATGAGGCGAAGACCGGACGGCCGCCAACCGCAGTCACTGAAGAAAATGTAAAGACTGTGGAAAAAAATATTCGTGCGAACCGACGAATTACATATGTAGAGCTCGAGCGTGAACTGGGCATTGGATCAGCAGCATTGCAAACTATAATTCATAGTAAACTGTCTCTTCATAAGCGTTGTTCAAGATGGGTGCCGCACAAGCTCACCGATTTACAGAAAGACCGTCGCGTGGATTGGTGCAAATTTATGATAGATAAATTCGACGCAGGCGAGAACAAAAACGTATATGATATACTTACAGGTGACGAAACATGGCTATATAACTACGATCCCGAAACAAAGCGACAGTCCACAGTATGGTGTTTTGAAGATGAGCCGACGCCAACAAAATGTCGCCGAACCCGAAGCACACAAAAACAAATGGTTGCCTCATTTTTCTGCAAGACGGGACATAGTGCTACAATAGTGCTAGAAGATCAAAAAACAGTTAATTCAGAATGGTATGTGACAGTTTGTGCCCCAAGAGTACTGTCAGCTTGGTGTGACAAGCGGCCGAAGTCAGTAACCCGGCACCTGCTCTGGCACCACGACAACGCTGCCCCGCACACTTCCGCTAGAACACTTGACTATTTCAGCTCAAAAAACGTGACTATTCTGCCCCACCCCCCATATTCCCCTGACCTAGCCCCCTGTGATTTTTATCTTTTTCCTAAAATTAAAGAAAAATTAAAAGGAAGGCGATTTGAGAACAAAGAAGATGCGTTGGCTGCGTATAATTACGAAATTTCTGAGGTGTCTAAAGAAGAGTGGTCATCGGTATTTTCTAAGTGGTTTAGACGGATGAAAACGTGTATACGTGTTCACGGTGAATACTTCGAAAAAATAGATAGCTGTAATAAAGAATAAAGTATGTAAATTTTGAGTATCTAATTTCTTTTGGCATGACCCTCGTAATACATAATTATGTCAATAAAGTTAAATAAACGTGATGTTCATATGTAAAAAAGTTCCTTGCAGCTATTATTCCGTTCATCACGTTCTTACTGTCATATTCATATTAGTGTATTACGAGTTGACATTAACTGTCAATCTGCGTTATTCAAACTATTATGCGTAAGATGTGATAATTACCAGTGTTTAGACTTTACCCTGTCAGCTGTGGTACCTACTACTCATTTCCGTTTATTAAAGAGACCTCATTATTAACCGAATTCGTTAAAATTTGTTTGCAGGTAGTGCCTTTGAGTAATTTATTCCTTTAATTTTCCTGATTTGTATCTTCATTAAATGCTCAATGTTTTAATATTTAGCATTTCAGATGACTTCCGTATCTACAAACGTTAACTTTCTAATGCAAATTCAGGCATGAAAACGGGAAAGATTCGCGAGTGAGATAACTTGGTTTGCTGCAATTTCCACATTTAGAATGTTCAAAAGACTAGGTAAGGGCATTAGAGAACTTCAGAGAGCTTACTTTATAAATACGATACATAACTATAATCAATTACGAGAAATATTTCGTTAATTGTTTTACAAAGGGGCAAAGTTATTGTTTAACCGCACGTTCCAATTTTGATACCCGAATAAGCGAAAGATTCTAGTACTGAACCGCGATCATGGCAAGTGGTGCAGAATATGGAATCTTGAGCATTGCGATGGTTTCAAGCCACGTAAGTTAAAAAAAAATCCATCGAAATACTACTAACTGTAAAACATCGAACTTAATCACGTCCGCATTATTTTTTTACATTTGAGATAAAAATCGTCATTCAAACGTCAATTCTACCAATCAGATTTGGTCAAGTTAAAATTTGTATGAAATTAATTTGCACTCTTGTGAATAAAATGAAAGTATAGAGACCCTTTACTACTCGTAGTTGGTGTGGTGAACTAGCCTGCTTTAAGATTTTATCACAGTGTTTAGCGTAGACACTAGTTTTATGAAAGCGGGGATTTTCTTTCCTTCTAACGGTGTGGAGTGCAGGACTGCGCTCGTTGACCGGCGTGAAGCTGTGGACGCGCTGACAGGAACCTCGTACCAATTACCATGCTACCAATACCAAGGCTACCAGGGTTACCAGGGCTACCAGGGTTAGTAAGGTAAAGACATGTCAAGATGTTATGCTCGTGAGCGTAGTGAGCGGAATGAGGAAGCGGTGGTGGTGAGTTGTCGTTCGAAACTCCTGCTCGGAAACCCCTGCTGAGAATGTGTGAGTGGCCCCTTCCGCGCTGGGCGCTGTGGGGGCTGTGTCGGGGCGCGCCCCATCCTTGTGGGGCGGTCTGACGCCGTCTTTTTGTGGACGGCTCGGCGATCCGGTGTTTGCTAGCCCTACCGCTACCGGCCGTTATCCAACCCCGCGACCCCTAGCCTGGTGATACCGTTTGAGCGGGGCCAGGTTCGGGGCCGCAGTGAAGGCGACTGGCAGCTCGGGCTAGCGTGGGCGTGGTGGTGGTGGGGATTTTGGTGTTCAGTGTGATGTGGGGGTGTTGTCCTCTTCTTCTTCTTCTGTGTTGGTGTCCAAGTGTAGTAGGGATCGGGGCAGGTCCCGAGCTTTGCGCTTGTCTGGTGGCCGTGTGTAGTGGGGCGCGATCCCTCGAAGATGCTCGTAGTTGGAGTTGTCCGCGCGGTCAAACATGACCCGCGCGAGACGCACGATGAACTGCTCCAGGCTCCTCCACTTCAGGTGCTTCTCGATGGCTGCGTTCCTCACGTACCGGGGGGCTGCGATGATGGTCCTCAGCGAGAGGGACTCCTGTCGCCTCATCTTCTCCTTGTTGCTCCTGCAACAGAAAGAATACCAGGCTGGTGAAGCGTAAGTCAATCTTGACCGAACATAAGCTTTGTACAGACCGAGCTTGGTCCGCACAGGAAGCTTACTGGCAAACACGGGCCGCAGACACATTCGTGCGGTTTTGGCTCGCATGACTGTGTCTGCGGTGTGTTTGGTCATGGTGAGGCCCTTGTCGATGGTCACCCCCAGGTATTTCACTGTGGGTGACCACGCGAGGCGTTGACCCGCTAGGGTGGGCGGCGTGTGGAGCACTACGGAGTGCTCCACATGTCATGTTTCTCCAGTCATGATGGCTTGCGTCTTGCCCACGTTGACTGATTGTCTCCACTTGGAGAGCCAGTCAGGAAGGGCGTCAAGCGTCGGCTGGATCTTGGTGACCGCATGCTGCTTCTGCAAAGAAGAAGTGTAGTAAGCGGCGTCGTCTGCGAAAAGGGCTAAGTCTGCTTTGCCAACGAGCGGGATGTCGTTGGTGTAGCGTACGTAGCAGGCAGGTGATAGGCAGCTCCCCTGGGGAACGCCCGCCTGGATTGGGCGTTCCTGTGATGTGGTGCCTTCCACTTGTACGTGGAAGCGTCGATCCGCGAGGAAGGCTGCAATGACTTTCACGATGCGGCGGGGGGCTGTGGACAGAGAAAGTTTATATATTAGACTCGTGCCTAACTCGGTCAAAAGCTTTCTCCATGTCTAAGAGAACCGCAACTGTATACTCCTCTTTGTTTTGGGCCGTGCCCATGTGGTGCAAGACCCGGGTGAGCTGCAACGTAGTGGAGTGCTGCGATCTGAAACCAAATTGCTCCGGCCTGGGTGCCAGGTGAGGCGAGAGGTGCCGGAGCAGCAACCTCTCGAACACCTTTGAGAGGTTACTTAGTAGGGTGATGGGCCAGTAGTTTTCCGGCTTTCTTCTGTCCTTCCCAGGCTTGGGGATGACGATGACTCGTCCTGTCTTCCAGATGGTGGGGTAGTGCCCCGAGCGCATGATTCCGTTGAACAGACGCGCCACTGCCGCTAATGAGTTTAGCGGCAGGTATCGGAGCGCCATGTTCGGGATGTCGTCGGGGCCCGGTGCCTTCTTCGGGTTGCAGTGGCGCTTGATCGTCGCTCGGACCTGTGAAGGAGAGAAGTAAATTGGATCATCGTGTGACTCTATGGGCACGTTGAGATATTCTCGAACGTGTTGTACGATGCTCGCTGTGTGCTGTGGCTCGGTGTCGGGGAAGGGCCTGAACTGCCGTTCAAGGCTGCGAGCGAGTATTTCTACTCTGTCCTTGGCTGCGTATTTCAGTTCTCCGTCGGTGTCGTCCTCTAGGGGCCGTATCGGCTCGGGGGTTGTGCTGAGCTGTCTGCATAACCTGTGGATGGAGGGAACATGATCAGTTATACTGTCTATGTGTCCTTCCCAGCTGGCAGCCCTGTGCTCGCTGAGTTTGGTCCTTAACAGTCGCTCGAGACCGACTGAGCCCTAGTCCGTTGCCACTGTTTCCTGTACCAGCGCTTTTTCTCCAAAAGCGCTTGCAGCGGCTTAGGGAGAGGCTTGCGCCGGTCTGAGGGTGGGATGATGTGCGTGACGCCGGCGAGCGCCTCCTTGATGTCCTCGGTGATCGTGGCTGCTGCGGCTTCGACCTCTTCTGCGGTCGAGATGGGACCTGTACGGGGAGAGTTTACCATGGCTTCCGAGAAAGCCTCCCAGTCGTAGCGGCGTCCGGGTCCTCTGCTGAGTCTCGTCGTCGGCTGATCTGCGATGATCAGGAGCACCGGCCTGTGGTCGGATGAGAGATCGTAGAATACCTCATGCCGCATAGGGACATCCACTCCGCGAGTGATCGCAAAGTCGATGGTGGTCCCCCTGCGGTGTATTTCGGCGTTGTGGTAGTAGGTGGGCTCGTACGGGCCACCCACTACGAGATCGAGCTCCTCTATGATACGGTAGAGGGCGTTCCCTGATGGCGAGTGTGCGGAGGAATTCCAAGCGGGGTGCTCGGCGTTGAAGTCCCCGGCCAGGATGGTCGGCACGGGGGAGTCCACCAAAAGTCGCTTGATGTCGCGGCGTAGTCGCTCTGGCCGTAGTGCGCCTCCGCCGGGCCTGTAGATGGCAAACAAACGCACTTATGTAACAGCGCGCCCCTCCATGCCGTGTAGCTCCGCCCCTTTCACTTCGTGCGCTACACATCGCGAATGTATTTATTAATCCGAACAACCAATCATGTTACAGTGTTAGTTTTATGGTTTAGTACAAAATGATTAACTTATTCTACGTTATTAAAATTAATAGCATGCAAGGGTAGTTTTATTAATACATGCGAAAACACACAAACAACATTACAACAGGCACAAAAATACAACACAAGCAAATATAACACGAAAAAGAATAAAAATAGAAACATGACTTAACCTATATGCGACAATGTTCCCTTTATCTTGCAGAATATCGATTGTCCGAAATACATTTGGCATAGCAGCTTTCGCAGAAACATTTTTACCCGAATAATAATTTTGCATAATTGTACAAATAGCATAACTGTCATATCGCATATCATTCATTTGACAGAATTCTGGATAGCAGAATACTAATATTGTCGATTTTAATATAGCAGAATTTTATATAGTATACATTACATTTCACCGAATTAGTAATAGCATACTGCTAATATCGTCGACTTTAATTTTGCATTTTATGTCGCATAATACTCATATTTCTGACTGTAATTTTGCACCGAATAGACGTTCCGCCGAATTTATTTTGTCATGTTGCCAGAAATTTACATTAGGTTAGAACCCCCATCCAGACAAAATACTCATACGACACGGAAATCTTATATGTCACAGAGTCGGTTTAGGTGCGACGACGAGCGAAGCGAGGAGGAGCGTGTTAGGTTGACAGTGAGTAAACCAGAAAACCCTTTTAAGTGTAAAAAATAAATAAAACATAAGTGACATTATTCTGCGCATTGCAATTTATTGTAAATATGCTTTGACATGATTGTTTTTTTTTTTTTTGTTTTTTTGTTTGTGATTTGTAATTTTATTTTATTTTTATTCTAGGTGACTAATTTATAAATACCGACCTACTTTTTACATTTATTTATTGCCATTGTATTGAATTTTGATTTCATTTGTGATTTTTACGGGTGCGATTTTTTTTGTAATGTTTTTAATTGATATTAATTCTGAATTTATTTTGTAACATTTCGGTTTTTTTTTTAACTTATCACTGTTGTTTTTTTTTCTTTCGCTCCTGTTAAAGTTAAATAGTATTGTTAACGGCAAAAAAAAATCTGGAAAAAAAAAATCCTTTGATATATAATTTTTTTTTTTTTGCCAGTTCTTTTTACCATTATGAGTAGCCCTTCTAAAGTCACCTGTCCCTATTGCCCGGGTTCTCCTAAACTTTATGTTGTGCCTAGAGGTCTAAACGTCCATATTACAAAGGTCCATAGGGATGTTGCTTCACAGGACCGAAATACCCTGGGGGTTCCTGGGCCCAGCGCAAGCGCTCAAATGCCCACAAACAACAGCAGCAGTTCTTCGCGGGTGGCGTCTACATCTGCTCCTCAGGTTTGCCTGGATACATTGGGCGAACTTAAAGGGAAGGTCAATGTTTTAAAACATATTCCTAAAGGGGCAAGATGTTTGGTTGCGGGGAAATTGTGTGAGGTCATTGACAGGTGCATACGGTCCAATGCTGTTGAAGATTGGTTTACTCTGTTGACGTTCTCATTTTCGGTACTTAGGGTTCCTGAAAAAGGTACGAAATCGTTAACGTCTAAAGTTAAAGAAAACGTAGACTGTACAGCATTGTTTTTTCCGGAGAATACTTCGCGGAAGTCAAGGTCTTTGGTGCAAAATATAGAAAGTAAGGTGCACGATGGGGACCTGAGAGGCGCAGTTCGCTTACTTTTGTCAGATTCATCACTAGCGCCTACCAATGAGGAAACTGTGACGTCTCTCCGCGAGAAGCATCCAGCACCTTCTAGACCACTCGTAGTGCCCCCTGCGCCAGAGGTTCCGGTTGATCCCATAACAGTGACAGTGCCAGAGGTAAAGGAGGCAATAGCGGGTTTTTATAATGGATCGGCGGCCGGGTTAGACGGTTTGCGTCCGCAACACTTAAAAGAGTTAACGTCTTGTACGTCGGGCAGCAACGGTCCTCGTCTACTAGAATCGTTGACGAAGTTGTGCAACTTTCTGTTAAGGGGCTCGCTTAACTCTATAATTTGTCCATATATGTATGGCGCGTCACTGTGTGCCCTTGCGAAAAAGGATGGGGGTATCAGGCCCATTGCCGTGGGATGCACAATTCGACGCCTTGCAGCCAAGCTTTGCTGTCGGGCTGTTAGGGACCGAATGGCAACTTATTTTCGGCCTGTTCAGATAGGTTTTGGGACCGCGCGGGGATGTGAGGCAGCGATTCATGCCACTCGGGCATATGCACTCGCGAATGAAGGGTCAGATGCGGTTATTCTTAAAGTAGATATTAAGAATGCGTTCAACAGCGTTGAAAGAGACGTCATTCTAAATGAAGTAGCGAACCAGGTGCCCTCCCTCTTTCCATTTCTGCACCAATGCTATTCGACACCGAGCAACTTACTTTTTAATGGGACCACCATTTCGTCGCAGGTTGGTGCTCAGCAGGGTGATCCGTTAGGACCTCTTATATTTTGCTTGGCAATTCAGAAAGTTGTTTCTTCTCTGGATTCACCCCTAAATGTTTGGTACTTGGACGATGGGACTATTGGGGGTAGTCCAGAGACAGTGTTGAATGACCTTCATAAACTCGTGCCAGCGTTGAGGGAGATAGGTCTGGAGGTGAACCCTGCTAAGTGCGAGCTTTTTTGCTGCGACTCGTCTGTTGGTGTACGGACAGATTTTGAAGAGGTGTTGCCCGGCTTGCGGTACCTTCAGAAATCTTCTTTGTGCCTTTTAGGAGCGCCAATTTTCCCTGAGGGTGTCGGTGCTGCACTTGAAGATAAAAGGTTAGCGTTGGTTCGGGCCAAGGAACACCTGGGAAACTTGTCTGCGCATGTTGCGCTTATTCTGCTGCGGAACTGTTTTGCTGCACCGCGTATAATGTACATTCTAAGAACAGCTCCAACCTGGTTGTTTCAATCTGAAGTCGCAGCGTTAGACGAGACAATCAAGGGGTGCTTGAATCCATCTTGAATGTACATTTGGATGAAACGCAGTGGTGTCAAGCAGCCCTTCCAGTCCGTCACGGTGGGTTGGGAATACGGCGCTGTAGAGAGTTGGGAGTGGTGGCATTTCTTGCTTCGGCTCACGGGACATTGGGTCTTGTTGCTCGGATCTTATCTAACAATGGTGACATTACCCAGGTACCGTTTGCTTCGGAGGCGTTAGCCAAGTGGACTACTTTCTACGGTGGCGGGGATCAGCCCGAAAATCCCATTATGCAGAGGGGCTGGGACGACATGTTGTGCAAGAAGACTGTTGCGAACATGCTAGAGGGAGCGGTGGGATCCAACTTGGCCCGCCTTAAAGCCGCTTCTAGGGTTGAGTCAGGGGCGTGGCTGCACGCATTACCTTCCCCGTCACTGGGCACGCTTTTGGACAATGACTCCTTAAGGATCGCGGTGGCCTTGCGATTGGGGTGTAAGGTGTGCGAGGCGCATCGGTGCGTTTGCGGGGTCATGGTTGAGGAAGACGGTCACCATGGTCTCAGCTGCTTGAAGTGCGCGGGACGTTTCTCGAGGCATCATGCTATCAATGATGCAATCCGCCGGGCTTTGGTGTCGGCCAACGTTCCTTGCGTTTTGGAACCTCCAGGGTTGTGCCGCACGGATGGAAAGAGGCCTGACGGTCTGACATTGGTTCCATGGCAGAAGGGTCGGTGTCTCTTATGGGACGCGACGTGCGTCAGCACGTTTGCGCCGTCCCACTTGAACCTTACGGTTAGGTCTGCAGGGTCAGCCGCGGAGTATGCGGCCAAAATGAAGCATGCCAAATACTCTGCCCTGGAACCAATGTACGACTTTGTGCCAGTCGCAGTCGAAACTGCGGGACCTTGGGCTCTGGAGGCGAAGGAGTTCATAAGGGATTTGGGCCGGCGGCTAAGGGACAAGGGATGTGACCCTCGGTCCGGATCGTACCTGGTCCAACACATCTCATTGGCTATTCAGCGTGGTAACGCTGCCGGTGTGATGGGGACATTTGAACCGGGTACGATTCGGGACGGTTTTATTTAGCTTAAAGTAAATATTTTATGTGTGACGAAGCCTGTTGCGGATATCATCATTGGTTTGTTTGACGAAGCATGTTGTTGATTTGGATTTGTGGCCACATGACGAAGCCTGCGTTGCGGATGAATTTTCACTTTGTAAACAAAAAAAAAAAAAAAAAAAAAACTATAGGTATCATGCCGTTACATAACTATTTTTTTAATTAAAGTGGTGCTCGTGCCTGCTGAGAAAAATTGGCAAAAACTTACATTTAGTTTTAATACTAAACATGGTCCAGATACATAATATGAAGCGGACCTAGCTGTCATGTAGCACTCACAGTAATTACAGCGAGTAATGTCAGGGTCGGATGACTCGCACTGCGGAACTGATACAATACAATGCTCTTTAATGCTTTTCAAATTTGCGAGACTATGCGGGAGTGCGGGAGTCGTGCCGAAATGTTGAACCTAATAAAAAATAAACACTGATTCTGCGCATCAACATTATGCCAATGTATTATTCTGCCTAAGATAATTGTGCAAAATGACAGTATGCCAAGTCAATAGAATGCAACACAATTTTCGACAAAACGATTAGTCGATTATACGACTATTATACAATTTACCATTATGCCATTGTATTACTCTGCCTTAAATAATTCTGCAAAATTACAGTATGCCAAAAAATTTATGCAAAAAGTCATTCTGCGAAAAGAGGATTCTGCCAAGCGTTGTTATGCGAAGGTAAAATATGACAAAAAAAAATATGCAAGATAATGGTAATCCATAATGGTAATCCCCTTCTAACTTAAGTAGTAAGGCTAGCAGATGACCTTGCCGCGCCATAGATCACACGTCTTCTATGTAAATAATTTTATTAATAACATAACGACGGGTAGTCTATCTCGCGGTGACATAATCTCGCATTCCCAAAACTCACTGAACTGGGCTCTCATTTAACATTATTTTTTTGTGTTCATGATTAATCTGGATTACCATTATACTTCCTATCCAAATCCGAGACAACAAATATTATTTACTATGCAGCACACGGAATCGTACCGTCCAAAGTCACACATTTCAGAGATATAAAATTTAAAAAACAAGTTCTCGCCATGCATACCTACTACCTTCAACATAGCCCAGCGCCCTGCGGCGTAAACCCATCATTACATGTTTTTGTGTCGTCCGAGTCACACGTAATTTCGTCAAAATAAGAGTTCGGTAAGTGATTTAATACCTACTTATGTACCTATAGTGCGCTAAATGGTGATTATAGAATTCAAACCATATTTGAACAACTGCCGACCGCCGTATAGTACCGGCGAGTTTAGTCTAGTTATCGGCGAGTGTATAATAGTTTCGTTTTTCATTCGATCGTAGCTACGAGCTAATGTGATTTTACACATTAACACACAATTGTACTATCATTTAAGTAGCTTGCCTCACTTGCCTATTGATAATTAGAACTAAGAAGTTAACGAAATACTAAACTTATTTGCGGTCATATTTGGTCATACGATAGGATTTTCTACGACTACCTTCTTTTTCAAACAAAAGGCTTTCGGTATGAATACTTAAGTTGCAGTAGGAAAGTACTAGTATATGTGTTTAAGTAATACGTAAATCACAGATTACTTACAGTAATATGTAACTATTAAACTACCTACTGACAATCGATGTGATCTCTGACTTCAATATTTACGAATATGATTTTACTCGTATATATCGTAGGCGTATAGAACAGTATATTATACGTTAACAACATGTCTGATCTATAAACATATTTTTTCTGGTTGGTGATAAAGCGCCTTTTATAAAAAGTTTAAAAGAAAAACGCATCGTTATCTAAATTGTAACAACATTCAACAATATTTATAAGTCAAACGAGCAATAGTTGTAGCAATATTTACAATTACTGGAACCAATAATTAAACTATATTTTTTCTGTTGATTCATTCAATAATGTATTAATAAATATAATGACCGACTGCACATTGCCAGTAACTGATGCATTAAAACAGGACGCGCTTGCACGATCTTACCTAAGGCGCCTTAACTAATACCGAATCCATGGCACAAACAGCAACACCTTTAACTGACTATCGTTAGACTTTATGCCGTGGTAATAGGGATCACAAATGTGTTGACAGTGTTGCCTGTTGCTTGCTGTTGTATATAGTACGGGCCGTACTTCGATGCCGACGAAAGGATTTATGCGAACATTACGGGTTTCTAGCTCGGCATCATGATCACATCCAAATTTTTTCTATCAGTTTTGTGTGAAGACAAGTACCCTATGTGAGCAAGTCTCTTTTTGTAAGTAATTACCTACTATTTGGATGACATGTGTCTATGTCCAGCAATTAAATCATAAAGAAATAAAAATAAAGACATTAGAACATTAGATATTGTTTGACATTGTTAAGACATTAGAGATTATAATTATAAGAGCTTATTGTAAATAAAGATTTACTTGTGTCAATAATAAATATTGTAAGCATGTCTTGAAATAGTACTCCAGTATAATAGCGTCAAGGATGATTGGTTGAGTATCGGGTAGAAAAGAAATAAAACCCTGATGAGTGATGAAAATTGAGATTACAATGTTGTCGAGAGAGCTCCGCTAAATGCGTTGTAACTATATGTACCAAATTTTAATAGTGGCGTGGCTATTTTTCTCCACAAATAGTGTCGCGGGCTCCGCTAAATGCGTTGTAGCCATTTGTGAATGAATTGAATGAATTACTTTATTGCGATAAACATGGTATACATTAGTTGGTACATTACTATTTTTGAGTAGCAATACATGTTTAGCCAAAAATGGCATGCAAAATTATAGCTGAACCTACAGTAAAATGCCCTTCTTTATTAGTAGCGTGACTATTTTTTCTCCACGAATTGTGTTGAGGGCTCCGCTAAATGCGTTGTAGCCATATGTGCCCCACTTTAATAGTGGCGTGGCTATTTTTTCTCCACAAATTGTGTCGAGTGCTCCGCTAAATGCGTTGTTGCTATATGTGCCCCACTTTAACAGTGTCGTGGCTATTTTTCTCCACAAATTGTGTCGAGGGCTCCGCTAAATGCGTTGTAGCTATATGTGCCCCACTTTAACAGTGTCGTGGCTATTTTTCTTCATGAATTGTGTCGAGGGCTCCGCTAAATGCGTTGTAGCTATATGTGCCCCACTTTAACAGTGTCGTGGCTATTTTTCTCCACAAATTGTGTCGAGGGCTCCGCTAAATGCGTTGTAGCTATATGTGCCCCACTTTAACAGTGTCGTGGCTATTTTTCTTCATGAATTGTGTCGAGGGCTCCGCTAAATGCGTTGTAGCTATATGTGCCCTACTTTAACAGTAACGTTGCTATCTTTGTTCACAAGTTGTATCGAAGGCTCCGCTTAAGGCGTAGTAGCTGTTTGTGGCACATTTTAACAGTGATAGGCTATCCATTCAACTCAATTCAAAACCTTTAATGGCATAAACAAAACATGTCAAAAATACAAAAATAATAATACAATAAATAAGGAATTAAAATAATCTTAAACAACTTAGTCAAAAAATAATGATAAATTTAAATACTAACCATAATTATATATATAAAACACAAGAAATTAAAACAAAATGTTATCATTTTAAATTAAACTTACTATGTAATTCTCCACGAATGAAGTCAAGATCTCCGCTCTCTGACTGTTGAAACTTTGTGGGCTCCACTTTATTAGGAAATAAATAAAATAAACATTAATAGTATTGATCTTTGCTTCAAAACTGTATCGATGGCTCCACTTTTATAGATACATTTTATAGAGAACATTGTATTTATAGCGTTCTAGCTATATGCATATCAAGTCAACCTTAAAATGACTATATTTTCTCCACAAATTGTCTCAGGAGCTCTTCTTTCGTTCAAACTACATTGAGAATTCCGGTCTCACAGTGCATTGTCCACTGTGTTTTTTCAATCGGTTTACGCTTCGGTGGATTCACGCTTCTGTCGCTACGTTCATCGGTCACTTCGCTCTTCGCTCGCAACTCCAACGTTCTTCGATTGCTTCTCTCCTCGCTGTATTCAATCTGTTTATTCTTCGGCCGCTCCGCTCCTTGGTCTCTCACAAATTAAAGATAGTAACATTACTCCGCTTTAAAAGTGTTAATGTTAATGAGATTTACATTATCTCGAGACTTGTTAATCAGATTTAATAGTGTTGTTATATAACTTATGTAGGTACCTACCTACTTAACGCACATTATACAGAAAGAATATAAGAACACTTTCGTCTAAGGATTGAACCAATGAACCAATGATTGAACAGTAAACAAAAATGTAAATCTTATTTTCCTTAAAATTGCTAATACTATTGCTCTGACAAGACATACAATATAATGTTGTTACACCATATGAGCATCATGCATACACTAAAATAATAAAATATACGCCGTATTAACCCTTCAGTCATAGCTCTATGACCTATACCACAGCCTATACCTACACAAATCACTTTACAATGCTTAGTACGTGTCATCATTAATTACTCGCTGTTATAATAGTTATAATGATGAAAATAAATAATCAAGGCGCAATAAATCCCTTTCAGGCGAGCAACGACTATATCCTACACTTTAATTAACATACCTCGATTGAAAGAGAAATCTAATACAATATTTAGAGCTCTAAACTATAGGGGAATTGTGGTACGGAAAACAGGGGCTGACTCGTGGGTGGTGCACATTATCTAGGCCTATATACCCGGGGTAAAATCGCCGATGGAAACTAATACACACAATATAGTTGTGCAGTTATGCAGAGTTATTGCAGCCGTGAACAGCTAGATTAATAAATCCAATTAGAAAATAAAGTTTCCAATGAAATTAATATTTAAATTTGAAATCCCTGATTGACATACTGTCTCGCTTAATAACTAGAAAGTTTAAATAGTTATGATAGTTGATTGTATAACACAACTACCTATTTTCTTTCTTGTTAATTGTAGTTTTGTATCACAATACATAGTACAGCTTTACTGTAACGTTATTTTATTTTATTAGTATGTATGTTTGTTGTTTGTTACTCCCTCAATTAATTAATAAAGGAAACTGTGGCAAGTGTGGAATAAGCAGAACTGTCTTCTGAAGGATTACCGGACAAACTTCTAATGCTTCAGGTTTTTGGTGTTCATGGGTGACAGCGATCTGTCTGCTCATTTGCCTTCTATACAATTTTACAATCAGATGTTAAAATTTAATGTTGTATAGTTTGTCCTCAAAACATCGGCAATAATTACATAATACTTGTTTAAGTATTAAACTAGTAACTAGCTAAGTTTACTTCTTCCTTTTTAAGTATAGGAGCCTTTTTTGTTGGCATCTATATAAATTAATATAATACTTACCAGGTTACTTATGTTATATGAACAAAGTGATATGACGTTTTAAAACAATATTTAGAAAATAGTATACTAAGGCATTGTATGGACTTACTTTTTAATTGCATAGTAATTGAATTTGACTTTTAATTCACCTTGGAATATAAATAAAAATTGTAACTGCGTATGCTTATTGCTTGCATTGCCAATGCACAAAAGGGAATTTGTTGCTACGCATAATTTTACATGAGATTTCTTGTACATCAGAAAAACCTTAAATGAAAACTGATGAAACTATAATGACCTTGACTTTAAAACGTAATTAATACTAATTTAAAAACATTTCATTAAAAGCCAAAAAGCGCCGTTCTAAGACCTTAGAAGTTGCAAACTAATCAGTGTTACCATAACCAGGGAATATCAAAAACATTCATAAGTTAAAGCTTAATATAATTATAACATTTTCAATAGGTTATATATAAAATAATAGGAATAACTTAACTTTAAATAATAGGAATAACTTTTAATTTGCTTGATGACGTCATCATGACGTCACATCATCAGATACTTAATACCATTAAGTAGGTACTCATACGAAATTTAACACTATATCATATTTTGATGTCCATACTTTATTTTATTTTCGCATTCAGTATTTGTATTGACATGCAAGGCTCTGAACATCTGCATAGTAAATAATATTTGTTGTCTCGGATTTGGATAGGAAGTATAATTAATAATCAAACGAACTTACCTGTGAAGTTTGATTACAATTATACGAGTATCCAAATCCGAGACAACAAAGTCCCGCCCCCATCCCCGAAAATAACAATAAAATGGTTTCACGACACAAAAAGATCTACTCTAAAATAATGATGGGTTTACGCCGCAGGGCGCTGGGCTATGTTGAAGGTAGTAGGTATGCATGGCGAGAACTTGTTTTTTAAATTTTATATCTCTGAAATGTGTGACTTTGGACGGTACGATTCCGTGTGCTGCATAGTAAATAATATTTGTTGTCTCGGATTTGGATACTCGTATAATTGTAATCAAACTTCACAGGTAAGTTCGTTTGATTATTAATTATCTTGCATAATTTTTTTTGTCATATTTTACCTTCGCATAACAACGCTTGGCAGAATCCTCTTTTCGCAGAATGACTTTTGGCATAAATTTTTTGGCAGTAGTAAGGCTTAAGTAGTAAGGCTAGCAGATGACCTTGCCGCGCCATAGATCACACGTCTTCTATGTAAATAATTTTATTAATAACATAACGACGGGTAGTCTATCTCGCGGTGACATAATCTCGCATTCCCAAAACTCACTGAACTGGGCTCTCATTTAACATTATTTTTTTGTTTTCATGATTAATCTTCCGATCGAACGCCCAATTTAAATGTTTTAACATTTATATTGCTTGATCTAATGTTAGTTGTTCCCATTAGTGATCCAAATTCATAATGCATCAAACACTCCGAAACGTAACGAAATGGAATAAACAATTCAATCCCCTGTATACAAAAGCAATCGATCAAACAGCGACCGTGTTGCTACTAAATTAGAAAACACTTTCGCGTGCATCAGACGGAATCGTAGGGATGGGGCGATCGGGACTTAATTTGTTGAGTAACAGGTGTATTTAGTGAATGGTGTAAGAATTTGAACAGAGGGGCGTTGAAGTTATTCCTCAGAAGCGTAAATCAATTAAGTAATTATATTTTTATTATCTATTTTTATTTCCTTTCTTTATTCAGTCCGATGAAAGTAAATTATTCTTATAGTTCACTGATGTCTTGCAGAAACTTTTTTATAATACCGAATGGTATATTGACATAATGTTAATGAGCATAATAGTCTTCTAGTCGAATAATACTTTCGCAGATAATTTTTGTGCATATTAAGGCGGCATAGTTGTCCTTCTCCTTTCAATTTGGTTTTTGATAGCGAGTCCGACATAGCTATTAGGGATGCAAGATACCTAACAATCCTCCTCGCTTCGCTCGTCGTCGTACCTAACGGTGGCGCTGGGACAGTAATTTCCTTTTTGATAGCGTGTCAGAATCTTGCTCGTGCTCTATGATTTTTATGGTACATAAAATTATGCTAAATCAAATTAGACCAAAGTAATTGTCTGCAGAACAATATCCTGCCAAGTGTGTCGTATGTGTGGTAATAATAATGCCAACTATTTTTTTTTAACCGACTTCAAAAAAGGAGGAGGTTCTCAATTCGACTGAATGTTGTTTTTTTGTATGTATGTTTTTTTGTATGTATGTGCCTGCGTATGGTTGGGTGGTGCAAACAGGAATAGCAAGGCGATGAACAGGTCTGGTACCGACTACAAAAGTAATTGATTTGTTTATAATTTGGATCTTGGAGAAATTATTGCAATCCGATAAGAAATCTGAATTCAAAGGTTTATTATTTTTTGATTTTTAGTTTCTCCGTGTTTTGTAGGGCGCTTATTTTTGAAGGCGGTTTTATTTTTTGTTAAAAAGTTTATTTATTATTAACATTCGTTCAAATAATGTGTTTCTGCGAAACATGTTATGCGAAGTGTGTTTCTGACCAAAATTATTCTGCCAGATGAGGGTAACCCTATTCTTATAGATTATAAATACTTACTTGGCTGGCGCGATAACCCAGACTGAGTTTTGGCCTTCAACACAAGAACAAATACCTAAATTATTAAATTCAGAAACGACGATGTTCTCTTTTAGTTGAGTTACGAGGAAAAATAAAACGGCCTTCAAAATAAGCGCCTACAAAACACGGAGAATATAAAAAGCCAAAAAATAATAAACCTTTCAATTCAGATTTCTTATCGTATTGCAATAATCTAAACATCCAAATTATAAACAAATCAATTATTTTTGTAGTCGGTGCCAGACCTGTTCGTCGCCTTGCTATTGCCTGTTTGCAAACAGGAATAGCAACCATGAACAGGTCTGGTACCGACTACAAAAATAATTGATTTGTTTATAATTTGGATGTTTAGCTTATTGCAATACGATAAGAAATCTGAATTGAAAGGTTTATTATTTTTGGATTTTTAGTTTCTCCGTGTTTTGTAACGCGCTTATTTTTGAAGGCGGTTTTATTTTTTGTTAAAAAGTTTATTTATTTGTTGATTTTTAGTGGTTCCTAGTGATATTATGTATCAGTCCGAATACATGTTAGTGAAAGAATTATCCTTTAACTCCTAACCATTGAGGAGTTGACCTTCCATCATCAGCTCAGCCACATAAAATTATTACCATCAGCCAAATACTGGGTACCTTTGAAAAATAGACTAAAAACATTACATGTGCCTATAACATTTGAAGAGTTCCCTCGATTTCTCCAGGATCCCATCATCAGGCCTTGACTTGGTGCCAATGGGACCATCTCGGGGTTATACCGGTTCGAAAAAATTAAATTCAGAAATCGGTCCACGATTCTGATATCGAGTAACATACATACAAAAAAAAAAAAAAAAAAAAACATTCAGTTGAATTGAGAACCTCCTCCTTTTTTGAAGTCGAGTATAAAAGAGTCTGACGCGTCTCTTATTACTTTTAGTTTGACCTTTATCGACGTATGAATGTCATCCTAGCTTCTTAGCTGTTTTAGATCAACAGGTGCAGTAAAACGGCTTAACCATCAATATTAATTTATGATATCTCCAAACCGATTGTAGTATTTTATGCCGATTTCATAATATTATTTGGTTATTTTCTTGATATGAAAAATAAACCTTTGTAACATAAATCTTTACACCGACGTAATTGATTACATCTATAAACATTTTATATATTTTTCCCCTCACTATCTCGGAAACACGTGTTTTGTCCTTTAATACCAGCGGGTAAAAACGCATTTTATCCACTAGTGGGTAAAGTAATTTGACCTTGAATAAAGTCAAATTAACTGCTTTAAAACTGATAAAAGTAGGTGAATCTAGCAATAAAGATGATTTACCACCTGTGGAACTACTGGAAGCAGTGATAAACGCATTTTTTGCGTTGTAGTTTCCTCGCTACAGTGAGGGGAAAAGTTTTGTGTTACACTCGGGTGCAAATGTATTTTACTTCTCGTGTGTTAAAAAACTCGCAAGTTCAGGATTCTATTCTCGAACCACTCGCTTCGCTCGTGGTTCAACTATAGAGTCCTTTCACTTGCTCGTTTTTCAATTCCACACTCGGCGTTAAAATACAACTTTGCCCCCTTGTATAACAAATAACTATTTTTTATTTACCTAGTATTCACTCCGCATCCCAACCCTAGAAATTTTCGGCATTAGTACTGAATAATAGATGTTCTGGATACGCTCTTGAACGAATTACTGGGCTAAATTATTGAGCACCTCTGACCGCCGGTGTTGGGAATAAATCGCACTCCTTATTTGACTTGTTAGCTACGAAGTAAGAGAACTCCGCGAAACGATAGAGCTGTTACTTTTGTAGAGATTCTCTCTTCGATGTTTGCGCTAAGCAATTAATAATAGATTTATTTATCGCCTATGTATTTTTTTCTTCTGCTAGATGTTTGAATGTATAAAAACACCTAAAAAATACGAAGAACGTTAAACAAATTTTAAATCAAAATCTAACCTAAGCGGAGTAAGGCTCAAGCAGCCCAAGCTGGAGCTGCAGAGGGGGTGGCTGGAGCTGCAGAGAGAGGAACCGTCGTCGGACTATCCGCGCCGTGTCCTAGCGCCTTCTATGACCATTGAAGGCCTTGATCCAGCCACTTAGCAAGAGTCTCCCAAATTGTTAACCTAGACTTCGCTACGAGACCTTTCGCTGAATGGACATTATGGACAATATTGATTATAGTATGAAAGTAGTAGTAGAAGTAGGACTATGGGACATGGGATAGCCTAGGAACCTGTCAATGCAATAGCAGAATCTCGTTTTAATCCCGCTTCTAAATTATTAAGTTGCACTAAAACTTAAGTCTGATAGTAACTAGTATGACATTTTGCAATATTCAAGCCTAACTGCTTAAATTATACAAGTAGTCTCAGAGCCACATAAAAATCCAATAAAATTGTCTGAGATATCCAATCCTTCTTCAACAAGTTCCAAATATCACCGAACACTGTCTGGTGTCATTTTATTGAATATGTAATTTCGAATTGATTACCTAGGTATTACCTACTTAATAAATAATGACAGTAATAGAAAAGACCGTAATTTATCACACTTGTAAATCTATATATTTTAAAGCCACTAATTTTAACTAATTGTAGACCACAGTCATAATAATATTTCAAGGCCACTAATTTTAAGTAATCGTAGACCATATTATAGGTATTATTATAATTAAACCTGAAATAAAAATTGTATTGGATTTTTTCTTATTTACTAATTTAATTATACTGTCTTATGCGTAAACGAAATGCCCAGTAAGGTACAGCGGGGCAAATCTCGACTGGGGGGCAAATGTAACTAGTCCATTTTTTCATGTTCGCATTATTAAATAGAGTGTCCACTGGTTATATATGGTAGGCGTGTTCAGTGGATACATGTAGAACTCAACATCGTAGAGTAATAATGGAAAAAATGGATCAATTACAATTGTCCCCCAGTCGAGATTTGTTCCGCTGTACCTTCTACATGAAAGTACTTACATATAATTTGTAAAATAGGTACCGAAATGAAAACTAAACAGACAAATGACCTTTTTACTAGACCGATATCGATATGGGACGGATTCGAATCTCGGTAAGAGCCTAATCCTTCATCAAGAATCATTTCATTTATAAGTGCAACCCGCATGTTTTTGAGTATATCAATCAATATTTTAAATGTCATTCACCCTATTATATATTAGTTTTATTTCTCTGAACTCGTAAACTGGCTATAACGTACTCCAAAAGCAACTTAATCGGAAATTACTGGCTTAACAAAATCGAACGCGTTTGGTGTATATTGCGTAATAATCCGATGAAACGGCCTATAAATCGTTCGGCAATAAAAGCTTATAACACGGTTTTAACGAACATTTATGTCGATAACTAAATGGTTAATAGTAATTTAAATAGCTACTGAGAGTGCTTCAGTTTATTGGATATTAATGTAACAGTATGCTACTTAGTACAAATAGGAGTATGAAAAAATATAGGTACCGGTTACGTAACTTACGCACAAACTATCGAATAATATCACCACCATACCACCCACCATATATTCAAAATATATGGTAGCCACCTACCATACATTCTGATCATATTAACTCCAGTACTCAAATGTTGTCTGGAAGAGATCGCTCTTAAGCGATAAGACCGCCTGTTATTACCTCTGTTTAATTTGTTTTTGTTTCTTGTGCATTACTTGTAAACTATGTGAGGTGTGCAATAAAGATTATTGTATTGTATTGTAATATATGTCAGTATCAGGATAGTGGTGTACATTGTTGTTAAGGCTTTAAATAATTCGACATTTTTATCCATCTAACAATAGAAAATATATATATAATTATATCCTCTCTTTTTTATGGGATAGGAGGCATACGAGCAGACAGGTCTCCTGATGGTAAGCAATCACTGCCGCCCATGGACACCCGAAACCATATTTCCGATAGAATATAACATAATAAATTACTTATTCATACTTTTTAGACACCTATTATTTAGTAACAGCACCTACTATTTAATACTAAATAGTCTAGGTAATAATAGCACCAAACACCGTATACTTATGAATTTATCGAGCAAATAAATTTATTTTTCATTTTAAGCTTTCTCGTCACGTCTGCATGTCAAAATTCTCGTAGGTTTGATCGTGTTATTACGTGCGTCGTGCAAAACAAATGAGACGGCCTTACATAGACTTGCTGGATGCGACACCTTACATACGTTTAGAGTTATATTTCTGAACATGGCTACAGCTGCGTATGTACATCTCAATCGTTTACGAAGTTAAATAAATCTATGGAAACGGATTATATCGCGAATAATGAATTTACAATACGTCTCGACGTTTCAAACACTTTGCAGCGTTCTTGGTTAACGCTGAACTGGTTTTATGGTGGCAGCGTGGTTTTATTTCATGAGTAACTATCGCGTTAACCGAAGACAATATTTCGTTTACGAAGTGTTAGAGTTTCGTAGCTAGCTCTCTCTATCGACCCAATATGGAAGAGCGATAGAGAGAATTATATATTTTTTGTAACAGAAACGACTGTATTTCACTCTAAAACTTAAAACTACTTTTAATAATAAATCTCGTATCTCACGCTGTTCCTCAAAGTTAAAACGCAGTAAGTCTATATGCATTCCATACATACTTACTACAATTTTATTTTCATTGACAGACGAAGGTACAAGTTTTTTTTAAAGTAGTGACGATATATAAACTTCTTATCTTGAATGCATGGTTAAAACCTACATTTTAACTTACATAAATAGCCGCATTAAATAACACCGCTTCATTTAAATTTAAATTATAAATTTACCTGCTCCCAAAACTACTAAACTGAACCTCCAGGTCTTTTGTTACTGTTTTCTTTTTTTGCAGTACATTTTTGTATTGCCAATATATAATGTGTTTATGTGACTATGACTATGTGACTGTTTGGTTTCTGAATAAACTAAAAAAAAAAAAACTACCCTGTTAATGACATCATTGCGACAAAAGTCCGAGGTCTGCGATGACGCTTCCAGATATTTACATCAGCGAAAAGGTGAGTGTGTAGACTTCACTCACGTAGTAGTGACTTCCTTGCTCAAATTACGGGCCAGGATGTATCACACTCGGAATGAAATATTTTCATTCATAAGCCTCTTCAGAGTCTCAGTCAGGTTGTTGAATTACTGGTACGCGTTTAGTGTGTTTATAATTATAGAAGGCATAGTCTGTTTTGAGTTTTATAAGTACTTAAGGTCCACTTGCACCAACCACTTAACTCAGGGTTAGTGGCTGTCATCTGTCAAATTCCATTTAAAATGGTAGGTTAACCCTCCATGGCAGTCAGGGCCTACCGCACCACTGCCCATGCCGCAGCCTGCCTCCTCGCTGGCACGCCCCCATGGAGCTTGACGCGGTGGTCCTAGCCGGAAGGTACCAGCGGAAGGTGGCAGCGAGGAGCCGGGGAGAGCCGCCGGACCCCGAGGAAGAAGAAAGAGCGGCACGGGCAGCTGAGGAGCACCTGCGCCGACAATGGAGGGACGCCCTGGAGGATAGCCTCTATTATGGAACGCGAACCATAGGGGCCATCCTTCCTGTCATGGAGGACTGGCTAGAAAGAAGGAGGGGGGTCCTCACGTACCGGTTGTCTCAGGTGGTGACCGGGCATGGATGCTTTGGACACTACCTGCATCGGATAGGGAGAGAGCCGAGCACCCAGTGCTTTGACTGCGGGGTGGAGGACGATACGGCCCAGCACACCCTTGAGGAGTGTAGTCGCTGGGCCGTGGAAAGGGCTGCACTGGTCGCAGCCACAGGATTGGTGGACCTCTCGCTGCACAGCGTCATAGCGGCGATGCTGAGCAGCGAGAGAAGACGCGGTGGCCTCCTTCTGTGAAGACGTCATGTCTCAGAAGGAGGCGGCGGAGAGAGAGCGCGAAGCTGCGGCTGACGCGCTGCCTCTCCGACGAAGACGGCAGGGTCGAAGGCGACGAGCATTCTTGCGCCACAACCCTTAGTGGGGCCAGCGGGTACGGGACCCGCATTGCACCGGCCCCACTAACCCCGTCGAGGGAGGGATCAAGCGTTTCTGATCCCTCTCTCCCTAATCTGTGTGGATGCCCTGTAACGTCGGGGCTGCCGGAGGGCGCCATGGTGGACAGAGGAGTCCCGATGATCCCATGACGCCCTCGCACACGGCACAGAGGGCGAAACGCCGGAGTGGAGTTTAGTGGGTAAACCTCTTTCCCTCCCTCTCGACTAGAGAGGGGGCCGATGGAGGGAGTCCCACACACCCCCCCTTCAAGGCCTTCCCGCGGCTGGGGGGACGGTGCGTAACGCATTCCCCACTCCGACAAAAAAAAAAGGTTAACCCTCCATTTTCGTTGGTGCAACTGGCCCTAACTGGTTTATTTTGGATACGTTTTTAAAGGTAGTACGTAGTATTTCTGTTTTTATTTGGGGAACGTTTGAATACGTTATGAAAAAGAAATTAGTTAAGAGATTAGTTCCTAGGTATTTTTTCGCCTCACATACAATTAGGTACTGAGAAACTGTAGAATTTCTGAAAAATCTTAAAACAAAATACATATTCATATTGTTCATGTTTGCTATATGGTTTTCATTGAATTTACTATGAGTACTATGACGGCTTGTTTTTAAAGTTTGATCTGGGAGTTCCAAGAATCAAATATAAGTACTTAGTAAATATAAGTAGTAAGAATCAAATATAAGAGTAATAGTAGAAATAATAAATATAAGTAGTAATATAAGTAGTACTAAGGTAATTATTAAGACATGTAAATATGCTAACCATCGTTAAAAGTTTCGCTCGTAACATACATTTACCTACACAGTGTACGATTCTTGTAAAACAAACATTAACTACTTACATATTCGCATTATACATATCGTGTAACGAAGTATCATTTGAATCAAACCCGGTGTCCCAATTATAGCTGAGAGTAACTTATTCCTTTGACAAAAGCCCGTGACACATGAAGTTCCTGTAATTTAAGTTAGGTACCCACATAATATGGAGTGTACTTTATGGAAGTTTTGGTATACCAAAAATGAATTACTTGCGAAAAATCTATTAATTGAATGTTATTGGACTATTATGCCCTTCGTAAGTTGTACTTGTAGCTGATGCAGAACAATACAACAACGACTTGTAGTTAGCAGCATTAATATACAAAGAAGTCATACGTAGATACTACTAGAAGAGATGCCTTAAATAGTGGACTTAGACAAATACCTCCCGAATATTTGTCAAAACGAAAAGACCTAATACTAGGGCCTAAGTAGTACATACCGTAAACGCTGGCATATCCTCGCTGGATTGTTAAGCGACTAATACGTTAAGCGAAGAGCCTGTCAGCTCAAAACTGCAACGGCAGAAGGAAATAGATGTACGTACCTATGTCATTCGAAGTATATTTTCATCATGGTGTTTTCTGTTGAAAACAAGCGCAGAGTGAAGCTTTTCCCCCTTAATTTTCTAACAAGTTATAGTCAGACTGTACGATATTAACTTTCCTTTTAATTAAATTTTCCCTCATGCATCATAAACAACAGAAACTAAGCCACCAACATTATTACATTCGCGCGATGATCAAAGTAATTGTTAATAATAACTTTAGCACCAAATGGCGCTAAGTGCAAAGTTTGCACAACGATAAATCTTCCCTGGACACCGGAAATTAGATTAATGGTGATCGTTCTCGCGGAAAACGCGTTGATAGTACTAAAGTATATCTATGGGTATACAGAAACTAAATATACATAAATACGCATATTCATACGTGTATTCGCTACGTGCAGGACTGGTGCTAACCTAATTTTGTGGACTTTTCAATGTTACAATTTAGGATGTCAAATTGGTTACAACGGCCGTCGCCAGCTTTGGATATACTTACCAAATAAGAAAGGTTTGTATTTGTGAGAATCAGCGCTACCTGTGCCACGTAAGTTTCCGATAGGATACACGATAAGTCTGAAAGATCTATGCGTCTGCGTGGATGACACAAATTATTTGTACATATTTATTTTATTGTGTTCGTTTAAAACAAAACTAATTTACATTAGAATACATGCGAAACTAGCGTAAACTTGAGACCAGAAAGACTGGTAGAAAAGTGGGACTTCAACTGGGTGGGTTTTCTGAAGCCATGTTGTCGTTACCACAGAAAAACCTTGCCGACGTTCAAGCGGCTGAATGGAATAAGATCGGACTGTACAGTAGCGAATAGCAAATTCTAGTATCTGATGTTACGATTCACTTAGTGTTATTAAGTTATGTGTAAAATGACATGATTCTTCTTGCAGAATTCGGAAATTCGACTTAGTCGCCTCTGTGAAGCACTGAAGCGAAGACAACATTTTATTGAGGAAGATCATTATGAACTGAAAACTGCGTTTACATATACGAGTGTATGTTTATAAAACTTACATCTGAAAAGTTCTTGACAACTGTTATATATGTAATAGGGGGTAGCCCTAACTTTACTTGCGCCGACTAGAGGGTAGTTATTAACTCAGACTGTCAGTTCCGAAATACACACGGTTAAGCTAGCTTGGTGTTTCATTACTGCTCCTAGAAATACCCTAAGAACCTAGTTACTATCTCCGGGCTACATACACAACAACTGGCGACGAGGATGGGATCAAACCAACGTGTGCGCGAACGTGGTGAAGTGATACCTTGTGCGAACAGGATGGCGAAAATGACCGTGGGCAAGATGGACGCGTTTGACCGGCACAAGGACAATTGGGCGACTTATATAGACAGGCTGGAGCAGTACTTTATTGTTAATGACGTGCAAGATGGACGTAAAGTACCATTATTAATTACTGCGATGGGCGCAGATAGCTACGATTTATTGGTGACTTTGTGTACTCCAACTAAGCCATCAGAAAAAACCTATAAAGAGCTTATCAAAATTATGTCAGATCATCTGCAGCCACAGCCGAGTGTTTTAGCCGAAAGATATAAATTTAGGCAACGCAAGCAATTAAAACATGAATCGATAGCGGATTTCATTGCGGACTTGCAAAGGCTTACCAAGTACTGTGATTTTGGTACCTGGTTGGATGATAGCTTGCGAGATCAATTGGTATGTGGTCTATATAATGAAACAATTCGACTACGATTATTTACGGAAAAGGATTTGAAGTTTGCTAAGGCTAAGGATTTGGCGATAGCGTTGGAAGCAGCAGAGGTTAATGCGGCGGCGGTGGAAAGTCGAGGTCGTGCATCAGGAAACGACGCCACGGCGCCATGTTTTTCTATAGGCTACGAGAAAAAACTAGTTTCAAGACGCCATTACGGAACACCCGAAGTTACCCGAGGCGCGACGAGCCGACGAAGGCGGTGAACAACGAAGTTAACCGAGGGAGACCGAACGGACAGCGGCCGAGCAATACCTACCGGGGACAGGTGACGTCGAGATCAGCTGACGGCAACCGCGCGCAATTAGGTCAAGGTCAAGGAACGTGCTCGGCGTGTGGAGGTGCGCATGCGGTTCAGACATGCAAATTTCGACTTTATGTTTGCCGGGTTTGTAATCAGGACGGGCACTTGAAGAAAGTGTGCCCGAGGCTAACGAAAGTTAACTACGTGGAAAATGAGTATTCGGAAGAGGAAACTTATGACTTAGAGGTAAATCTTTCCTTTGTTAAAGAAGATAATTTTAGTAAATACAAACCGTATTATGTGACCCTTAACGTCAATAATCATGATATCAGGATGGAAATTGATACGGGTAGTGCTATAAGTTGCGTTAGTCCGGAAGTTTATCAAAAATATTTTTCTGACTGTGAACTAAAACCGGGCCGTCTAATATTAAGATATTATTCGGGGGAAAAAGTACTTCCGTTAGGTAGATTAAAACCGCTCATTAAGTATAAAGATCGTTCAATGCCGCTCGATTTGTTTGTCATAGAGGATGGTAAAACTAACTTATTAGGCAGACAGTGGTTGGTTGAATTGGGAATTATTAAGGGTTCGTTCGAGTCAGAATTGATTAATTATGTAAATGCATCGAAAAATTTTAATCTGATAAATTTCAGTTCCAGGTTTAAAAATGTGTTCTCGGAGGGCCTGGGGAGGTACAACGGCGGGCTAGTGTCACTGCGAGTGCGGGAGGACGCGCGGCCCGTGTTCCTGCGCGCGCGCCCGCTGGCGTACGCGCTGCGCGAGCCGGTGGAGCGCGAGCTGGAGCGGCTGGAGCGCGACGGCGTCATCACGCCCGTGGAGACCTCCGACTGGGCGACACCTATCGTACCGGTGGTCAAGTCTGACGGAACTATACGCATCTGCGGAGATTACAAGATAAGTCTTAATAAACATTTAGATGTGGACCGTTTTCCTTTGCCTAGGGTCGAGGATTTGTTTACTAAATTGCATGGAGGTCAAAGATTTAGCAAAATTGACCTATCTCAAGCTTATGCACAATTGGTGCTAGATGATACTGCCAAATATACGGTAATTAATACGCACAAAGGTTTGTTTAAATATAATCGTTTGATTTATGGTTTATCCTCGAGTCCAGGCATTTTCCAAAGGATTCTGGAACAGATGTTCGCCGATTTGCCGAAAGTGGGGGTGTTTCTAGACGATGTGGTCATTACGGGTGAAAACGACCAGGAACATATAGAAAACCTATATAAGGTATTTGAAAGGCTAGAAAAATACGGGTTAAAGATTAAAAAAGAGAAATGCTCCTTCCTAGCTAATTCAATTACCTATTTAGGTTATGTAGTGGATAAAGAGGGACTCCACACCTGCCCTAAGAAGGTTAGGGATATATTGAATGTAACAACGCCCAGTAACGTGTCCGAATTACGCTCTTTTCTAGGAATGGCGATGTACTATGCCAAATTTGTGAAAAATATTAGTACTATACTGACGCCCCTGTATGAGTTGCTAAAAAAAGATGTAAAATTTGAGTGGTCTCAATCTTGTCAGGAGGCTTTTAATAAGGTAAAACGTATGTTGGCTTCCAGTGAGGTGCTGGCCCACTACTCACCAGACCTCCCTCTTATTTTGACGACGGATGCGAGCAGCGTGGGTGTGGCCGCTGTGATATCACATATGTGGCCGGACGGAACGGAGCGCCCAATAGCCTACGCTTCGAGAGTACTGAACAGCGCGGAGAAGGCATATTCACAAATAGAACGGGAGGGCCTTGCCATCATCTATGGAGTAAAGAAATTCCACCAATATCTGTACGGCCGCAAATTCATTTTGAGGACCGACCATAAGCCGTTGGTGACGATCTTCGGAGACAAAGCTGGGATTCCAGCGATGGCGGCGAGTCGCATGCAAAGGTGGGCAATTATTTTAGGAGGTTATCAATATGATATTGAGTACGTACATACTACTAAAAACGGAGCCGATGCCTTGTCCCGATTACCTCCGCACAAGCCCGTAAGTAATCAGATCAGCGAAGAAACAACGTATCTGAATTTCGTACAGAACTTTTTGCCCATCACCAGCCAAGACGTCCAAAAAGCGACGGAGAAACATGTTGTTTTGAGACAAGTACTAATGTATATTAAAGGAGGGTGGCCATCATATTGTACTAGTGAAGAATTAAAACCATTTTTCTCCAGAAGGCAGGAACTGTACGTTGAAGGTGGTTGTATAATGTGGGGCTATCGTATGATCATCCCAGAAAATTTAAGAACGAGCATTTTAAAGGAATTGCATAGTAGTCACCAAGGTATGGTTAAGATGAAGAGTGTGGCTCGAAGTTTTGTTTGGTGGCCAAATATAGATCGGGATATAGAACAAATAAGTCGAAGCTGCGTAATTTGCGCTGTAGAAGCTTCTGCGCCACCTCGAGTTAAGTCTCAACCCTGGCCGTACTACTCGGAACCCTGGAGCAGGCTTCATGTAGACTTTCTAGGACCCTATGAAGGAAAAACTTTTTTTATTTTGATTGACGCGACTACCAAATGGATAGAGGCTTTCTTAATGGCAAGAACAACTGCAAAGGCGGTAATTAAGGTGCTACGAGAGACTTTCGCGAGGTTCGGACTGCCAAAAGAGATCGTGTCAGATAACGGACCGCCGTTCACGAGTCAAGAGATGGACGAGTTTATGAAGTTAAATGGAATAACACATATATTTACGGCACCTTACCAACCTGCATCGAATGGGGCCGCAGAAGGGGCGGTAAAACTGTGTAAGGGGGCTATAAAAAAAGCTGTAAGAGAAAATCAAGACATAGAAGAAACGTTACAAACATTCTTACTTAACTATCGTAACTGTGAACAAGGCACCACGGGCGAAACACCAGCTATGTTACTACAGAAACGACAGCTTCGTTCTAGACTGGATCAATTAAAACCTTCTTGTGCAGTAGAAAAGATAATTGGGTATTTTTGATTTTCATGGCTGAGGGACGTGATACCAGCATCATTTTCCACTGGCGCTCTTCAAGCCGCTCGAAACCTGCCTCTTACATTTTTAAACATAGGCCAAATATTGACCAATCATCCCTAAAATTGTGTCAAAATAACCCAACAGTAAAATATAAAACTCTTTATTTACATGAACATATTTACATAATTATATAAGAAACTAAGACTAAACATAACAATAAAAAAGTTTTCCAATATTGTCAAAATGGTTGTCAAGATAAAACCTAATCAGACAATATTCGTTTCCTCAATTACTTCTTGGCCAAACCTCTCAAGTCGAAAAGCCTCTAATAAACGAGTCATACGGTATCGCACCGGCGATACGTCACCCGGATCAGCGGGTGGAGTGGACTCGTGAGATAGTCCGATAAATTATTATACCGTGCAGGCCATTCATACGCGACATTTATCACTGGCCGGGTTAGGTACGCTTTGATTTTGCGTTAGGTGCACTGTGTTGAAATATGACGACTGATTCCGCCGTTCTATGGTCAAATATAGGTATTTAGTTGAGGGTCCATCTAATAGATAAAATACCCTACTGGATAATTTAGTGACTTTCCGAACTGTCGCAATGGTGTCATTGTCTTTTAATAATTATCTAAAACTGATTACTTATCTGCGTCTTTGATTAAATAAAGGTTATTTGATATACATAGCCAACATAGCGCCTGTCACCCAATTGTCTATGCACCAATTTTTACAAGTTCATTGCAAGTGTACAGACAGTTTCGTCGTCTATATTTCGTAGGCTTCGTAGCTCATATAAGTCATATAAACCAGCAACCTTTAAATCGAGGGTGAACAGGCACCTTCTGGGCGAGCTCCCTCCATCGTAGGCCAAATCTTCACCTCGGCAAGATTGTGGTCATGTATAAGCCCATTTATCGTTCGTGCCTACCTACTTATTGTTTTTTTTACACACTTTTTTCCCTTTCTGGAAAGTTTCATTTTTATCGAAATCCGTTGCATCTAATCTAGGCTGCGTCGAGGTCACGGATATAGTACACCCAGCTTGCCAAAGCCGATGTATGTTGGCAGAGCCAAAATACGCACAAGCAAAAATGTTCAGCTCTAAAAGCAAAAAACACGATAACCGAGAAACGTTGAGTGTTTGGCGCAAAATATTTACCTACCATGTATGTATTTCCTTCTCACTGGAGACCATAACATTTTCAAGAGGACTTTTAAAAAAGAAATGTAAATAAATTGGGACTAATCGAAGTAAGTATCTGCCACATTTTACATAATTTACTCTAATGCCATATAATTATAAGAGTATTATGTCCAGGTAGTGTATAAGATCTTTTATTGTTTCACTGTAGTGTTTATTATAGACTTGTTTGTAATTTTTCTTTTTTTATCTGTTTTTAATTGATTTTGGAGCCATCCATCCATGGGACTACGTGATTTTTCTTAAATTCGTTATGTGCACGTGGATGACATCTCAAACATATTTTTTAAATATGGTTTTAATCTGATATTACTTTTTTAAAGTGAATAGCATATTTATTACCTGTTTTATGTTACGAGTATGACCCTCAATCTTCAGATTTTTATGTTTTCATAGTATATTTATTAGCGAAAGTTTAAATTGCTCAAATTCCGATGGCGGCTAATTTCGATTATTTAATTGCTTCTCCGTATTTTAAACGAAAATGATGAAACAGACAGTAAATAGTACATGATTCGAAATTATTATTTATGTGCTTTTTAAACTTTACAAAGCCAGGAAAATACCGTCCAGTCTCTTGTCATTGCATCTATGTTATTCAGTGCAGTATTATGAAAGAATAACGCAGGAACCACAAGATGTAGGTCGTAATATATCAACCTGATACTTAAGTTTATGTATTTCACGAAGATAATTATTAGAAGTTGTACCTACTTATTGTACTTATTCTTTAGAAGGCTTAGGCGGGATGTTTTATTTTTCACTAATATATTGTTTTTAAATCCGAACCCATTTTCATAATCATTTTAATCATACTGATAGTATCTTAGACTTCTGAGAGTTGATATTTAACGAACTAAAAAGGGGATTTTTAAAAGAAAAACTTTAACAAGTAAAATAATCATTTCAGGGAGCCGGTACATTAACGGTTCAAGTTAATTAGGAATCGCTGAAAGTGTTAAATGGACCCTTACAGTTATTTAAAATTAATCGTCGACCATCAACTAACCAATTACTTCAATTTGAGGGGGACTAAATAAATTTAATCCAATTTGTTGGCTCGACTAACGATTCGCAATGCCAGGAGAATGAGGTAATCATTTTCTGCTAGAAATTTTTCGGTAAAAGAAATAAAATAAGAATCAGGGTTCTTAGAATTGCTAACTATGTTACTTCTATGAATAATGGGTAGGTTCATAGTACAACGCTGGTTAAAACAACTAGTTGGTAATTCATTTTGTATAATGTGTGTGAGACTATTAACACGGTGTTATATGAAATTACGACTATGAGGCAGTTAACTATGATTAACGTCTACAAAGTTTGCGTTTGTTGGTAAATAATTATGAAGTTTAGCCACCATTAGCAAAATTAAATAGATATTAGATATACTTGGGGCAGATATTTTGGCGCTATGTGTTATCCACCAATCAATAATGCTGATTGACTTACAATAACTAATAAGGACTTTTCTAACTATTGGTTTCATAAAAGTAACAAGTAGATTGTTTTAGTCGAAAATGTAATTGAGTCATCATCCTCCTTGCGTTATCCCGGCATTCGCTGCGGCTCATGGGAGCCTGGCGTCCGCTTTTTGACAACTAATCCCAAGATTTGGCGTTTGCACTAGTTTTTTACGGAAGCGACTGCCATCTGACCTTCCAACCCGAAGGGTAACTAGGCCTTATTGGAATTAGTCCGGTTTCCTCACGATGTTTTTCTTCACCGAAAAGCGACTGGCAAATATCAAATGACATTTCGCACATAAGTTCCGAAAACTCATTGGTACGAGCCAGGGTTCGAACCCGCAATCTCCGGATTGAAAGTAAAATGTAATTGAGTACCTATTACATAAAAATAAATGGTTCTGATGATAAACCTGAAGTTGAAGGTTATTCACCTAGTTGGCGCGAAACTGAATGATTCTCGATACATTGCATGATACAAGTATACAACATTTTGAACGTTTCGTCATCTCGATGCCAATCGAGCTGAGCTTCGATCAAGTGGGTACAGCCGCGGGGTGTAGTATTGATATTCCATTCGAGACGAGGAAATTCATCGGGTTCGAAAAGTCAATGCGGTCATTCTGGTTTCTGGTTGTGATGAATGAAGGCGCAACTTACAAAAATGATTTGATATAATCTAATAAGAAAATATAGTTTTTAAGGGTTTACAAAAGTTTAGTGGCGTGTGGTGACGGATTAAGAATTTCACCACCCCCTTTCTTCCCGTGGGTGTCGTAGAAGTCGACTGTGGGATATGGGTTAAATTGTGGCGTAGGCGAGAGGCTGGCCACTGCAATGTCACAATTTGGATTTTTTTCAAGCCCTTTGAACTGAAACTTAGTAGTCCATGTGCTCTGCCTACCCTTTATGTGATACATGCGTGATTATATGTACGTATATATGTATGTGTGATTTGGGGCGACGCTCTCCGTATGTCGGCCTCGTCGCTAATTTATCTCGGTTTTTTTTTATTTATCACTTAACTTTACACATATTTAGTATCATTCATCATCTACCTACGTCCAAATATTGAGTGTTTGTATATTTTTATGTTGAAACGCGACCCTTCGAGAAAAAAAAACACTTAACACAGGTCCCTATATTCCATGATTCTTAAAAAACTGAAGGCAAATCTGTATATATTAAATCCATAATCCATAATTATAAAATAAGTCCTGAGTCATTTAATGCAAAACTTTATGCCGAATTTTAGTTGCTAATGTATACTGAATAATAATAAAGTTCATCAAAATTTTACTTATAATGCGTTTCATAGAAAACGAGAACCATACTATACCTAACCAGAATGTGTGCAGGTGATGAAAAGTTGATTTTTTTTATTTGGGTTTGAAACAATTCACTCGGCTACAAATTGAAACAGAAGGTGTCCTATAAATTCGTCCGCCCAGCGGAATTCGGACGAAAGTTCCTACATTGTGTGTGAATAATTTATCAAAAGTGTCTCCAGCGTGAGGGGTATATAGCAAAGTGAAAGTCAGCTTGTCAAATGTTGGCGCGAATATGCCGCCTTGAAACGGTTTATTGTAGAAATAGATATCCATTATTTAAGCTTTTAAGATTACACGTTCTATATACCTTTTAAGATACCTATGTTAAATAGCAAAAATCGTAGAATGTTTAAGAATAGATTCCAACTTAATTTTGTAAATTATTGTGTTAAGCCAGAGATACATTTAAACTATTCATAGAATAGCAAAATCGTATACCTGTCCTACCCTCATCAACTGTATGTTAAAATGTATTAATTTGTGGATAACGTAGTTGACTGTGCATAAAACAATACTTATTATGTAATTCCATTTATATAATGTATTTGTATAGTTGTTTGTTATCCCTTGAAAATTATAAAATAAAATAAAATAAAATATATAGACATAATAGTATTAACTGTACTAATTACAATACTTGTAATTTTGACACCATTTTGCTTAACGAATCGCGGCTCCTGAGACTGCTGGGGACGCCATTAAATACATAATCTCACTGATTCAAATCCCATTAAAGTTTTAAAGAAAACGTTTTTAATCGGACTAGAGGATAGACTAATCTTGATCGTGTTTCAAATAAGTCTAATTTCTTCCTGATTATTGCATTTGTTAATACAATTGGTATTATTGACTATAGACGAAACGTTTGACTATAAGCATATTGTTGTGCCCAAGGATACCTGCAACATACACAACACAAAAGCTGTTCTTACAACCCCTCTATGCAAAGAGCAAAGTATATCTTGATTAAATATAACTTTTTAACAAAAAATAAAACCGCCTTCAAAAATAAGCGCGTTACAAAACACGGAGAAACTAAAAAGCAAAAAATAATAAACCTATGCATTCAGATTTCTTATCGGATTGCAATAATCTAAACATCCAAATTATAAACGA
This sequence comes from Leguminivora glycinivorella, assembly GCF_023078275.1. Lineage (NCBI taxonomy): Eukaryota > Metazoa > Arthropoda > Insecta > Lepidoptera > Tortricidae > Leguminivora > Leguminivora glycinivorella. The sequence goes on from NC_062978.1 coordinate 12,976,249, forward strand.
CTTGGTGCCAATGGGACCATCTCGGGGTTATACCTGATCGAATGAAAAAAAAATTTTGAAAATCGGTCCATGATTCTCGGAGATATCGAATAACATACATACAAAAAAAAAAAAAACATTCAGTCGAATTGAGAACCTCCTCCTTTTTTGAAGTCGGTTAAAAATAAATAAGTTCCAAGAAATTAATTTGAGTACAATCCGAGAACGAACTGCTTCTGCCGGTGCTCATGCACTGTTTAAATAAAAAAAAAGGTTTTTATGTAGGAGTGATATTATATTCTTATGAAACCCGGAGAGACTAAGAGTAGTATTGGTAAGAACTGGGTTATGAAGCTATTCGACCATGTCACCAAATTCGCAATTTTTTTATAGGATATAATGAACTAGTAACTGTTCGAGGACTAAGATACATACAATATAAAATAGAGGTGTTAATGGTTTAGATACAGCACTGGATGCCTTTCTACACAGAAAAAGTCAACCTATTCCCATATTGAGGACATAACATACATGTTACTAATTTTAGTACAAAATCTCTACTCACAAATAAAATACAGGTCAAGTGTCAAAAAAACCAAAACGGTTGATGTCAATCCTTTCAATCCAACTTTTAATTTGCCAATCTAGACTTCACCGTATTGACCCGTTTTATTCTAAACCTTGTACAAATTAATACAATTTCTTGATACTTGAACTTTATATTGTAAAGAAAAGGTCTCTTATAGAACGTTGTTGTATGAGGAAATACGAGGTTGTAAGAGTGATCTAGTGGTATGGGACAGAACTATCAATCTCGACCGTCCAATTCTGGCCTGTTTGTCTCTCATGTTTGCTCGACATCTAGTTTCGATGGCAAACTTCATTTTGAGCCCGGATTTAAACGGACATGAATGTTTTCGTGTGATGGTTCGAACCCCGGCTCGCACCAATGAGTTTTTCGGAATTTATGTGCGAAATGTCATTTGATATTTGCCAGTCGCTTTTCGGTGAAGGAAAACATCGTGAGGAAACCGGACTAATTCCAACAAGGTCTAGTTACCATCCGGGTTGGAAGGTAGATGGCAGTCGCTTTCGTAAAACTAGTGCCTATGCCAAATCTTGGGATTAGCTATCAAAGCGGACCCCAGGCTCCCATGAGCCGTGGCAAATGATGGATGGAGGCACGGAGGATGATGATGATGAATGTTTTCGTGTGATGACTGATCTTTCTGAAATACGATATAAGCTAGAGTGAGACATGGTATAAATCTTTTTTTCTACTCGTCAACTTTAATCTGTCAATTAGGACACCACAGACTAAACTATAAGTGCTGACTTTTCAGTGTCGGATAGTCTTTGACACTTAGTCAACTATAATATTTCATTACACTTCACTTTAGTTAACTGAAAATATTTCAAAAATAGAACTTCATACAAGTTCTATACTAATTTGCGATACCTGGCAAATTTTTCTGCATCTGAAACACATTTTTTTTATCTATCGCGTTATCGACCAATCAGAGACGGTTATTACAAACAATTGGTTGCCAGGTAATTCGATGTTGATACAACGGTGAACGACACTATTAACATTAAATTTAACCTGAAAGATGATATTCTTCGTCCATTGATGATGAAGATGATGACTCATAGAAAAAGTATTGTATACAATAGTGATATAATTAAGTTATTTGTATTATATCACGATTGTATAAAATACTATTTTAAGAGTCTTATCTAATACTTTATTTCTAAATTTATCCTATTAATCAACTCAAAATGGTTAGCGTTGCATTGAAGAGCATGTGAAGATCTTGTGATCCCGATCACTCCACCTCGAAGCAAGCCAATTCTCTTTATCGATATTATCCTGTATGTATATCATATGCCCGTTATATCAACAACCTTCTAAAGCTTACTATTATCAGGGGTGGCTCACTCCGCGATTCTATCGCCGCGCTACAAGTACATGCTGGCGGCCGCGAGTTCGCGGCCTAATCAGGGGTGGCGCGCGTTCTCACGAAACGCAGGTTTGCACTTTCTATTGTTACTTTACATCGCGAGTTTATTTAAGGATGAATACGATGTCCGCGTGTGAATGGTTAATAATGCTTAGATAAAAAATCATGAATAAAATAGGACAATATTACACAGATCTACCTACTATTGATTAAGTCCCACGGAAAAGTTCAATAAGGCTTGTGATGTTAAGACTTAAACACAGTATTTATATATTTTTATGTATATACCCAGAAAGTATACAAGACTTGAATATAATAGTATAACATTTTATCTGAGTTTTAAATCGAATCCATAGGAAACCCTATCGTCCGACGCTGCGCACGTGCGGCTCGTTTCTTTGTTAGAATTTTGTAGGCATTTAAAAGGCGGCATTTCGTGAACATCAAAGCAGTGGGCCTTCTGTACTTGTACTATTATATATTCTGTGCTATTATTTAGCAAAATAATAAATAATGCCGCTAGTATCTGCGCTCTGTTTCAATAAACGCGCACTGCAAGACGTCAGTCTGCAAAATTTATATTACCTACTATTTTCGTATTTGACTTAGCTTAGAAAATAGTGGCTTCAAGCACTCCAGTAATTGCAGTTCTTAGTGCCTGAGTGCCGAGTCTCTGGTCTCTGGGTCGGATAATGAAGAAATATTACGGCATTGCACCCTTTACGTCTTCCCTACACGTAATATATGGCGTTTCGTATGACCACTCTCGCTTAGAGAGGAAATGTTAGTTTCTAAATTGTTTTTGTTTGTTCGATGTAAAACAAACCCCAAATTTTCAGTCAAAAAAGAAAGATAATACTTAAACACTTGTCTAGGCCAGATTTTTTTTTGCCGTGGTCTATTAAACAGGATAGTTTATTACACCATGGTAAAATTTGTCCATCCGAATTAAAATAACTGAATGTAAAAACTGAAATTGTATGATGTCTATAAACGTAAAATAATACATATGTATAAGTTCGCCTTTGTACTAAAACTTTTTATGTTAAATATTATGTGCTGTATTATTTTATTGTACAATAAAGTGTTTACTTACTTACTTATTAACCTCTTTGTAGAGATATTCAATCGATCGGCTAGTCACCAAACAAAACTCGTAAATATCTAATAAAGAAATAAATAGCTAGAACAATAAAGGAGAGAGACATGTATTGTTTATGAGGACAGTAGCACAAAATGTGAGCAGCAAAAGAACGCTACACCTGGTTCGATTCCAACCTTGGGTAAATGTAAGTCAATTTTATTATATTATTTAACATTTTCCAAATCTATGCAACCCACCTTGTGTAAGTAGGTATTTTTGTTTCATTATTGTGTGCTTATGAAAGTTTTTAGTCTTAGTTAATAGTTAACAACAAACATTTTTAAAACAATACTTCTACAATACATATACCTACAAACCAAATCGGTACAAGGTCATAAACATCTTAAATAAACGGATTTTAAAAAGGCTTATGAACGTGTAAACCTACTTACATTTTATTTACAGATCGAAACACAAAGATCCTTGTAGCTTTCTGAAGTACGAATATTCCCAACAATAGGGCTTGAAACATTGTAAAAGACAATAAACCTTTGTTAAGCAAATCATCGTCTGTGTTTGCTCATTCCGCTTAAAATTATATCAACCATTACGTATCAACAACTATATTTGAATAATTTCTTGTGAGTCAGATGAATCAATGCCGCACAATTCATTAACTATCCCTGTTATCAGCAGGTAACTACTGAATGATTTTACCTAGAAATTCTAAGTAATTTATGTCAACAAACGCTACATTTTGCTTAGCCGAACCAAATTATTTAGTCGCCACTCATGTTCAAACGATATATGAAACTTAACTATTCGTAGAATCATAATGTAAGCATGTAATTAATTTAAGTACTGGATTTAGTGATACATCTAATAAATAATTCGGTAATTTACTTAATTTGGTCTTGAAATCAGTAGGTGTCTACTCGCTAATCTACTACTAATCTAATTATAAAAAAAAAACCGGTCACGTGCGAGTCGGACTCGCCCACCGAGGGTTCCGTACAAACTTTCAAACTCCCCAGTTAAAATAATCCATATTTTCACATAACTCTAACGACTTGACTAGAAGACAAAAGTATAGGTACTAATGAGCATTATTGTGTATAGCGCCATCTCTCGGTGAATTCGCTAACTAATTTGCGCGACCATAGTATGTTGGTTTTTCAGGGATTATTCTTTATAATGTTAACCGATTTAAACAATTTTTACTTTATTGGAAAGAATCATCTTCTTACAATACGTAACATCTCGTATTAATTTGAAGCCTTTATACATCCGCAAAGGTGGGTAAATTAAAAGTAAAAATCTGAAAAGTTTTTTGTGAATTAAAAAAAAAGTTTTCAAGATACAAACACGATTATATTTTTCCTGTAATATTTAGCATAAAACCAATGTTTCCTAAAATTTTCATAATTTGTCGTTGGTGTAACTTCGGAGATAAGGGGGGGGGAACTGTATTTTTTTTTTTAATTTTCCTTTAAAATTCTTTTTTTTTCCACAACAAAAAAATTATAAAAAATAGGTTATTTACGTTCAATTTGAGCTCTTTCTAACGATACCCCACTTGACCTAGTAACTTGAAATTTTTAGTTTGCCCCCCTTTCATTTTGGCCATTTTCTACAATTAAAATAAATAAATTAAAAAAAATTATACCTTCTATTTGTAGAGGTTCACAATGTTCACAACTTTTCCAAATTTCAAGTTGATAGCATTAGTAGTTCTCGAGATATTTAGGAATGTGACAGACGGACAGACAGACGGACAGAGTCGCACCATAAGGGTTCCTGTTGTACCTTTTTGGTACGGAACCCTAAAAATATGAACCTGGCAGGCAAGCATGGTAGCGCGATAAATGATAAAACTTCAGGCCGTTCCTATCGCACTATTTGTAAGTGCGATAGGGACGGCCAGATGTTTTATCATTTATCGCGCGACCATACTTGCCTGGCTGGATTGGTTAAATTATGTTTTAACCTTCTTTCCCAAACGCGCAGGAAAATCAATATCACACATATTATAAATCGTTTATGAATAACGCTATAATGCAGTAGAATATTATTTTCGTAATTAGGTCCAAAATACCTATAATCCTACCTACTTTTATATGTATGTACTAACTGAAGAGAACTGCATCTTTCTTCACAAATCCAGAGCCGCTGTACGCCGTCATATATTTTGAAAGCAAGTTTAAACCTAGAACATAAAGAACATCTAAGCATCTGAAACGAAGAACATTATAGCACGGAGCCCGCAAAAATCCAGGTTCAACGTAGGTTTATGCTACTGTGCGTAGGACAAAGCTGCAATGGGACAAGCTACGAGTCGGATTTGTGAGAAACATAGGGGATGTAAATGGAAAACACCGAGCGTAAGCCGCAGTACTTTATAGTACTTAGTATATATAGTACTTTATCATAAACCTAGTTTTCCGCATTTCGAAACCATGCAGCTTGTATGTTACTCTTCTTAAATCGATATCTAAAGCCAAAACAGACTCAAAAATATGAAAATTATTTGGTATCCTTAGGCCGTTTTCACATTATCCGATCCGATATCGGATGTCGGAAAGATTTCAATGGAAAAAATCCAAGATGGCGCCTGTAATGTATGGGATATCGGTCCGACATCCGATATCGGATCGGATAATGTGAAAACGCACTTACGTAAATACCTACTCGTACACTCCATCAACCACGGGCTTCCCCTATAGAACGCTAACGCCTGCGGCTTTCAGTGACAAGCGTACGAGACCATTCGTCCATCCAGTTCGGAATACTAACTTACGCACTGTGTTATACCTATCCTAAATTTACCGCAAACATTCTCCATGTTTAACTACATAATTCCTGTGAGAATCGTGCTTTTGACTGTTAAACTAGATATTAATATAACTTAGTTACAGAATTCATCATGTTAAATCAAATACTTAATCTGTTTGTAACCCGAAGGTTCACAAACGTTCCTCGAAGGTTCCTCCAAAGGAAGGAAGGTACCTCCTTCCTTTGGAGGAGAGAACCCTAGACAGATCATTCAATTGGTGTGGTACCCGTATTTACTCAAATAATGCTCGCTGGTATAACCAGCCGTATGTATTTAACCCTATCAGGAGCAGGTGCTGTGCAGCTCGGATGATACCGCAATAACACTAAAATAAAAGTAAGCTATTGCAACACCAGACACTGATTTCATTGTGCCTAGTCCCACTGTTGTTCTATTTGTTTGTGTTTGTATTATGGAATCTCAATGGTAAGTAATATAATTTTCATGTTTACTAATAATTTCCATTTTTTAAATACTTATACATAGCGGAATAAACGAAACGCGTTTATAAACGGAAGAAAAATGTACTTACATGAAATTATAAATCAACTTAATTAGGACAAAATCATCAATATAACATAATGAATTTGAGGTTTTGAGGTTTTCTTATAGAATTCTTCATTACTGAACCGCACCAGGGTAGGCATTAGGTAAGTTTGATTCGACTGTGTGTTGACGCTTTTAAGATTTGGCTTAGCACCAAATTCAACCATGTATTGTCAGTTGCTGGCACGTAAATAAAAAAGGGACAAAAATTTTACTTTAATATTTTTCACGTCCGTTTCCTCGATTTCTAAAAGCTTTTTTTGTACCTACAATAAAGAACTGAAACATGTGCCAAATAGATACGAGTAATTAGTGTGTTTTCGTTGTAATTATAAATATTTCAAAATATAAGCATTATTGTAGTACCTAGCTAAAAAGTTAATAAATTTGCAAAAATAACGCTGAGTTTAAAACATCGAACATCAAGATCTCTGTGAGCCTCATAGAGTGCGCTTCAAATATCAAAGACAACAAGCGCGGCGCATAGGTTGACTATGTTTTTACTCACTGGTTGGACAGTTTCTCAATCAGTATTGTTAATATTATAAAAAAAAATGAAAATTATGCCATTTTCGACTTGCGACTATCGGGACAACAGCACGTATAACCAACTGAGCTACTGAATCTTACGAGAGGCATGTAAATACGATTCCTTCAATACTCGTGCATGCAGTGACATAAAGAAATTAATAAAATAAGTAACGGAATGTTATTATGTTCACTTATAAAATATGATTGCCACTCTTTGTTTTTACAAATGCCATGAAGAAATTTTCATTAAGAGTTAGATTTGTGTCTCGGTGACGTTTTTTAGTAGTCAGTTCCTAAGGGACGTGTGTTGAAAGATACCCAAAGTTACATCTAATTCAATTTATTTATAGTTGGCATTGCTTGTATACTATTACTATTTTGTACTTTTTCTGTAACATTTTCAAACGTCGATCGATCTGTAAATGAAAACAAAACACGATCTAAATAATATGAGGTGTTTAAGTGTTAAATTCGAAAATCAAGTATAGTACATTTTGCATTGTGCAACATGAAAGGTAAGGGGAATTTTGCAAACGAGTGTGTTGATTCACAACAAGCGTAGGCTGGAATGAATTAAATACTCAAGTTTGCAATATTCTTACCTCCAGAGCTACACACAATTTTTCATGACAATAGAGAGAAATACGCAGAGAAAAAAAAATCATGAGGCAAAAAGTCCAACGGTGGCATTGCGACCAATATGAATAGTGTATCTTCACCTATATCGTATTCTTCAGATAATTCCGTTCCGGGTAAGATAAGGAAAAAAAGATAGTCTACAATATTCCAAGAACAAAATGAAAAATATATAGGTAAAATATGTACTTGTACCTTTCCTCTTTAAAAGTCCATCCCAGAATAATTGGAACTCTGACAGTAAGATATCCGCCAAAGATCTATCTTTAATCAATACATCTAATGCTTTATTGGTGATCACTTTGCGTATAGGTTCTCTATACGCCGTCCTCACTTGGCTTGTGACTAGAAGAAAAATAATCACGGTTCCTGCAACTGGACTCATTTTACCTAACCTGTGCACTGTGTTAACCTTGAATAGTTCTTGAAAGAACATACAGCGTTTAAGTATTATTTCCTTGTTTGTTTCATGAAAAGTTTCCGCAATAATATTTGATTTATGCATCCTCAATGCGAAAGTATTTTACGAGGTATCAAAACATGCATTTTCCAGTCCGTACAGTTTAGCAATTCGGTCGTTCCATAGTCATGTAAAAAATAAATAAGTTTTGTGGAAATCAAGATTATAAATACTTATGGTCAATGTTCATGATCTCAAAATAAAAAGCAAAATATAAATCAACCACTGCTTTATAACTATTCCGGTTGAACGCATAATCTGAACACTATGAAACTTACTGAAATCACTACCATAGTTTTTCTAGTAATTTTTGACGTTGGAACCGAGCAGTTACAAGTACTCGACCCGAAACAAAATCCAGATCTAACTATTTGGGATCACATTGCCGATATATATAATGGAAGAAATAAAATTTTAAATGTGGTGGGAGATATGTTTAAAAAAATTGCAGAACTCTCACCTTTCAGATGGAAGAAGAGTAATAAAGTTAAAAAGAAAGATATTGTGATTAAACAAGTGAAACGTAATTGAAAAGTAATGTTTTGATTCGTTGGTCAGTTAGAGAGGAAAACTAAGAGCACATTTTCTTTATTAAGATTATAAGTAAAATGATCTACACGGCGCAACGAACTGGGATCCAGAAAAATCATTTGTGTCTATGGAAGTTTGAGGGCCGGTTGCATCAAACCGTCTGTCACAGTTAAACCGTTCGTTAAGTTTTATTGTATAGAAAGTTCCATAGATATTTGCTGTGTGACGATGATGTGTCTGTCAAAATGTGGTTGATGCAACTGGTCCTTAATGATATTGAAATTGATATTCTTATAATATTTTAAGAAGGTACTTGCTTCTGTCATAAAATGTATTACGTGTACAAATTGAGAACCTCTTGTTATTTTTATATCCTTACAGTGCAGGGTGGGTTACTAACAAAAGCAAAAATTTTAACTGTAGGCTGTACTCCTTAAACTAACTAACATTAATTCAGCAACTTTTAAAAATCATGAAGTGTTTCATTTTTAAATTTTTCATACTAAATTAATATTAGTTTGAATGTACGAAATTATTGTTGTTATTAACGTTGTCTGTCATACTTTACACACACACTTAGGAAAAACTTTTAAGGGTGATAAAAATCAAAATACAAGTTATTTTTAAAAGTCGCTGATCAAAATGTTGGTCAGTATAAGGAGTACGTCACCTGTAAGTATATCATATACGTTTTTGTTCTCGTCTGCGTCGAATTTATCTATCATAAATTTGCACCAATCCACGCGACGGTCTTTCTGTAAATCGGTGAGCTTGTGCGGCACCCATCTTGAACAACGCTTATGAAGAGACAGTTTACTATGAATTATAGTTTGCAATGCTGCTGATCCAATGCCCAGTTCACGCTCGAGCTCTACATATGTAATTCGTCGGTTCGCACGAATATTTTTTTCCACAGTCTTTACATTTTCTTCAGTGACTGCGGTTGGCGGCCGTCCGGTCTTCGCCTCATCTTCAAAGCTCTTCCGTGCTCTTTTAAATTCAGCAAACCAATTGAAAACAGTTGCACGTGAACACGCAGACTCTCCAAAAGTCGAGACTAAAAGTTCAAAACACTCTTGAGGTGTTAAACCTTTTTTAAAGTCATAATATATCATAACACGAAAATCACGTCGAGTAAGCTCCATTGTTGCGGAAAATTCCCGCGTATAGCCTACAGTTTATTTTTTGCTTTTGTTACAGGGCCCACCCAGTATAGATGGTAGATAACTTATAATTATATGTTAACTTTATTCGTTACTATTTGCTAAGCCCATATATTAAAAAAAACATATACCTACATATTATAAATGACAATGAACTGGAAAGGAAAGAAGAGTTGTTATTGCAGTTATTGGTGATACTTAGTCGGTGGTTAAGGATGCATACATAGCTAATATGACTATTGCTGTCACAATAATTATGGAAGAGGATACAAAACGCTTTTCTGTCGTAGCGCAAGCTATTGTTAGCTAATTTACTTATTTATAGTAACCATTAATGAATAATTGTTTGTAATTCCATTTTAGGATCCTAATTCCAGCTTTCACTTGTATCAATGGCAACTACTTAAATAAATATAAAACATGTTGTGAAAGTATTAACTGTTTTTTATTGCCATCCTGGATACAAAGACAGTTTACAAATAAGGTTTCGTTTGTACGTAAAGAAAAATATGCGAGTAAAATAAACAAAGAAATATTAAACAGCCGGATTTATAAATATCCTATAAAAAGTAAACAAACAATTTGTGTCTATATATTACTTAATTACAATTTTATTAATTTAAATAAATTTGAATAAATGTCCATTAATTTTAGGTTTTGAAAGTTTTAAATTGTTTCCTGATTTTCTAAAATTGTTGTCACCCTACCATATGAACCAAACTGCTAGTACCTGAAGCTTTGTTTTCAAGTGCGCTCATTAAGGACTACCCTCGCTTTGCACGAAAAATTCTCAAAGCGCCGCCCTCTCAGGCTCCGGTCAAAATGAAGTTTATTTCAAAGGTAATTTGGCATAGCATGAGTAATTATTTTAGGATTATGTTATTGAACGGGTTGTTATTTTATAACATTTTGAGGTAAAATAAATATTTGTGATATAAAACCTGTGTAGAGGTATTGTGTGTAAATTTAGTGACGACTTTTTACGACGTGATCGTAAAATGAAATGCCAAAAGGCAAACCAAAATACCTACGCAAAATCTCATTTTGTAAATCCCAGACGTCATTAGGTCCAATAACGTCATTTAAAATTCATCTCCTATTAGATTGCTTTCACGTCACCCCCTAACTGCCTTCTAATCATGCGGTTGGAGCAAACACTTATGAAGTAGCTTTTAAAACATCAAACGAGGCACCCGAGGCTGCAATATAGGGGACGTTCTCGAGAGGGATCCGAAAATTATTTATTAGTTACCAAAAAGGGAACTAAAGCATTCTCATCAAGTCCTAGCTCATTGTAATCTCTTTGAAGATTTGGAGTCGAAATTTTGAAGATTAAACATTCATTCAATACCGAATCTTAAGTGAAACGGATGAATCCAACAAAGTGAGTATCAGAAATGAATGAATAAAGCATTAAAAAGAGAACTGTCGAAGTATGATGGTAATTTGCCTACCTTAGATTTTATTTTATTTTATTTAAAAATGAAAAGAATATCCAGATGAAAAGGAAAAGGATATCAAGAATATTTGTAATAAGATCGAAAAAATATAGCAAACACCTTGAATAACTTCTATCGAATCATTTTATAAGTAAAGGATAGATTACTTAGATTCGTTTTCATATACGAGTATTATGTTCCGAAAGTAGGTTGACTATACTTGTTCAAGTAATAAGTTGGCAATGAGCAAATTTATTGAAAAATATTTTTGTATTTTCCCTTCTGGGAAAATAATATTGGTCTGCTTTCTGTGTGGGAAAATGAAACTGATACCGTATTGGAATTTTATTCATAAATTAAGAATGATAATGTATCAAATGAATTTAATATATTTTTGTCCCAACACCATGAAAGTTACTTGAGGTACAGCGGGTCAATTTCATCTGGGGGACAAATGCAACTGATTCATATTCTTCCACGTTTTACAATGTTTGCATTATTAATTAGAGTGTTCACTGGTTATAAATGGCAAGCGTTTTCAGTGGATTGGATACATGTGGAACTCGACTTAATAGTGTAATAATGGAAAAAAATGATCAGTTACAATTGTCCCTAGTCGGGATTTGCCCCGCTGTACCTTATATCGTTGTCTAGGTAACTTGGCGTTCACACACAGTAACAGGTACCAGTATGCCATTACATGAATTTTCGAAATGCACTTTGCATTACCTACTCATTCTCCGAAACACGAAAACCTGCCTGTGAAAATGCCTGATAATGGATTGTTTTTGTTCTAAGTGTGCCGAAAGTGATAAGTATAAGTTATAAGTATAATATTGACATCTTCCAAGCACCTATATATGTATAAAGTACTTCATTTATGTAAACAATAAAAATCTTATTTTAGCAAAAAAGTATTCTACATTTTCCATTTCCATTCTGATATTATTTATCTCGACACTTTATAAATAAAGACACTTTAAGCTAAAATTTTAATTAAAAGACCCTCAAAAAATACTGTGGAGCTTTATCAGTCTTTTTTAGGGTTCCGTAGCCAAAATGGCAAAAACGGAACCCTTATAGTTTCGTCATGTCCGTCTGTCCGTCTGTCCGTCTGTCCGTCTGTCCGTCTGTCACAGCCGATTTACTCGGAAACTATAAGTACTACAGTGATGAAATTTGATGGGAATATGTGTTGTATGAACCGCTACAAAATTATGACACTAAATAGTAAAAAAAAGAATTGGGGTGGGGCCCCCATACATGTAACTGAGGGATGAAAATTTTTTTTTCGATGTACATACCCGTGTGGGGTATCAATGGAAAGGTCTTTTAAAATGATATAAAGTTTTCTAAAAAACATTTTTCTTAAAGTGAACGGTTTTTGAGATATCAGCTCTCAAAGTCGTAAAAAGTATGTCCCCTTTTTAATTTACATTTTACTACCAATGATAAGAATAGGTGCTTCTTCCCTTGAATAACAATCTACTATTATTCCGAGTGTTTCTCAAGGACCACTTTTAATTAAGTATAGTAAATTAATGTTATTTATTTAAAAATAAATAAGTAGGCATTACGGTATTTTACATTCAAGGGAATCTCTCTCTCTCTCTGTTAAAGCACGGGAAATGAAAATGAATACTTACTCAATACGTACCAATAGCAATAACTTGAAACTTATGTTTCATATGTTTGCATAAATGAGTAATAGCAGCATATTTGAAGTAATTTTGTATTATTCGTGTAAATAAAATACCTTTTAAATTATAAATTTATTTTTATCTATACTTATTTAACATTATTAAACTACTTATCTGAAATTGTTTCATTATGCTGGTATAATATAGTGTTGTAAACTATCATCGGTTGTATGTAGAACGACATTGCGACGACACGCTGAATTCATACTCTGATGTATGTATGTACAAAAAGAAAATATATGTTATATGGACCTGTTCCGATTCTGCGCAGCCTCTTGCCAGTCACTGACTTGAAGTCGACGCAGATCCGCCACCTCATTGTCCTCCCAGCGATACCTGGGTCGTCCCGCCGGTAACTGATTTTACAAAATTGTCTTCTTTTCTTTAGTTTCTCCGGATTACTTATGAATGGTTGTTTAACTCGGACAAAATGGTATTTCCTTTTCTGTTAGAATTGCGTATTATTTGCTCGCATTTTCTGCAAAATCTGGCTTATGAGCTCCTTCGGCGCTGAATTTATTGTATTATTGACCTGCCTGTATTTCAAGATGTGGTTGGTAGTTGACCGACCTGTAAAATTATATTATAGTTTAATTACAAATAATTACATCACAAAAACATAAAAAATTGATAATAAAGTTAGTAGGTACCTAATCTAATAGTTCGTTTGACCAACTCTTTCAAATCTCGTCCAAGAATATCTGTAAAAGTCTGCTTTCCAAACCACATATCTGTTGCAGTGCTGGTTAACCATTTGTCCGGTCTATAATCTATCTTAGGCGGTGATGGAGGCTCGGCATAATATGTCCTTTGAGCTATTACTTCCATTATGATTAGTAGAGCTATCGCTGTACTGGAGACGATCATTATTGTCGCTGTTCGACTTTGTACGTCTATTAAATACACTGGTAAAACTCCGTCTTCAATTGTTCTTTTGTTTGTTGATAAATGCTTCGACGATAACAGGCATACAGTTTGTTATACCTACATGGACATGGGAACATACCTATCACTATCTGTTTCTACGAGTATTTCCAAAAATTAAAATAATTTGAGATTTTTTTTTATAATAATGTTATTTTATAACGCACTTGATTTTATGATCTGTATGGCCTACGACGCCGATGTTGTTGTTTTATAGACGCTGATGTTAGTATCTACAGAATGGGCTTAGGTGAAAAAGATGTTTAGATTTTTCTCTGTACTTAGGTGTAGTCATGTGTAATATAAGATAGTATTTTATACAATCGTGATATAATATAAAGCTTTTCAGTCGAGTACCATGTTTAGGCCACGAAGCTTGCTGAGTGGCCTAATAGTACGGTACGAGAGTGAAAAGCTTAATTATATCACTATTGTATACAATACTTTTTCTACGAGTCATCATCTTCATCATCAATGGACGGAAATATCATCATTCATGCAAGTTAAAATTAATGTTAATAGAGTCGTTCACCGTTGTATCAACACAAATAAATGATTGATTGATTGATTGATTGATTGATTGAACATCGAATTACCTAGCAACCAATTGTTTGTAATAACCGTCTCTGATTGGCCGATAACGCGACAGATAAAAAAAAATGTGTTTCAGATGCAGGAAAATTTGCCAGGTATCGCAAATTAATATAGAAATTGTATGAAGTTCTAGTTTTGAAATTATTACAGTTAACTAAAGTCAACTATAATGAGCTTATTATAATTGAGTCGGAACTGCCATAGAGTATCCAACACTGAAAAGTTAGCACTTATAGTAGTCTGTGGTGTCCTAATTGACAGATTACAGTCGACAAGTAGAAAAACATATTTTCACATCTCCTCAGAAAAGGGACTTTTCTTCGGTTTAAAGTGGTATGTGACTTACTTACTACTATGTAATGTTAGCTTTTTCTTTTCACACAATAGGAGTCTGTTTCTTATTTTGAGACGTAAAAGCAATATTTCTTACACTAAGTATTCAATGACAAACATGCGTCGAAGGACAAGACAAGTGCCATTGTAAACGCAGACGAGCGAGTGTGCAGTTTGCTGAATAATGTGAATTTTTATTTCGTTTTCATTCCGCTAACTACTATAATGCGGTTACTTTGTAAAACTATATTGTAAGTGACAGTGCGACATTTCTAAAAAAACAGGGAATACTTATAAAAAAAAAAACGGGAAGTTATTTTATACAAAAATGTGTGCCGTCAAAACGGATGCCTAGCATTTATACTTACAGTCATTATCAAAGTGACAATTGGATGTTGGTTGTTGTACAAAAAAAAAATAGTAAAGGTGAGTTATTTATTGCAAATTTTAATATTTATATATATTTACAAACACTTAAACAGTTTCGTATAACTGTAAGAAAATGATGATTACATTAACTTCTAAACGTTAAAACAAACATTTTTTTTAAGTTGTGCAACTTTGAAAATAAAAACGGCTACCTGTCCAAAATATTCAAAAATTGATACAAATGCCTTGTGGACTGAGTGTCCACATATAATTATAATCATTTCATATTTTATCTGAATATTTAAACAAAGTTGACCTCGTTTACCTGATTTTATATAATTTTTCTTTGTTTTCTTATATTATATGTATTCTAAATATAATTACAAAAAAAAACACAACTCCGCGCAGTGTGTTAATGAATATCTCCATCTGAAAAAAAAAAATTGAATTCTTGTTTCAATAAGTTATACCAAAAAAAATTACATCATTATGGACAGTAAATATTGATGAATCAGTCCATCTTTTCGTTCGATGCGGGCTATTCTATTTAAAAGGCATACGGATTGGTGGCAAACTAATTAAGATAAGATTTGACTGAGAAAATAAAGTTTGTTACCGTCGAAACAATTCCGATATAATTACAAATACTTACGTTTTACGTCCACGATTGCATCAATCGCATGAGATCCAATATCCCACAACTGTTTCGCTAACAAACTCATCACCGTTTTGTTCGAGTAGATAAAGTCCACAGCCCTTCCCACTAGACCGTCGACAGTACTCCGTCTCTCATTATGGGCATTGTCATAACTCTTCTGTAGCTGATCTAGTGTTTTAAAAGACGATATTTTAGTAACTTCAAGAGTAAGAATTGATAACAGAAGGACCATCACCACTCGTGGTAACATGTTGAATGAATTTTAAAATTCATGTTGTCATTGTCAGCACAATGCTATTGCAACAATGCTCCTTAGGCATGATCAATTTACAATTCGATGAAATCATGCTATTCTGTTACTGTAGCTTCATATAATGTAACTGCGATGACAGTCGGCCCGATTCTAACTTTGAAACACGTCAAAAATCAGCTTTAATAATATGATGACCGGTTTGGCATAGTCGGTAGTGACCCTGCCTGCTACGCCGCGGTCCCGGGTTCGAATCCCGGTAATTTGTGTGATGAGCACAGATATTTATTCTTTAGTCATAGATGGATGTATGTATTTGTATCCATACTAATATTTTAAATGGGAAAGTATCTGTGTCTGTTTGTTTGTCCTTCTTTCACGGCAAAACGGAGCGAAGAATTGACGTGATTTTTGAGTGAAGTTATTTAAAGGGATAGAGAGTGGCATAGGCTACTTTTTGTCTCTTTCTGTCCCCCCACTTCTCTGAAATGGGGGATGGAAATTTATATGGAGCATTCCGCAATTTTCGAATTTAACGCGAGCGGAGCCGCGGGCAAAAACTAGTATTATATATATCGTTGTCTGAGTACCCATAATACAAGCCTTCTTGAGCTTACCGTGGGACTCAGTCAATGTCTGTAAGAATGTCTATATATATGTATTATTTAAAAATATTTCATAATAATACCTATGGATCTAAAATGACAGCAGTGGCAATTAAATAGTGTTGATATATCCGATGGAACACTACGTGAACTAATTTGACCATGATTTCTAAGCAATTTTAAAAGGGTGCGCCAAAGTTCATATAAAATTGTTATATAGATTATTGGTAATCCGAAAATGTTTCTCATACAATTTTATATTATAACGATCATTATTTATAACAATTTTATGTTAATAACTATCGTTACTTCGAATGACTTATGTTCATAATGTCATTCATCATAAATACGTTTTATACTAATGTTTATGTTTATATACTTATTGATCATAACGATTGCGAGTAATATAATTTATCGTTATATTATTGTTAACAGAACAGACATCACATGTGACAGTCCAGTTAGGTGCGACGACGAGCGTAGCGAGGAGGAGCGTGTTAGGTTGACCGTGAGCGAACCAGAAACGAATTTTTAATGTAAATTGTATATGTCACTGTAAAAGCTTCAAGCGCGCTTCTATAAATGGCATAAGTTTTTCATAGAACTTCCCCAAAACTTTTTAAATAATTTTAAGATGAATGATTTTCTTAAACACAAAATTATGAATGTAATTAAATATTTGTATAGAATTTATGATTAAAAATTTTCGACTAAATGATTATTATGAACAGTGATAGTAGTACTATTGATAATAATGAAACAAAATTATGATAAGTAAAATTATGAGAAATGATCATTCGGAGCACAAATCGGTATAAACAATAAATTTATAACAAATAATTTTATATGAGCCAATATGGACCCATTTTAAAAGTGCCTAGTGATACCCAGAGTAATGCGAAAAACCCTTTAGAAAGGAACAAATTTTTGCCCCTAACTGCACGACATGCCTGACATGCCAAGTCTAACGACTTACAGACAATCATAAAAGTCTATTAAAATCCCGAGAAGGGAGCGCAATCAATAAAATAAGGTCACGACTCGGCATTATCTCGAAAGGGAAGGCTCTGTTATCGATTCCAATAAATGCCTCTCTTTTATTTCAGAGAGAAAAAGAAATTACAGCTAACAGCTGAAATTCTCATTAAAATTCCATTATGGCATCGCTGCGAATATGGCTATATTTGACGTTGGGATTTTTTTGTATATTCTTTCCATTAACGACTTCCATAACAAGGGTTTTTTGATAATCAGACAAAGTAATGATGATTGAGGTTTGCGTTCATCGTTTTTTTTTCTGTTTCAAATTATGTGACATGAATATGACTATCATTTGTGTTTCGTTTTATAATATTTTGAGTTGGTAGAACATTTTAACCCTTATGAGAATAGGTACACTACGATTCTGTTCCATACATACTATATTTTTCTATACGAGTAGTAAAAGTATATGAAGTTTTGTAAAGACATTTTTCATGATTTCAATTATCTATAACGAGGCCGGGAAAAAATTGGAGACATACAATGAAATAAAAAAAAAATAAAGGACAATATTTATAAAAAGAAAGTTACTAATACCACAGTATAAAAATAATACTATCGTACAGTATGGCCACTCCAGTTGTTGCCGCCCACCCCCTCTCGTTACCTCACAGTTACCACCTGTCAAAAACGCGAACAGTCGACCTGACAATATTTCATTACATGTTTGAGAAAAGACATTTTTCATGATTTCAATTATCTATAACAAAAAAATTGGAGACTTAAATAAATATAGGGTATATAAAAAAAATGTGTGTTAGTAATACTGTCGCGATCATCTAAGAACCCGTCTTACTTTGGAAAATATTGCCACTTGAATAGAGTTGATGCCATAATTGGACAAAATATCACTATGTACATTGTCTACGAGTATCAACAGTTTGTAAAAAAATACAATGAACACTTTTCTGAAGTTTGTTTTATAGGAAAATTTTGCAAACAATTTTACAAAATTTGCCTATATATTTTTATACTATATATTTATACTATGTAATTTTTTTTTCGGATTCAAAATGTTTTCGTCATATTATACAATGCATATCAATCTAGAATGTTTGTCATAGTAGATGGCCAATGGGCATTGGGCACGCAGTGCACGCACTTGACTTATTAGTGAACCTAACGGTCCGAGTGAGATTGCAAGCCCTTTTGGTAACCCTAGTGACATAGATGACAAAATAAGTACGCTCTATTGCGGTCTCGAGGTCGGAAGAGGCGAGGTCGATCAATATTTTGATATCTTTGTCACGCTAGTCTTGAACTGTTATTTTAGTATTCATTATAGTATTATGATGACAATTTTTTATTAAGTCCGTAAATAAAGCATATAAGTATTATTTTGTAAACTTCCATAGTGTCGTGATGGGGAAAAAATTCACCACCCTTTTCCTCTCGTGAGTGTCGTGTCGTAAAAGTTGACTGCGGAGTATTTATGGATGGGTTCGATTGTGGCTCGAGCAATGGGCTGGCAATCTATCACAATTTTGATTTTGATCAATCAGTTAATTGCTAAGTGGCACTGAGATTTCTTGAGCAGACCATAAATGTACCCCTTCCCTTTTGAAAATACAGTCGTGAATTTATACAAATAAAATTGCCTCATCCTGCTTAATTATATATAGGTATATAACAAATTCCAAAATAACAATTATTTGTGAATTTGTATGTAAAGCACTAACTGTAGTATTTTGGATTTTAACAATGTAATCCAGCCGGAGAGTACATGTTTATTCTGAGTAGTCATGTAGATTCAAACCTATATTAGGAGTAAATCATTTAATATCCAAATAAAATTTTAGTTCATTACCATACCCCTATTAGTTACCTATACTGTTTAGTTGTTACTGTTGTAAATATTTGGACGAACAAACTTGGACGAGGTCAAGACCTATTTACTCTGTAACAGACCCAAGATACAGGAAATCCTGATTTGGGCAGCTGATTGTCACATGGCCATTACGGGTTTGATTATACTGTTTGTGGGCCGGCAATATCGTGAGACCAACTATGTGTTAGGAATAAGTATTGTTGACTTATGTAGAAAAAATCTACAGACTGACTTCTATCGGTCGCGTAATAATTAGTATTCATTTCTGAAAAGAATGAAACTTTATTGCAAGGAATATTGATAAAGTGAAACATGATCAAAAGGGCTGATTAATACTAACACCACACTGAATTGCACTATAAGATTAAAATGTATGATTGGTCAAGGTATAACCTCAAAGCTATATTTTGCGAACCGCCAAGGAGTGGAATGCCCTGCCTGAGTCTGTGTTCCCACATGAGTACAATCCAGGTCTCTTTAAAGCAAGAAGAGTAAATAGGTATCTCATAGGTATGCGTGATCCACCGTAGACCGCATCATCACTTACCATCAGGTGTGATCGTGGTCAAACGTCTACCGATTCATACAAAAAAAAAAAGCTTTTGGGATGGCATTGTGGATTGTTAGATTTTTAAAGCTTTATATAATTTAACGGCATTTTATGTCAGAAAAATTGTGCATGGACATTTCAAGTATTCTTTAGTCACGAGTCAAAGTCCTGTGGGCATTTCAAAATTCGGCCAGGAAGTGTGCTTGTACGTGCTTCATCGAGTTTACAAATTTAATACCTGAGGGGATTTTGCACTGACGTCAGTTTTTTCACTTATAATGTTATTGATGATATTAACACCAAAAAATGTTCAAAACAGTACCTACTACAGCTCAAGTTATATGTTTTGATCAAGGACCACATAATACCTGCTCAGACAAAGCCCATACAAAAAAGAGTACCCCTGAAATGTATGGGCCTTTTAGGCTTAAAACTAGATGGCGCTGTTTCGCAGCCTGGAAGTGCCCAAAATCATATTTTCCCAAATATGTTTGCGTGTTTTTATTTTTTATAACAACACATGACATGTTTCTTTATTTTAATATACTTAATTATATCACATCAATACACATTTTGAAAATAATAATTTGTAAGCATCATCAGTGTACTCACCTATTATTAAATACTATCATATAGTTGAGCTTTTATGATGACGAAGATAATTATTGACTGACATGTTCTTATTTTTATTATCACATATTTTGCTTCTTTCTATTATTATTATTTTATTGTGTAATGATTAATGTAGTTTATAACTTGTAAATAGCTACAATTAGTTTTTAAGGTAATTGCAACGCCCTAACAGGGTATCGTGTACCGACTTATTGTATCTTTACCACCTGTATATGTAATGAACATGAATGCAATAAATGATATGAATAATATTATTTAATAGGTGACTACAATGAGGACGCTTACAAATTATTATTATTTGTGGCGCTAAAACATGGAGGTACGATTCGATTGATTACTAAAGATATTTATTCGATTGATTACTACGATTGAAGACATTGCATGATTAGTTTTAGCAATGACCTGTAATTGACTTGAAACTAAGATGATTGTAAATCCTGAATAAATTGTCCTTGGTTTTGATTAATAAAAATAAATGCGCATTCAATATTTTTATAGGGGAGATCTTTAAGATTGAATGGAATGACCCAAGTCGCGTAGAGTGTGATTTGGGTCATACAAGCGAATATTAGGACTATAAATAAATGCAAATAGTTCTATGAGGAGGAAACATAACAAGGAATACACTACAAAAGCAAAAAGATAAACAACGATGATTGAAAGACAAAGACGATGTGGGAGGTATGAAATGTATTGGAGGTTTACCAAATATGGGACAAGTGTGTACACAGCGCACATACTGTTTCATCTGAACTGTACGAACAAAGACCCATTCAAACACTCCGCTTTCCTGGGTACCTAGCCAACGTCACAGTCGCTTATGTTTCTTATGAATGTTTTAGCTATATTCTGTCAAACAAGTCTGTCAGTAAATAAGAACAAAGAAAACTATAGGTATCCTTTTCTCTAGCACCCTAAAGAAAAGGATGCATATAGTTTTCTTTGTTCTTATTTACTGACAGACTTGGTTGACAGAGTATAGCTCTCCCTATCGCTCTTCTGAAGCGTCGCGACAGAGTCAGGCAGTTTAGATCGCCACGAAACGTCAGCGATTATCACTTCGGCTAGGCCGGCTGTAATATCGGTCCTCGATCGCTCTGATTGACCTTTATGCAAATCACTCGTTTTCTTCATTTACCTCTCATCAATATCTGGATTGGTTTAGGATAGCAAACTCTAATTCCACCCATAAAAGTGTATTCTCGAATGTAAAGTATTCATGAAATACGATTTTGGATATTTTAGATGGAATCCTAAATTTGCCTAGGATTGGATGGCGTGTATAATTGAATAATTAACCTGCCGCTCTTCACTTTATTTAAATAAAACGACAGCCTTCTGTCTGAACTGTTTATTTTAACTAACTTAGTGATTATTTTCTGTACCGAATAATTTCTCGCAGGAGATTGGCTACCTTATTTCCAGTGTACCTTCTTTCTTATTTGATAAAACAATATAAGTACAAGTTTAAAAATTAATTAATTAGTTTATGAAAAATCTGGCAACAACAAGCCAGCAACGTTATAAACAACGTGTAGGTAAATAATTTTGCCTAATGATGCTAAAAACCTCTCTTACAGTAGTTGTTTTGCTTATTGCCATTATAATTAGTGACTTAATATATTATGTATATTTGTATAACTTCAGTATATAACAGAATTAAAGCAGGAAGTCGTAATAGACAGGTACCTACAGATTTCTAGCGCCAATCCAGTCATGACATTGTAGAAAGGCTCATCTAAAAAATATCCAGACAATAGGTCTCCCTAATGAACAAAAAATGTAAACAAACAGCTAAATGAGGCATTGAAGTCTGCACAGAAAATCGGCGGAAAATTGTTCCAACACAAACAAACGCAATATCTATAGTAACGATGTTTTAATCCATTGATGAGATGAAATTTTGTAGATAAGTCAAGCTTTCCCTTGCAAACTGTTCGATAAGCTTTTACTTAAACAAACAGATCTAAATATATAAAAGAAGAAACTGACTGACTGACTGACTGACTGACTGACTGACTGACTGACTGACTGCCTGACTGACTGACTGACATATCAACGCACAGCCGAAACCACTGAAAGACCTTCAAAATTGGCCGAAAACATGTCGCAGCAATAGCGATATAATAACGTAAGTACAACCGTAGATTCATTAATTATTTGAATGTGTCTCACGAAAATTTAATGTGTACAAACAAAATGCTCTAAGTGACCGGCCACATTAGAGCGTCGCGTGTCTCGGGGCGCGTAACGGACGTCCGCGCCACGCCACCTGAGTGTAATTCAAAAAACGTCTCCTCAGTACATTTTGTATAGGAAGGACGTAAGACGCGCCCCAGGTGGCGTGGCGGCGGCGTGGCGCGCGCCGCGCCGCTTGGCGGCGCGCCTTACGTCCATCCTATACAAAATGTATTGAGGAGACGCTTTTTGAATTACACTCAGGTGGCGTGGCGCGGACGTCCGTTGCGCGCCCCGAGACACGCGACGCTCTGATGTGGCCGGTACCCAACAGGCATTCGAACCCAGGAGCATCGACGTCACGAATTTCAGGCATTCACCACGCACTCGCAGGCAGGAGACCCGCAGATCGGTCACTCTACCGGCTAGATCGTCATACGTCAACAGATACCATTTTATGAATAATACCTACCTTCTGATACCAAGCATTACCAAACTGGGAAAGTAAAATAAGTAGGTACCTAATTGTTTTAATTTCACCACAAATATTTTATGCCCCCCCCCCCCCCCCCCCCCCCCCCGAAATTATTATAATAATAAACAAAGTGCATTTGAATTACAAATACATGGATTTCATCTCTTGGATAACTTTTACTTTACTTTTAATAATACTTTGTATTTATTTGCATAATATATACCCAACAACGATGCATTAAATAACCCAAACATTACTGGTCAAAGGGTCTGCGGATGCCATTGAATATTAAGATTTCCCCATCTACCCTTCCCAATTTATCTTCTACTCTACTGTATAATAAATCTCAAAGCTTAGGTCCGCTCAGCCTATGAAAATGTATTTTACCCTGTTTGCAGGCCTTTGTAATAGCCGGACCTCCCCAATTAGTTTTTTATTGATTCAAAAACCCTCCGGCACTCCTATTTTAATGAACCTTTCTTTAGTTACATTGGACATGAAGTTGAAATAGCTGATATTAAATAATTATGTCGAAGTTTTTGCGTGTTTATTTTGTGGTTTATAAAGTATGTACTAAGTAATAACATTTATATTAACCTACGTGGCGACTTCAAATAGTAGGTAGAAATGAGAGCCCTACTTTCTTCATATACTACGTCACATCTAACGCATGGCAACAATTTTGTATATAATTAGGTGTCATCTGAGAAAACTAAATATTACTACTCTAAATTCTGTAGAAACTCCCTGGCAATACCCTCGGTAATACCAATTTCCATCCGTTTAATTACAGCGTACACTCCCCCTCTTATTCCACATCCGCGATTAGACGCCCAATTCACGGTCAATTTCAGCGACTTCATATCGCAACCCCACATACAAATGGGGCGCAACTCAATAAACTTCAAACGAAATTCCGATGCATACGAACCAATTCGCGAAACGGTCTAACGCACGGCACTTTCATTACGCCTTTGAACAAAAAAACCGGCCAAGAGCGAATCGGGCCACGCATGAGGGTTCCGTACCTTGATAAAATAGAAGACGCCGTGTCGGTTGAATTAAAGAGCGTCTCAGCGCGGCACTTAAATAAATAAATAATATTAGGGGACACCTTACCCAGATCAACAGAGCCCCAACCTTAGAAAAGCTACTATATAAGAGTTTTGAATGATTCACGGTTATTTTCATTAGACTTATATTGACCGTGATTACCTTTTCCAGTTTTTTCAGTTTTGTTTTTGTCAGTTTTTTTCTTATCCAGTGATTTGTTTGTTTAAAAAACCGGTGAAGTCAGAATTGAACAAACGTAGTGACACTGTGAGTGTAGTGTGTTTGGACAGACCATCAAGTGTGAATGCGACCAGTGGTAACGCTGAAAGTAAACGCAGCCGACGCGCGCGAAGGAGGGTAGATCGCGCGAGTTAAGGGTGCTGCAACCCTTGACAATACCTTCCTCCTGCCTCCTCCTCCTTCCTGTCTGTGCAACTTTGACATCCACCCGCCTTCGTCAGTTTTCCATGATTTCCGTCCCGGTCAATATGTCTAAGCTACTATATGGGTGCTTGGTGACAATATACATACTTTATATAGATAATTAAATACTTATATACCTACCATAGACAACAACCTTGGCTCAGGAACAAATATCATCAAAAAATTAATGCCCTTACCAGAGTTCAAACCAAGAACCGTCAGCTTTTCAGGTAGAGTCACTATCAACTCGTCAAAATATTGTTACGTATATCATACGTTTGGCGTAAAGCTAAAAAAAAAAACAGGTTTTGTTAGAAAAGAAAATTAAAAACTTATACGTCCATATTCAAAATAATTTTCGTGGGTAGTATGTCTTTATTCCGCTTCATTACCTATATTATATTTTTTTACTAATACGATTCAATAATGAATGGAAAAGTATTATGTATTAATCCATACTTCCATACTAATATTATAAATGCGAAAGTAACTCTGTCTGTCTGTCTGTCTGTCTGTCTGTCTGTCTGTCTGTCTGTTACGCTTTCCCGCTTAAACCACGCAACCGATTTTGATGAAATTTGGAACAGACAATCTTTAGACCCTGAGACAGAACATAGGCTACTTTTT
The DNA here is from genome assembly GCF_023078275.1 of Leguminivora glycinivorella. NCBI lineage: Eukaryota > Metazoa > Arthropoda > Insecta > Lepidoptera > Tortricidae > Leguminivora > Leguminivora glycinivorella. The sequence continues at coordinate 13,001,653 of NC_062978.1, forward strand.
ATTTCGAAAAAAAGGGATGAAGGGGTTGAAAAAGAGGTTGAAAGTTTGTATGGGATTTCTTAATTTTAAATGATAAAACCATGAAACTTTATATTTTAGCACTTGATAAGAAATCATTAAACATATATTTAAAGTCACATACAGGTCGAACGAGATTAATTACCATTATTTTTACCTTTAAAATAAACATGGTGGGAAATAAACATTAACTAAAAGCGGGTAGATTATATTTATTTGTCTACCCCGAACATTTATATAAATTAATATCGGGTAGTTTTGTGTTGTTTACATCTCCGGTGACATTTTGCTGGGACGTCAGTCTTCCGCGACCACGGCCAGTGCAACCTGGCCGAAACGTTGGGAAAAAAGGTAAAAATAATGTTAATTAATCGCGTTCGACCTGTATGTGACTTTAAATATGTGTACAAAGCGCGAGAACTTAAAGTGTTATATCATTAAACATCTTGATAAGGCATAGGGATAGGGATAGCGATAGGGATAGCGATAGGGAACGCGATAGGGATAGCTATAGGGATAGCGATAGGGATAGCGATAGCGATACGGATACGGATACGGATACGGATAATATGGGTATCGTTAGCGGGATACGGATAATCGGTCGGCGGTCTCTTACAATCAATGTGCTCTAAGACGATCGTTGTTTGCTTGCTTGAAGATTACGTTTGCGATAAGTATAAGCAAAATGTAAAAAATTGTAAGGGATAATAGAAAAAAGTACTTTTTACCCACCGATCATAGTGTCGAAATACGGGCTATGTGGGATGTTTATAAAGGTTTCCCCAGCGTATATAGAATTACCTACGCTGTGGTCGATGTGTAATATTTCTACAATCATTGCAAGCAAAAGTATTATGTGCAATCGAAATAATCGCAGATAAATATACCTACAGAGAAACCTACGGTCCCTACGGATCCAAATGAAAATCTTAATGAATACTTTTATTACGCGGGCGAAGCCGCGGGTAAAAGCTAGTAATAGATATAATGACAGACAAACAAGCGGACTTGGTCATTTTAACAATTTTGTCATGGAACCCTAAAACTGTGTTTAGAATGGTATCTATGCTAGATACGTTCTTTTGGAATTACGTGCGATTGTAGGGGATCTCGATTTCGATTTATACAAGTGCGGAATTTAATTAATCCCCCCAATGTTTGAAATGATAATTGAAGATTGCCGTGGAATTTCGCACCAGGGAAGGGTGTGAAACTGTGAATTGGAAATAATATCATGCTGATATCACTTTGGTTGTGACGCAATATTTAAGAAAGCGTGCATAATGATGTCACGGCGTTGTTTAAATCAATTAATCATCATTTGAAGTTAATAACCACCGATATTTGTATTATTAGGTACTAATATTTATAAAATCCGGACTTCATTGCATATAATTTATTCATAGTTTTTCCTCCGACGCCTCGAGAACGACGTTGACAACGTTATCTCGGAAAAAATAGACATCTCTAAGTTTACAAAACAACCAAATAACAAAGAGTGCTTCTCATATCTTAGTCTATAATTTCTTAGGCGCTAAATATCAAAAGAACCCTTATTTCAGTTTGGGAGTTTTAGTTTAATATAAGTAAAAATTTAATATAGAGTAATATCAGTGTAGGTCAATTTAATTTTCTTGGTTAATTGATATGAGTTTTGTATATCACGCTTTTCTTTGAGAATGTTTAAGGGATGAGGAAATGAATGAATGAATGAATGACTTTATTGCGATAAACATGGTATACATCAGGAAAAGATATGTAACATAAAAATATCAAAACAAGCCAAATTGTTCGACACAGATGATAATGATGAGTTTTAAATTAATTAAGTGCGAGTAAGTTATAGGGAAGTGGACAATGTGAGAATATAATTAAATACATACATACATACATACAATCACGCCTGTGTCCCATGAAGGGGTAGGCAGAGCACATGAAACTACTCAGGTTTCAGTGCCACTCTTGGCAAATAAGGGGTTGAAAGAAAACGAAACTGTGACATTGCAGTGACAGGTTGCCAGCCTCTCGCCTACGCCACAATTTAACCCATATCCCACAGTCGCCTTCTACGACACCCACGGGAAGAAAGGGGGTGGTGAAATTCTTAACCCGTCACCACACGGGCAAAAATCATCATTAAATCTCTTAACATATTTAAAAGACATCCTCATGCGGCATCCTCAGCCGAAAGCATCAAACGCCGCATATTTAATATGCCGCCCTAGGAACCAGCTACATATTTGCGGCGTTTGGTGTTGAGACCTTGGGGCCATGGGGTCCCAGTGCCCGTCTTTTGTATAAAGATTTGTCGTCTCGCCTAATAGAGACCTCAGGCGACCCGAGGGCTGGCCAGTATTTCGCTCAACGTATAAGTGTCGCTATACAGCGTGGAAATGCTGCCAGCCTTCTGGGTACCTTGCCCATTGACGGCGATTTAGGTCAATTTTTTTATCTATAAGTAGGTTAGGTATTTAGTTTTAAGTAGTAGTATTAGTTTTATCATGTTTTTATTATTTGTTTGATTTATTTATGCAATTAAATGATTTTAAATACATACATGATAAAGTTTTCTCATTCGTCAAAGACCACGTGATACATCTACATGCCTACGTATTCTATAATGACATTCTTTGATGTTTCAAGTAGCACTCTGTGTGCGTCTGGCGCGACTCAATAGTCCCCTTCCGCGACTTCAAACGCCATGATTCGCTTTTACACCTCTAAGTGGGTACCAAGCTTGAAATCTAGACTTAAGATTTTCAATGACATCTAGGTGTTCTTTAATGGCTTCTAATTAATCATTTCAAAGAGTTTGTATAACCTTTTATTCACTGAACAAGATACGTTGGTTACAATTTATGATGATTCGCAGGTGTCGCAACCTGTAGTAATTGTGATAAAATTTGAAATGTCGAATAAGAATCATCTGATGGTTTACGAGTATTGCAGTTACATCTGATCAAATATCTGCAGAAGATGTGAGGGAAGGGTGATTGCTATAGCCATCATTATGCCGACACCACGGTAATTAGCCACTCCATGTTTAGGCAAAAATGAATATGGTAATAAGAGCATTTTACTGTTATGCATGTGCCTAGTTTGCCTATAATATGTTTGGCGTCAATCTGTGGATTTTTTATCTACCAAACCTGATGACAGCGATAATTCTTTTTTTTTAATACAAACGTTAGCAGTTTGACTACGTACCTCATTACAAAAACCAAATACTTCATCCCTGCAGCAGCGTTGAAAATCTTTTCAAAAGAAATGACTATTACAGGAAGAATAATCACGTCTCACTCACAATCCTTACCAGTGAAATAATTAGGCTCTTTTAATTAAAAGACGGATGTATCCCTTTATCCTCTTGTTCCGCGATGTGTGTAATCCTTCCTTTGTATAGCTTTTCCTGGATCTTACGAGTTGTAATTGAATTTGTGGTGTTCTTTTTTAAAGTGCTGTTTTAAACACTAGTTTGATAAAGAATTCTAAATGGTTATACGTTAAATTATTTTCTAATGAAAACATTTTAACATGTTTGTGTAGTCACACCTCTGCTATATATATATATAAATAGATATGTAAATGAAGCCTTTTTGTTGCCTACTGACATATTTGTTTACACGTAAAATGTCAAAGGCTGGATTTTATTTCATTAAATACATTATGTGATTTCATACATGATTTAAATAAAAGATTAATAGAATATTAATGCTTTAAATGTTGTTTATCTTTTCAGGTAAGAATTTTAGTTTTTTTATTTTTCAGTTTCTATTATAATTTAAGTATCATCGATTGCAATAAAATATTCTCTTTTCAAAGAAATAGTTTAAGTTATTATTTACAATAAAACAGAAATTATTTACACATATGAAAAAAAAAATACAAAAGCTTCCAATGACTGAGGCTGGAATTGAACCAGCGTACTCTGCAATCCCCACAGCTGCCTGTATTCTCTCGGCCACCCAAGTCACTACACTGATAAATGGAGATGTTATCTACGTTTCAATTAAGGGTATGTAACGCTTAATTGTTTGAACTGATTGATTTAGTAAATTGAATCTAAAACATATTATAATGACTTTGGAAAGTATCCGTAACATAACAAAAGCTCGTAATAGTGCGACTCCTTAGCTTGATTTTCCCCACGCCTTATAGAATATCTTCATTTACATTTTTTATGCATTTTTATGGAAACTAAAATAATACATGTTCTAAGAAAATATCTTGATAAGGTTTATAGTTTTCAAACTATGTTTACTTTTTTCTTATAAAGGAGATTGTAATGCTATGTATTTACTGTGAAGGAGTTCGCTTGCTGATGCGGGTGAACGGAACGGGCGCACAAGCGTGGGTGCCATTATTGTTGGTACAGTCACCACAGCTTGCAATCATTTTCCTTTTTGGATGCCGCAATAATATGTGACACACGCTCTTTACAAATAAGTGCGTGATATTATTGCTGCCGTCAACAAATAGTAACATGTTATTGCAGGTGACTGTACAATCCGCCACCCGCCGCGTTCGATTCAGTTACAGTTAGTGTTGCTCATACTAATTTTCATTAACCCGCTCGCCCGCTCCGTACAGCGCCACCTAGCGAACGCCCTAAATGGACAAAGTTAAACAGTAAGTAAATGTTTATTTCCCGAAATGTTGTGATTCGAGGTGACAGAATGAATTATTGCGACGTTGACATATTACTTGCGACAAACAGCGGGACTCCAGCTGTAATCTTTTACAGGACTTGTGAATTTTGACTTCCACTCAGATGGGATTTAGGAATTTCGATATTGATAGATTGATTGTTGTTTTTGCGGCTTGTTATGTTGACGGATCGAGCAAGAAATTGGGTATTGAGTTAGTTTCTGTGCCTCAGTTTCCCGGCGTATTGTTAATAATTTTAATGTAAGGCTCAGTGATTCAGTCCATATCAATTTTTTTAAATTATAATTACAATACCCTTGATAGTGTTCTATTAATTTGAGAATTAGACACGTTATTATAATATTGCTTCATTAAACTTAAGGCGTACTTAAACTGTATAATGTGAACTAGACATTTATTTACATAGATGTGGTACATAATAATTTACCTATTTACTTGTGATTGAAACTTTTTTGGAATGAATGGAAAATGCATGCAACTGAAAATATAATTATGATTACCTATAGAGAATACTGTAAAGGTGCTTTTAGAAATTTGATCCATTCTATGGTTGTCTAGATTATGAATAAAAATCTAAGGTAACAAAAAGAAAAACTATGGATTAGATTTACTATTTTAGCAAGGAGACCGTTTTCAATCATATCAATGTTCATAAGCTTCTGAACACATATTACCGTCCCATCACTGTAAGAGGTACCACCAGCTCAATTAAGGCCTTACCTCAGCATTTCAAAAGGCAACACAGAGTACTCCAATTATTATTGGTAGATCATCAAAAATTTACCGGTGTGAAAACGTGACTTTGAATCCATATCTTTCATTACTCCGACGGAAGCTCACAGTAAAAAAACCAAACGAAACCACTTGATATTTTGATTAAATTGCCAGCTCGAATAAAAGACTTTGGAGACGGCCAGTCCCAGATCAATGTGAAAGTTAATTGGAACGAATCGCACTTGAATTTGTAATTGAAAGATTACAGGTTCGATTCTGAGAGCGACAATATTGGCAAGATTGGAATTTGGATTTGACGACTGCCCTGAATATTTATTTGTAATGAGTTTTAATTGATTTGAGTCAAGTTTGTAAGGGTAAAAGGCTTTGGTCTAACATTTAATTAAGTTTATTTGTTTCAAGTTGTTTTTATAATTATAAAAGCACGAATATTTATAAAAATACTGATTGCTGTTTTATAATTATAAAACCGTCAACTTCAGCGTTTAGTTTAAACTAAGGGAAACTATTTAATTACATAATTAGTTTTCGTAAATTAAAAAAATGTATTTAAGTTTTCATGAAAATTAATTTCATATATTATTACGCCAGTATAATATTATAATAATCAAGACACTACAATTAAATCAATTTAAATAATGACGGCCTAGATTATCACGGGCACTAAATTATAAAACCGGCCAAGAGCGTGTCGGGCCACTCAGTGTAGGGTTCCGTAGTTTTTCGTATTTTTCTCAAAAACTACTGAACCTATCAAGTTCAAAACAATTTTGGTAGAAAGTCTTTATAAAGTTCTACTTTTGTGATTTTTTCTTATTTTTTAAACATATGGTTCAAAAGTTAGAGGGGGGGGACGCACTTTTTTTTCCTTTAGTAGCGATTATTTCCGAAAATATTAATATTATCAAAAAACGATCTTAGTAAACCCTTATTCATTTTTAAATACCTATCCAACAATATATCACACGTTGGGGTTGGAATAAAAAAAAATATCAGCCCCCACTTTACATGTAGGGGGTACCCTAATAAAACATTTTTTTTTTCCATTTTTTATTTTTGCAATTTGTTGGCGTGATTGATATACATATTGGTACCAAATTTCAGCTTTCTAGTGCTTACGGTTACTGAGATTATCCGCGGACGGACGGACGGACGGACGGACGGACGGACGGACGGACGGACGGACAGACAGACATGGCGAAACTATAAGGGTTCCTAGTTGACTACGGAACCCTAAAAATGGGTTTAAGAACCTAAGTGCTGAGACTCCGTAGCCGAATGGCATTTCTACGACGCGAAACGAAAACGAAACGCCGCGAAAGGTAGCCTGGCTCTGTCGCGCCAATACGCAAGAGCGATGGAGATAGATATCTACGAGCGTTTCGTTTCGTGAGCGTTTCGTAAGAGTTTGTGCCATTCGGCTACGCACCCCTGTCGCGCCACTACTGAAGAGTTAAAATACGCTTACGAAACGTAAGCGATTGAATATAATAGAATAGAAGCGCATGCGATTCTGAAGTTAACTAGGAACCCAATTTCTTAGAAATAACTTTTCCTTGAAAAATATTTGTCTTGTGACAGTTCTGAGAAAAGTGAAACCTGTATTATATCGTCACTACTTTTAAAAAATCTCGTATCTCACGCTGCTCCTCAAAGTTAAAACGCAGTAAGTCTATATGCATTCCATACATACTTACTACAATTTTCTTTTCATTGACAGACGAAGATTGAATACAAGTTTTTTTTAAAGTAGTGACGATATTTTCTTGTGTGAATAAAGAAGTTCTTTTACCAACTTTTATAGATGAACTCAACGTTGACATGACTGTTTACTGGAAATTTCCCTTGTTTTTATTACCAGTAATTCTTTATTAGGTAACACAATCTTTGATGAGATTACTTAAAAAGGTATCTTGAGTTTCTTAGAAGCTCTTCTCGCGTTTTCACCCCTCACTGCCTTAATAAAAACGCAAAATAAATAAAACCAGGAAACGGCCAATCCGCTAACAGCATTCCCTGTAAAAGTTCTGCCATAGAAATTTTTCGTTACCGGCAACCATACAAGATTTAAAAAAATGTAAAGATAGGTTACAAGAGAGTTGGCGTGAATGGTTACATACTCAGATACATGACGTACCTACTGATTGCAAAAAAACAAATGAATGAAGTGAGTTAATGGTTGTAAACAAAGGGACAGGCTAGTCATATGAAAATACGCAGTTTTAATGCAAAACAAAATTGTAACAGGTTGCTGGCCTATCACCCACACCCCAATTGAACCCAATCCCACAGTCGACACCCACGGGCGAAAAGTGCGCGGTGGATTTTTTAACCAGTCTCACCACACAGTCATGCGTATAGGATCCAAATCAAAAGATTACAACAAATTATTTTCTTCCTTGTTACAATATTTTTAGATTATGCAAATAATATTTACCGCAATTAACTTGGTACATTTCTGATCGTTGCATTTCATTCATTTAACAGTGAATATTTTACATAAGTAATTTTGTGTTAAATCCGTATTTTTGAATAATCAAGCTAATTTTTGTAAAATTTTACCAATAAATTACGTATATCTGTATTATTTTAATGTGTTACACGAATTATGGATTAGGATAAGCCTGTCACGGGAGAATGTCCAATAAATTATGATTGATGACCGTTATTTTTATTTTCAGAGACATTGAAACATTATGCATGCAGTAAATTGAGCGTTGTATTTAAAATTAGAACATTATTATTAGTATTCGTTAAGCCTGTAGCTTTCAAATCACATTCACATTCATATATTTAATGCTAAAAACACAGTAATATATTTTTTTTATAACTAATATAGAACTAAACAATTCTTTAAATTAACATAATAGTTATTATTGTGTGTTTTAAATATTAAATAGGTATACGTCAAAATAATATATGTGTTATATTTAAAACATCATACACAGTATTAAGCTCTGTGTATATTAAATAAACGGCTACATAAAAATACTTAGGTACTGTTTCGATTAATCAGTTGAAATCATGTTTGTATCGCTAATCTGCTGAACCAGGTCAACGCGTCAGATATCGCTTATATTTTAAAACCTAGACAAACAAAGCACTATTGTGTCGCTGCCGGCCTTGCTCAAGAGTTCACCGGCGAATATCACTCTTCCCAGATGTACGGTGGCTCAAAGAGAAAACTGCCTTTGATGTGAAAAGCCACTTGAATGCTGTCTCGCCTCGCACAATGAGACATTACCGTGCCTTGAGATCTTAGAGATGAGCTATCAGGGCGCGAACTGAGATTTTAAGGTTCCATAAAACTTTACTTTTTACTAGCTTTTGCCCGCGGCTTCGCTCGCGTTACGCATACACACTTTCACCCCCTATTTTATCAAAGCGCGGGGGTTAGAAAGAGACAAAAATTAGCCTATGTCACTCTCCATCCCTTTAACTAATTAAAAAATATTTTTTGCCGTGAAAAACAGACAAACAAACAGACACACACACACTTTCCCATTTATAATATTAGTATGGATTGGAGACAGGTAAAGCATTTGAATTTGTATTCAAATCTCACCTGATGGAAATTGCCGATGTAGTCTAGGATGAAGCATGATTCCATTAGAACAAGTCATATTTTTCTTGCTCGTTTAAACTTAAGCAAGGGCAATAATAAGGAGAAAGTGCAGCAGTACAAAAAAAAATTGTTCAGAAGCACTTAATACAGATTATAAAATACTAATTTTTAAACTGAATTGTATCAAATTGAAAAAAACTATAAGAATATTTACTTGACCTTCAAATTTTACTTGACCTCATCTGACGACACATTAAGTTCGCAAAAAAAACTTAGTCCTTGTAAAATTTTAACACAACATTTTTCTGCGCATCTGTCTACTTTTTTTATAAATTCGTTAAAAAAACATAGGTTTAACGTTACTCACGTAGATGCGAATTAAGAAAAAAATCTTACTGTAAATAGGTACTACTGTAATAAGGCATACAATAATTTGCCCGTGGTCAAAAAATGTCCCATTTTGTTATTTGACAGGTTAGACGTATAAAGATACAAGTAAATCTAGTCCTTATGGTAAGCGGCAGTAGGACGTTTTGCCGGCTGCACAATTATATCTATTTAAAATCGAAATTAACTATTTGTAAAAATAATTAAAACTCATGGTAGCCATGTTAGTCATAGAGTCTCTCATATATTAAGGAAAAATTAATAAGGTGCGAAAATATCTTACACCGATTGAAATAAGTTTGTAGGTACCTATTTAATATCTTCTATATTTCTTTAAACTTCAATGAAAAATGAGACGGAGAGAGTCGAGCTACTAACGCTAACATTGCTTTTACCATAATGGAAGTACGGAGTCATTTTTCACTGTTTCTGCCGGTGCATAGTGCGCAGTTAGTTGTACTATTAATCTTACCGTTATTAGTTTACTGACGTGCTATTTTTTCCTTGTCCAGTCTATTGTCAGTTGAGAACTGTCTAATATTTTAAGAGTGTTTCGCAACAAAAACTTAGCTCAAAATGGGCAAGTCCGTTCATTGCAAGTCCTTAGTAATTTCATGGTACGTGTGGTATTTTTTCCGCACTAGTTCGCAAAATAGTACATTACTTATATTGTCATGTCGAAACTTCAAAAGGGCCACATGTACCTGCAATATGACATTCGATATATTTGCGAATTGAGAATTCGTAACTCTTGTCGATTTAAAACAATACTCAGTCGTGTTTTAATTTATCGCTACTCGTTTAGAATTTCCACTTTCCCGCACTTGTATCGTATTGTAATATTTTTTTAAATTACATATATAAGTAGAAGTTGTGTTAAGAATAGGCCATAATTATAGCTCAGTATACTTCATGGCTAAACTCCACATATATAAGAAGAAGTTGTGTTAAGAATAGGCCATAATTATAGCTCATTTAGTATACTTCATGGCTAAACCCACAGGTATACGTAATAACTTTAAGCTGTTTAGTATTCTCCGCAAGGTCTTTTTAACCAGCTCCATCACAAAAGCGTTCTCGCGTAACCCGCACGGGTTTAATTAGATTCTCTCTTAGACTGATTAAGGATGAGATCTGAATCGATGGCCTATATAGAGAAATGGAGAATGTTTCCTTAAGAAACTCAACGATTTTACAGGTTACGAGAATTACTACTATAGGTACGTGTATAAAACAAAGTCGCTTCCCTAGGTATGTGTATCCCATGTATTATTCATTTATTTTTTCCTGTAATAAAGTACAAGAAAAACTTTACCCATAAATGGGAATAGGCTAGTTTCCTATACCTACTTAAAATCAAATATTTTTTGCAGTGCACGAAAAGCACAACATAATTGGAAGATTTTTTTGGACTGGACAGATAATGTTTAAACATAATTTTTATTTAATAAGTCAAAGAGAAAGGTATAAAGTAAACAAATTGACCGTGATGTCACTCCGCAGTATTTCATAGTAATTCCATATTAGCAGATCGTTTTGACAGTTCTTAAAAAGAAGCTGATTTGACTAGTAGGAAACAAGCTTTATACTTACAAATTAAGGAGATATAGGTATATTACTTGAAAATTACATCGGAATGTTGTAAGGCGATATTGCACTACTGGATAGAGTAAACAGTTGAGTGCCGGAGATATTTCTCTCCCGGAGTCTCCTGCAAAGAGCGCATTGTTGTACCTACTCGTAATAAAAATAAAAGTGGCCTACCAATAAAGTAGACACTAGATAGTTGGTAACTGTAGGTAATAATAATATTTTGACAAATATTGTGTTAATTTTGTATTTTGTGTAACAACATTTTTAAATAATTAATTGAACATTCTAAAAGAAATGAAATATTTATTTTCCAGGTAGGCATATTACAATGCGCATATGAACGTCAAATAAAGCTACACCGGCTCTAACCCTACGCCTCAGCCTCGAGAAGATTTCAGCCCCAGCCACTTCTTTTCAAAGAGATCCACGAGTCATAAATGTAAATAAAATCTGTTGTCTACTCTTAGTTGATTTCATATTAATAAGACCTAAAACCATTACAAATCATTTAATAAAATAAGTAAACTGTTATAGTATGAATTTTCTGAGATGAACGTTTCGCTTTTGCCGTAATCTGTTAAACAAAGGCCTTTGTTTCTATTATTCACGGCGGCTAGCTCCCGTTCCCACAGCACGTGCTAAAGTCTCAGTGTAGTTAAAAAGCAACTATCATGATAGCAACAAGGTTCAAATTTATTAAACAGTTTGCAGTATGCAAGTAACGTTTTTTGAAGATGACAAAACATGTTATTTCCGAAAGGACTTTTTATGGATTTGAACCTTATTACTATCATGATAGTTGCTTTTTAACTACACTGAGACTATAGCACGTGCCGTTTAAACGGAAGCTAGCCGCCGTGAACAATAGACACAAAGGCCCTTGTTTAACAGATTACGGCTAAAGCAAAAAGTTAATCTCAGAAAATCCATACTATACCTACTCTTAGTTGATTTCATATTATTGAGATCTAAAACCATTACAAATCAACTTTGCATTGGCAAGTATCCTTCATTTATAATAATATACATTAGTTTTCCATTTATTTGAATGCAAGCATTAAAATGGGGCACTCAATGATTTCATGAATATACATCATTGAAAACAAAATGTTAAGCAATGAAGATTTTCAATAGCGTTCGTGTTTAAACAAGCGACGACGTGAATGCAAATCAGAGTACACGTACCTATAAAATGTTATTCGCGTTGACGTATATTTGTTAGCCATTTATTTTGCATTTAACTACCTGAGACTCAGCAATTGTTTCGTTTTTGAATTAAGAATCCTTAAAAAAAAGTTGATAATACATTTTAAAATATGTAATACTAGCTTTTGCCCGCGGCTTCGCCCGCGTTAAATTCGAGAAGGGGGGGGACAAAAAGAAGCCTGATGTCACTTTCCATCCCTTCAACTCTCCACTTAAAAAATCGTCAATCCGTCGCTCCGTCTTGCCCTGAAAGACGGACAATCAAACAGATATACACACTTTCCTATTTATAATATTAGTATGGATAAAACATTGTACTCGTGGTCTTAGAAGTTAACTTAGGTATCAGATTTTTTTTGCAAGTTAGCAAAGTCATACGGCGTGTAACTTTTTGAAAAATCTTTGACCGAAGCGTCAGCATTTCTCAACTGAATTCAAACTTGAGCTAATTCAAACTTCATGGTTGATTTGAATTTATTATAGATGATTGAAATTTTGAAGAATGAGGATTTTGTAATAATAATAAATACTTTTTTTTTTGTATGTGGTTTTGTATTTTACTTTTATATCCCCGTTCTGAGTCATGGCTTGTCCAAGAGGTCTCCATCGCCATACAGCGGGGTAACGCTGCTAGCGTGATGGGGACCTTTGGACCCGGCATGGCCCAGAACGGGTTCCTTTAGGTATCCTACCTTTTTTTTATATATATGTAGTAATAATTGTTTTTTTTTATTTATTTTATAATTGTACGCAAGTTAATAAATCTTTGTATATACGACAAAAAAATCATATTATAAAAGAAACCTAGCCTAAGAATTAAAATGAATAAAGAGATAAATACTAAACTTTCACGATCCGCTGCTCAATAAAAACCTTTTTTTTTCAAAGGTGAAAAGTACCGACCGCAGCTAGAGCACATTTGCTTTTTAATATAAATTCGCAGCTGTATTTATTTGCTTCGTTTATTCGTTTCATTGGCACCAGTACAAGCCAATGCACTCAAAGTTTATTTAAATTGATCGTTTGTCTATTTGAAACCACTGAAATTACTTTACGGCAGTGTATTTTTATCTAAATCTATTAGGTTTCTTTAAATTAATTGTAGCTATTGTTTACGGTTTCCTTGACAAATCTGCGGCGTTTGTTCTAAGTATCTTTTATATGTTATGTACGTAGAGTTTGGCTAATGAAAGTTGATCCCGCAAAAACGTGGCAATTTCAAAAAAAAATTGAGCTGGCAACACATGAGATTAAATGGATTGGAGATAAAAATGGGCGGTTATACAAAAGAACAACGCGTTTTGATTTTTGAAAACGTATGAAAGTTTGGCGGACACAGCACTGTGTGTCTAAATGTCTATGAGGAAAGCAATATTTGTGAGTGTTTAGTAAAACTTCCCACTTTGCCGGTTACCATTAAGGCGAGATTTACTTGTATCTTTATATGAATAAACAAACAAAGCGGTTTTATAGCAATCGACAAAGTGGGACGTTTTCCCGTGCACACTCCCATTTTTGTCGTGTTGTACAGTCGCCATCAGATATATGAAAATGAAAATGAAAATGAAAATGAAATATTTATTTTTCAAGTAGGCATATTACAATGCGCATATGAACGTCAAATAAAGCTACGCCGACTCTAACCCTACGCCTCAGCCTCGAGAAGATTTCAGTCCCCCCTCAGTTGGGAGGGGGGTATCCACTATGGGACCGGCAAGAAACTCGGCGGGCAACTTCTTTTCAAAACATTACATCTTATAATTAACATGCATTAAATAACAACATACAATTTAACATGCAAAAGTATTCATCAAAGAATATGAACAGACTAGGTACTCTATGGAAATCAATTTCAATAAATTATATTATTGCTTAATAATACGTCGTTCTTCTTCAGAGAAAACATATCAAATTGTCATAGAAGAAAAAGATAATATGAATCTCAATATCATTAAATATGTAATTTACCTACACAACATAAAATATAAAATATTTGATGTGCTTTCTTATCTGAACTGTGTCCTCTATACATAATACAATTATTTTAATTGCTATTCGTTTTTTGTAGTTTCTGGTTCGGGCCATGCATGTTTGTCTGTCAAATAGTCCTCGACTCTGTAATAAGCCTTTAACATCAATGATTTTTTTAAGTAGTTCTTAAGAGCTGGGAGGGGTAATCTCAAAGCAGTGTCAGGTAACTTATTATAAAAATGAATGCATTGCCCAACAAATGACTTCTGTACTTTACGGACACGAAACTTCTTTATGGCAAGCTTATTTTTGTTTCTAGTGTTATAATTATGGATATCAGAATTCTTAGTGAAACAGTCTAAATTCTTAACAACATAAATTATACTATCATAAATGTATTGGGAAGCTACAGTTAAGATATTAATTTCTTTGAAGAGTTCTCTTACTGATTCACGTGTTCCTAAGTTGTAAATAGAACGAATGGCTCTCTTTTGTAATACAAAGATAGTCTGTATGTCAGCTGCTTTGCGACAAACCAGAATACCGTATGACATTACACTGTGAAAATAACTATGATACACTAGGCGAGCTGTCTCAACATTAGTCAGTTGCCTGATTCTCCGAACGGCGTATGCGGCTGAACTTAATTTGCTTGCTAGTTTCTTTATATGAGGACTCCATTGTAGATTTTTGTCCAATGTTAAACCAAAAAACAGTGTTGTATCTACCATCTCTAAGCATTCATCATTCAAAAGTATTTTTGTATCGATTGGTTTAACATTCGGCAGAGAAAATCGAATACATTTGGTTTTCTTAGAATTAAGAAGTAAATTGTTGACAGTAAACCACTGCAGTACATCAGCTAACGTGCTATTAATTACATTGTAATCCGTAGATTTTCGGTCAACATTAAAAAGCAGTGATGTATCATCAGCAAAAAGTACTATTTCACAAAAGTTTTTCACTATACATGGCAAATCATTTATATAAACCAAAAACAGGAATGGACCTAAAATTGAGCCTTGTGGCACTCCTAATTGGACTACAGTCCCGCTAGAGCGAGTTTTGTTAACAACTACTGTTTGTGTTCTATTGCTAAGGTAAGAAGACATAAAGTTTAGGGCATTTATAGACAAACCATAATGTTCTAATTTCAAAATGAGCGTTCCATGATCCACACAATCAAAGGCTTTTGAAAGATCACAAAATATGCCAATTGCATCACAAGAATTTTCCCAAAAATTATATATATGTTTAATGAGTACCGAAGCAGCATCGGTCGTGGAACGGCCCCTTGTGAAACCGAACTGTTTGCTTGTAAGTAATCTATGTCTGTTGAAGTGTCCCAGTAGATCATTTAACATTAGCTTCTCAAAGACTTTACTTAGTACAGGAAGTATTGATATGGGACGGAAATTGGTTATATCACTCGAATCACCCGATTTAAAAAGCGGTATGACTTTGCTACATTTCATAAGATCTGGAAAGGTGCCTTGTGAAATTGAAATATTATATATTACGGCCAAGTAAGGTGCTATTATATCTATGACATGACTAATTACTTTAACTGATGTTCCCCATAAGTCTTCCGTTTTCTTTAAATTGAGTGACTTGAATGTTTTAACAATATTTACAGAGTCTACTTGACTAAATTCAAATGAATTATTACATTTCTTAACATTAGCACAAAGTAATGAATGGGCTTGAGCCGCAGAAGAATGTAAACATTTTGTGGTGTTAACGGCTATATTTGAGAAATAATCTTCGAATGCCGAGGCAACATCGCTGTTCGACACTATTTGTTGATTATCTGATACAATGTTGACTTGACAATCGCGTGATTTACATTTACCAGCTTCTTTATTTATAATACTCCAAGTTGTTTTCACTTTGTTGTCCGACACTTTCAATTTAGAACTAATAAAGTTTTTCTTGGCAGTTAAACACACTTTCTTGAAGATTCTTGAGTAGTTTCTTACATAGTCCAGGAATTCTGAATTCTTGTTCAGCTCTCTCTCACCATAAAGTTCATAAAGTCTTTTTCTACTTTTGTGAATACCTACAGTAGCCCATTCACTAAACTTTGTTTTAACTTTTGACCCACTAATAGATTTCACTTTGAAATTGTTATTAAATTGATTAAGAATTACATTGAAAACATCTTGATACAAATGATTACAGTCATAATGCGAAAATGGTATTATAGACAAACTATGTAGAATTTCATTTTTGAATGATTCCAAGCGAGATCCAGTAATGGGTCTATATGTTATTGTTTGTGGAGTATCATGAATAACGTTTAAGAAAGCTGCCCTTTGGCCGCTGTGATCGGAATGAAAACAGTTAAATAATTTCTTATCTATACATTCACAGTTACAAAAAATATTATCTAGGCATGTTGCACTAGTCACACCTACCCGGGTAGGTTCAAGAAATAAATTAAATAAATTAAATGATTTAAACAAACAGAACATTTTAACAGTATTACTAGATGACTCGAGCAAGTTAACATTAAAATCTCCACATACAATAACATGTTTTTGGCCCTTGCATACTAAATTCAGAACATTTTCCATTGTAGATTCAAATATGCTGAAGTCAGCTGATGGTGGTCTATAAACACATACAATAATATATCTGTCTAATTCAACACATGAAATTTCTATAGTTCTTTCTATGGAATATTTTACAACATCTTTGCGCTCTTTACACTTCATACAATTTTTAACAATAATAAGGGAGCCACCACGAGCAGCAGATTTTCTGGCAAAAAAACTAGCTAATTTAAAATTAACATAATCAAATATCAACTGTTCTTGTTTCAACCAATGTTCAGTAATACACATAACTTCAACATTATTACTATCTAAAAATAATCCTACTTCTAATTCTTTGCTGGAAAAACCCTGAATATTCTGGTGAACAACGTTCATATTCAGGTGTTTTTCCGCTGTCTTACAATCTAGTTTAAATGAGGCATGGGGTCCTTGGCTTTGTCAGCTGACTGAGACTTATATATAACACTATTACATCTATTTGGCTCAATATTGAAGGCCAATAACTCCACTAAATATACAAATAATTTCTTTGGCAAAAATACCTTCCGTGGAGCTAGCATGAAGCGCTCAATGAATTTATTTAAGTCAAAGAAATGGTACTTTTTATTAACAGCTATGGCATGGTACATTAAAGAATTATAGTAAGCTATCTTACAATTATAGTCATATGATACATTTTCTGCATAAGGTAGTGCACATAATATAATTTTCCCCACACCAGATTTTTCAATAACATTTAGTGTGGACATCAATTTATCTATGCTAAGCTTATCTACATTAAGACTATTTCCTAATAAAATTACTAATGTAGTACTGCTATCATAACATCCCTTTGAAATAAGGTCACATAAATGAGACAAAGTAATGTTTTGATAACAGTAATTTGTCACTTGTTGCTCTAACTGGTAGCTTAATAATGGGCCCATTCCTAACCCAATCTGATCTGAAAAAACAACAGTCTTACTGACTGCTCTAGGGGGCTGTTTAACTACTGCCGCATGCCTAGTTGTGTCGTGGGCCACATCGGCTTGAATAATCTTTGCTGGTGGCATTTGGCCACAATTACAATGTTTTCCATTTAATAATGCCTTACACCGCTCCTCCAAATCTCTATTTTCTAGCAGCAATATATATCTGTCAAAGTTGTCTGAGTGACGGATTGGAACGTTTGAACCATCAACCGATTTGAACGAAAGGAAATCAATTCTCGTCCAAATAACTGTGCTACACTACCTTTATGCAAGAAAAGACCTGATTTTTTTGTGTTTTTTAATCGGATCTGTCAATGTCTTAGTGGTTGAAAAAGAAACTCCATTAAGCTAGGAACACTACGCGGACGTCCGATCGACGACCGCGACCGATCAGTGTGCACGGTTTTCGGGACGTGGCTTCGGCTAACCAAAACATCCAGAATTCGATCGGACGCCCGTGCGCTCAAGGCCACGTCCACGACCGACGACCGATAGTTTGCACAGTTAAGTGTATATTCATTGTCTAGATCCGCGTCCGCGCTTTATAATGCTTTGCGCTTTATATTCCTAGCTTTATAATGTAAGAAATATAAATGTATACAATATGTATACCCTGGTTTACGTATTTTATAAAACAAACACAACATAGCTTGCGTACACAACGTACAAGTTCAGTATGCATATAACAAAGCCTAGATATACAATATTATTTATTTTATGTTAGTGGCGTAAACGCGTTTTGTTGTCAAGGGTGCCAGCGTTTCCCTGCCTATTATTCTTTTTAGTATGTTTTGTGGTAAAAGAAAATGGTATACCTACTCTGGATGGTAATGTTTTATTACAGAGGGGAGCTTAGTAAATATTTCCTTTGTGTTGGATTATCATAGCATCTGTGAGAGAGAATGAATACTAATGTTGTTTTTTTTTGTTTTTCGTATAATAAAACTATGTACGTTGTATGATACGTAAATAGAGTAGGTGCGTGTAGAAAATATTTATAAAAACGTGTGTATAAATTCGCCTACTGAACTAGATTTTAATGAGATCACTGAGAACATGTTGTCTATAATTACTGACATATTGTCATAAATATTCTACCGCATTCAATGATTTCTAGAAGCATTTAAAATGGTAAGAAAATAAATATATAACTAAGTATTATAGCGAGCCTAGCAACATATAAACAAGAATAAAAAATTTCAGAAATTTAAAATATGTGCTTATATATGAATATTTTATTCTCCGACTCATATATCTTTCGAAGGCCGCTTTAGCACAATATACAAACATGGAGTAAATGTGTATTTCTCCGTGGAGACCGCAGCCCCGGCCCTTGATGCGGCGCTGCCCGATCGTGACATCTGTCACTACACATCAACAATGAAAATATTTATTGTTACTGATATGAATATCTACGCCAGTTTCTGCCCACAAATTATAATGTACTGAAAATTCACTTTGTTCCTCCTGTTCAGTCCTTATTCCTTTCCTTTGTTCGATTTGACTTTGTTTATGCTATCAGAAAAGTTCTCAAACAAATACTTAGTTTTTTTTTTAAATATACAGACGAATTTTATTAAATTTAAATTATAAAATGGGTACAAATTAGCTTACAAATAAAATGAAATTAAATCTACTTAAAAACTTAAATAACTGTAAAACTAAAAAACGTACATCGAGTATAAAACAAAAAAAAAACCTACTGGAAGAGGCCTCCCTGCGCGAAAATTAAACCCCTGGTGCAAAGGTGCCCATTACACTCGCCGCGTTACCGCGTTGAATGGCAATGGACAGCCTCTGCAAAAGGAATGACCCTGAGCGCGGGTCTAGGCCTCTTTCCCGTAAGCGGCGCCCCAATTCACGGAGGAAGACTTTTGCCTCCGCGCACCAGCAAGCGGACGTCTCTACAGCTACCGGGACGAACAGGTAGTTGGTGAGCGCCGAGTACTTTTGCCGCTTTTGTAGGGCTGCTAACTCGGCGGCTGCGCCCGCCGTCCTGATGGTACGTGCGAGGTGCGAGGGGGCAAAAGTGCTTACACACGTCGCGTCCCAGAGTAAGCATTTGCCTTTTTCCCACGGCACCAGCGTCAAGCCGTCGGGCCTTTTGCCATACAATCGGCTGAGGCCTGGCGGTTCCAGCGTCGAGGGGATGTTTGCGGATATCAGGGCCCGACGGATGATATCGTTCGTGGTGTCGTGGGAATCTACCGGCACATCGACAACAACTCAATGCGTGATGGCCATTGCTTTCTACCATGGAGCCGCAGATGCATGAATGAGGTTGGCATACATCGCAGCCCAGGCGTAGAGCAACGGCCACCCGCAGTGAGTCGTTGTCGAGTAGGGTACCAAGGCTTGGAGATTGGAGGGCGTGCAGCCAAGCACCGGTTTCGGGTCTCGAGGCTGCATTGAGTCTGGCTCTGTCCACTCCGACCGCGTTCTGCAACAGGGAGTCGAACGTTCGTTTAACGCCTGCCGCATCCCAACAACGTTGGCGGGATGGCTTTTCGGGTACGGTCGCACTCGGATTGAGAGCCGTCCAGGCCGACTGTGCGTCAGAGGCATAGGCATAATTCATAGATCACTGAAATCAGTGATCGATGAATTATCAAAGTGATCTGTGTTTCGCCCTTCAGGACTGTGTGACGACTGACATTCCTTAATATTTTTAATACTTATATCCTTTTTAAATCTCTGTGTTATTTTAGTAGGTATTCTATTTATATTTAGCGTAATTCCTTTAATTTATACTTAAGTAAGTCTATTGATAGATAAAATCATCAGTGATCGATGAATTATCAAAGTGATCTGTGTTTCGCCCTTCAGGACTGTGTGACGACTGACATTCCTTAATATTTTTAATACTTATATCCTTTCGAACCAGTTCCTCCTGTTCCTCCGAGTCTCGAACAAGTTATGTAACATGGACATGGCTTTGGTTAAACTAGTGATTAATGTATGATAATAAAAAATAATAATTTTCGTGCACATTTTTTAAAATTCTGGAGCGATTATTTCCGAAAATAATAACAATATCAAATAATGATTTTTGTAAACCCCTATTCATTTTTCAATACCTTTACAACAAGATGTCACACGTTAGGGTGGAAATGAAAAAAAAAAACCATCCCCTACTTCACGTGTAGGGGGGTACCCTAATAAAACATTTTTTTTCCACTTTTTATTTTTGCACTTTGTCGGCGTGATTGACACCAAAACATATTGGTAACAAATTTCAGCTTTCTAGTCACTGAGATTTTCCGCGGACGGACGGACGGACAGACAGACATGACGAAACTATAAAGGTTTCTAGTTGACTACAGAACCCTAAAAATAGTATAAAACGTTTTTTATGAAAAAGCGGCCGAACCCTGTCTTCTTCACAATTACGAAAATTAAAGATTTTGTGCCAAAGACTACCTACTATTTAAATCTTTATTTTTTTATAAACGATACAAATATGAAATTATGAAAATATTTGTGCTTTATTTATGACATTTGGTGTAGATAATCCAGTATTTAAACCGCAAAAAGCCATGTATCGTAATATTCCAGTTTTATGTTGCCTTCATGGGTTTCATTCATAAATATCAAACAAAACTAAATTGAATGAAATGCCCATAAACAGGGGGAAATAATTACATAAATCTGAATCTCTTTTCCCCGCAAAGACATTACGTTTGTTCATTTTCCTTCATACGAATTTGTGTGAAATTTATGTATGATTGCTGCATTCCTCCGTTCCAATGTTTAATGTTTTGTAAGGTTAGAGTACTCCATAAATCACCGAGAACAAAAGAAACGGGAGGGCTAAGAGAATAAAATAGAAATAAAATGCAAAAGAATTATTATCTTTGGATAGGGTTCCTCAGCAAAAATCAAGTTTAAACGAATACCTACTTACATATTTTCTGAAGATTTCATAATATTGGTAACGATATTTATCATCCCGGCACCTATTAAATTACCTACTTAATTATTTTTGCACAGTCATAATCTCTTCATCCTTATTCAGACTTAAGATTAACCGCCGCCGCCCAAGTCTCAAGCAAGGTGGTTCTCAATTCGTCTGTAATTTTTTTTTCCTGTTTGTTCCACGATATCTCCGTCGTTACTGGACCAATTTTGATTTTTGTATTGAAATGTATATACATACAGATTAGTCCCATTTTTATCAGAACCCGGTTCTGATGATGGGATTCTGGAGAAATCGAGGGAACTCCTCAAATCTTAAAGGCATACATATAGAGATTTTTGTGTTTTTATAAGAACAGCATGCATTTACGTTCGGAACAGTGACATTTAGTGCAGTGAAAATGCTTATGATGAACAGAACGGAACTCATCAAATCTGAACGGCACACTTATAGTGACTTTGGTATTTGTATAATAACAGAATGCACTTACGTCCAGAACAGTGACATTTGGTGCAGTGGACCTGCTGATGATGACCAGAACGGAACTCCTCAAATCTTAACGGCACGCTTATAGTGATTTTGGTCTTTTTATAAGAACAGGGGGGTTACCATGAAGTGCTAAAGCCGTTCAGTTTAGGTTGAGAGAAAGGGACGAAGCTATAGCAGTTCCATAGCTCCGTCCCTCTCTCTCAACCTAAACTGAACGGCTTTAGCACTTCATGATAACCCCCCAGCATGCATTTATGTTTAGAACTGTGACATTTATTTGTTAGGAGATTTGTTCTCTTTGTTATGTTTGTTAAGCATTCAATATTGAATCACAATATTCAGATCAAATTTTGTCAAGTTCGATTTCTTATATTCCGATATCGGATTCATGTGGAATTGAGGAAACTCCTCAAACCTTAACGGTATACGTATATTCATTTGCGTTTCCATCAAATAATAAAAGATTTACATTAAATGCAGTTTTAAATAATACCTACACATTTCTACATAATCCAACATTCGCAAGTACCTTTCACCAGAACCCACAAACCGGCGGTTTTTTTTTCTTAAAAATGATATCATATTAGTTCATACACCCTGGTGAGCAGTGTGTGTTCCATTGCATGATGAAAGGTAGCTTCGTCGCATTAACCCGGACATACATGTCAGGTTTGACTCGGTACACAGAGTCGGTTTAGTCCTTTAACCGACACAAAGAGCCAAATGGCTTAAATGGGTAAGAGCTTTTTGTGAGAAGCTAATATTGCATTTCGGTTGTACTGTTCGGTAAGCAGAATCAGTTGTTGAAAAGGAGTAACAATAGAATTTCGCCTTGAATTGCCGGATCAAGAAGTAAATAATAATACGGAGGACCAATGTTACTTAACGACACATAATATGTAGGGAACAAATCAAATTATTTTATTAAATATATTTTTGATTTGTTTTTTTTTAAGTAATAACACTACTATATATAATTATAAACTGAAATAGATACCATTACACTAAAGAAAAAGCGATCAAGCCCAGTGGGTGGCGAAGACGGGAATCGAACCCGGGTCTCCAGCTAACGCGGCTGACGTGCTAAAACCGTTACACCACCCCGACCGCCGAGGTACCCGTCGAAATTTCTCTAGTGTATGTTATCTCTGAAGGCTAGGCGCCTTTAACCAACTCTAAGGGCGAGCAATTTGTGCTTGCACCTCCTATTTGAATCCTTTTGCAGGATTACAATATAGCGAGAGAGATGGTGCTGCCATCTATCGATGTAGGGAACAAATCAAATTATTTTATTAAATATTTTTTGATTTGTTTTTTTTTTCTAACCTACATCGATAGATGGCAGACCCGGGTTCGATTCCCGGCTTCGACACATAATATGCTCGAAATTGCGCCAAGTATCAACGTTGTTGGGGTCAAACAAACCATGAGCGGAGGAGAATGAATTCCCTCTTCGCTCCTGGATGCTCCTCATTCCTGAGTTCCTGACACAGAAATTAATGATAGCTGTTCAATGCACAGAAATGTAGTAAATGTGATGGGCTGTAGGCACGTACTTTGTGTTAGGAATGGTGTGGGGTGAGCCTTTCCAGTATGTATGAAGGTTTTATAATTCAGATGTTTTTGTTATAATCTGAATTAGTTATTAATGTTATGTCTTGAAAAACTTTTTGAAGTGAAACTTCTAATGCCGCTTCCAACTGACAGCGTTAAACGTTCAACGTTCAGTCAGTTCAGTGTCGCCAACATGAATTTAAAAATGCTAGACTGATGCCAGGAATATGCCAAAAATATCCCAATTTTTTATTTTATTTTATTTTTTATTTATTTATTTCGGGAAACAATCAGCATGCAATAATACAAAATATAAACAATATGAATAAAACATGAGCCAAAACAGTTTCCACTAATAACTAATACAGAAATGCTCAAAGGGGAAATTAATTAAATGCAGAAAGAAATAAAGAATTGGCATCAAAGCAATTCAGCAAGCAGAAAGTAACTACTATATCTTTAAACTAATACATATGTCTGTACGTACAAAATGCGTCACATAGACGTATGAGAAGAACGCTACAGCACAGGTCGTTCATGTTTCAATACAGTAACAAACTGACTAAGCTTCATGTTGAAAATATCGAGCTTACAATATTTTGTGTTATACATTGAGCATGCTCTAACGAGATATGAGTTTTTGAGGTACCTAGTGCGACAAAATGGAATTTTGAAGTGAAACTCTTGAATTTGTCCGTATTTCATGAGTTTATGTTTATTTTACAATAACTTGAGCAATTAGCAATGTAAAAAGATGATAACTATTTACACGCAAAACCGTGACGGTCACTTGACATAATTATGTTTTTAAGGTTATGTTACGAAGTTCCTCTTCCGCGGAAGGACTTCACGCACTATTATTTTTAATACGACATACATTATATAGTAAAAAATAAATCTACAGAACCCTCCGATGGTGTATCTACCGCGCTTGCATCTCATTCTGTTTTGCTGGGAATAAATTGCCGTTATAGCTTCTTTATCGGCAAGTCAATGCTTATCCCACTTTATTTCTGTTTCCTATTAGTTTGTTGGCTTTTGTTCGCTTATTGTGCTAATGGATTTTATTGCGAGCGGCATTGCATGGCTTTCTATTGGGTCAAGAAAACTTTAATGTTTGATATTTTATGAAACTGTATAAGCATCGATGCTTTTCAGATTTAACACGTTTGATAGAGGTCTTGCTGTGCCTGGTGGATCACGCACAAGCGGCTTAAATGACAACAATAATTTATGTAGAAATATCGTTTCCAAATTATCACATCAACTTTTTTTAATGTGCCATTTTAATAAATACATAAATCAAATCTATCAAGTGATTAAACATTAAAAATCATGAGATATTTAAAGGTCAATTCTACCAGCCAGCTTTGGATATCAAGTTACAATTTGTATGTACAGTAGCGGAAAATAATTTATCATATTTTTTCCGCCACATTCCATACTTATTTCATAAAATTTTAAAAAAGGGCTATTACAATGTCGACGAAATCCATCCATACTTAAATTACTTAATATTATATTATATTACTGTTATTTTTTATATACTTTGCCATTCTCTTGCTTAATATTTCTATAACTATTGGACGGCGGTAACCTTTCTTCCCAATTCGTATAACGTCTTCTATATATCCTTCCAAGTTTATGTTTAGTACGTCATAAAATATATTTATTACTTTATGTTCCAGCTCGTTTGTATTTTCCCATCTGGTCTCATCTACTCCGTATAGTACGATTTTTTTGCTATTATCTTCTTCTGGTCTATTTGTTAGGAAGGAGGGGGACGGCCTGGTCGGCGAGATTTTTGTTTCCGTTTTGAGTGTAGAAGATTCCACTTCGAGAGAGTTGATTTTTAATTTCAAAGATTCAATTTCTAACTTCAATTTGTTTTGATTTGTGGTTATATTTTCTATTTCGCTATTAATTTCCGATTTCATGCTTTTAAGGGAGCCCTGTATTTCTTGATTTATAAGGGCTCTCATTTCTGATTTCATTTGGGCGCTAATATCTGCGACTATCGATTGTTTTTGTAATGTAAGTTTATAATCGAGTAATTGGCTGAGTTGATCTATTGTGATGGTCCCGCCTCGATTTGGCGATTCATTTGGTCGTGAGAAGGAAGAAGGTGGAGTATTATGTACGTTTTCGGAATGTTGTGTGTTTCCGTTTATGTTACTGTCGTTCATCATATCATCGCATGACATATTTATAAGGTCCAATGTTTGGGGCATCATTCTGCTCAGTCCCGCAGGTGCCACGGGTGTGTCATCGTTGCGGAGGCGCCGTGTCGACAAAGCGCAATCTGTGCAAGTCCAGTGTTGCTTTAGGGTTGCCTGTTGCTCTCTAAAATAAGCAGAGGTCATGTTCAAGCATATATTACTTTATTACTTAATATTACTTGGATATCAAGTTACAATTTGTATGTACAGTAGCGGAAAATATTACATATTTTTTCCGCCACATTCCATACTTATTTCATAAAATTTTAATTCCATCCATACTTAATATTATAAATGCGAAAGTAACTCTGTCTGTCTGTCTGTTACGCTTTCCCGCTTAAACCACGCAACCGATTTTGATAAAATTTGGAACAGACAATCTTTAGACCCTGAGACAGAACATAGGCTACTTTTTATTTCGAAAAAAAGGGATGAAGGGGTTGAAAAAGAGGTTGAAAATTTGTATGGGATTTCTTAATTTTAAAAGATAAAACCATGAAACTTT
Source organism: Leguminivora glycinivorella (assembly GCF_023078275.1). Lineage (NCBI taxonomy): Eukaryota > Metazoa > Arthropoda > Insecta > Lepidoptera > Tortricidae > Leguminivora > Leguminivora glycinivorella. The sequence goes on from NC_062978.1 coordinate 13,028,008, forward strand.
ATATTTTAGCACTTGATATGAAATCATTGAACATCTTGATAACGGATAGGGATAGGGATAGGGATAGGGATAGCGATAGGGCTATCCCTATCGCTATCCCTATCCCTATCCCAACTCCCTAGCTCGATAGGGATAGCGATAGGGATAGCGATAGCGATAGCGATAGCGATAGCGTTAGCGTTAGCGTTAGCGATAGCGATAGCGATAGCGATAGCGATAGCGATAGCGATAGCGATAGCGATACGGATACGGATACGGATACGGGTACGGGTACGGATACGGATACGGATACGGATACGGATACGGATACGGATACGGGTACGGGTACGGATACGGATACGGATACGGATACGGATAAGGATACGGATACGGGTACGGGTACGGATACGGACGGATACGGATACGGATACGGATACGGATACGGATACGGATACGGATACGGATACGGATACGGATACGGATACGGATACGGATACGGATACGGATACGGATACGGATACGGATACGGATACGGATACGGATACGGGTACGGGTACGGATACGGATACGGATACGGATACGGATAATATGGGTATCGTTAGAGGGATACGGATAATCGGTCGGCGGTCTCTTACAATCAAATCTAAGTGATCTCTTGCTTGAAGATTAAGACGATGTAAATTTTTTTGATTTACTTTTTACCCACCGATCATAGTGTCGAAGATTACGTTTGCAGTGTATATAGCCGCGGGTAAAATTACATAAAGGTGCGTATGAAAATGGCAATTTGGGCAACTTAAGGTTAATTATTAAAACAAATTCGTATGCTTGAGTTATGCAGGGTAGCCCTTTGGGTTTCAAATAGTAAAATAATGAAGTGGTGTAATTTTCATACCAACGACTTCTGAGATTGATAAATTAATCCATCTTTATTATATTGTTAGTAGAATTCACTATTTTGTGTATTTATAATAAACAAATCAATATTAGTAATATACACGATTGGTGTATGTAAAGTCTCTAATCCGCATCAGGCTCTCGTGGCTGCCCATGGGCCACGTCCAGTGGCCAAGACTCGTAAGTATTCAAATACATATTTCTAATGATAAAACAATATAGTTTTTACTCGATAAAAAAGTCAAATTTTAAGAATTTACGACTTCAAGTTTTCGTTTATAACTAGTATGATAGATTTTTTCCGCTACTGTAATTACTTGGTATTCTTCTGTATCCATAAGCGCAAGTTTCTCATCCGTCTGTAAAGAATCAAAGAGATCAGTTAGTGCGTTGAAAAAAAAATACGATGAACTCATGGACGGTAGCTAAAGCTATAGAGCGGTATAACTTCGTTCGTATATGCTGTGATCGAGTTTAAACTAATTATTATACGTCATTACAGCAAATTGCATTATGTTCTCAATTATGCAGCGTTGAGCAAATTAATTAAACGAGATGTACCGGGTAACTGTTAATAGATAACACGAAATTATTAGCAAGCTAAATTAACTGTCCATATTATAAAAATACGGAAGATAATTAAGGCTACAAAATAGTGACGTACCGTTCCCGGACTTTTGGGAATATAGGGTAAATTTCCTATCTAGGGAATATTCTTTTGATAGGGAAAATCCCTTTGGAGAATTTAAATAATAAGTACCGATAATATGATACTTAAAATTACATACAAATGATACATACTACATATTAGATGATAAACTTCTATTTAATGGGGAACCTAAAAAGAGACGACCGGTCTGGCTCAGTCGGTAGTGACCCTGCCTGCTCGGCTAAGCCGCGGTCCTGGGTTCGAATACCGGTAAGGGCATTTATTTGTGTGATGATTTTTCTATGTATATAAGTATGTATTTATCTAAGTATTATATCGTCGCTTAAATAGCACCCATGTACAAGCTTTGCTTAGTTTGGGGCTAAGTTGATCCTGTGTAAGGTGTCCCCAATATTTATATTTATTTTATTTATTTGATACGGATATGGGATATGGGTTAAATTGTGGCGTAGGCGAGAGGCTGGCAACCTGTCACTGCAATGTCAGTTTCGTTTTCTTTCAACCCCTTATTTGCCAGGAGTGGCACTGAAGCTTTGGTAGTTTCGTGTGCTCTGCTTACCCCTTTATGGGATAAAGGCGTGATTGTATGTATGTATGTATGTATGTATTTGAAACGGATTGAATGTCCGACCTTTTATATGTACACTAGCATAACATTTTCTAACAAATCTGTGAACTAAGTGACATTGCATTTCTTCCGTACCGGGTGAGTACTTTACTCAGTAGTTTTTATCGGCGCATTGCTCGGGATCACAATCTTATGACTTAACTGTATGTATGTTTTTCATATCGATTTCAATTATGAGCTACGGTGCTACTTTAAATACAAGTCGAAGTTAGAATAATCATATAATGGTGTTCTAATCAACTGCTAATATAATTGCAAATCCACGTCGAACGCCGGGAAGCGCTGGTGGCCTAGCGGTAAGAGCGTGCGACTTTCGATCCGGAGGTCGCAGGTTCGAACCCGGCTCGTACCGATGAGTTTTTCTGAACTTATTTGTATACGAAATGTCATTTGATATTTGCCAGTCGCTTTTCGGTGAAGGAAAACATCGTGGGTAACTATACCCTTCGGGTTGGAAGGTCAGATGGCAGTCGCTTTCGTAAAAACTAGTGCCTACGCCAAATCTTGGGATTAGTTGTTAAAGCAGACCCCAGGCTCCCATGAGCCGTGGCAAATGCCGAGATAACGCAAGGAGGATGATGATGATCCACGTCAAACGCACAATGAAAATAAAATCAAACGTCGAAAATCCTAAAATTATAATTTCCAAAGGTACTTAAACTAATTCAAACAACTCTGAACGTTCTATGCCGACTATACCACAACTCTATTAAACAAATTAGTTACTAACCAAATTATACTCACAACTCGATTTCCCGTTTACCCACAATGTAATTATTGTCCAGAACTTTATTCAACTTATAAGTTAAATAACGTGGGTGGTAACGTAAAATTTAATCCCGGTAAAATTAAGGAATTTCGATAACTAATTTCCGGGAAAGCCCGGTCATTTAAGTTCAGTGTCTCAATTTGTATTTCATGAATACTAATCATGGCGTTTATATTAGACAGTTCCAAGTGATGATTTTGTTTTATATATAGGATATAGTCAGAAGTTTCTGTATTTACTTAGTACATAAAGCGCTATTAAATATGACTAATAAATAAACAGAAAGTAACGCGTATATAATTAAGGGTCATAATTTCATTTTAAACTACGTTGCGTAGTGGTTACCTATGTTAGGTATTATTATAATATTATGCTTTAATATTTGGTCTACTATGTTCGTAAATCACCATGTTTCCGTTTAAAATGTTAGTATTAAGTAATTACGTATCTATACATAGTTTATGGGTATTTTTTACTATCGGCAATGATACAAAAGAATGGGGCGACTATTTCATCACAATATCCAGGTACACAACAATCTTTGCCGCCACTTCCTGTATTATATTTGCCCAAAAATGTACATAATGACAATTTTGCTGTATCATTGACCACTGTGTGCCATTAAACCTTGCAGAAGATCAGGACCACTTGCAATCTTCCATCATAGCCAATGGTGTTAATGATCAACTGTCTATTCATCGACTGCGGGCGATTGTAACTAATCCATTTTTTTCCATTATTACACTATGATGTTGAGTTCTACGTGTATCCACTGAACACGCCTACCATAAATATATAATCGGTGGACACTATATTTAATAATCGTCATGAAGATGATAGGGGACAGGTTGGACTCCCCCTTTTTGCTACGCTGCAGTCGGCTACATGTGCCGTACTCAGAAAAAAGAAAATGTACATAGTTATAGTTATAAGTATTCTTAGGCTTAAGCACTAACACATACCTTAGAATTCAGTTATTTTTTTTACCAACAAATATTATGAGTGTAACTTGCTCGAAATAAATGATTTATTATTATTATTATATTTAATAATGCCAACATTGTAAAACATGGAAAAAATGAGCCAGTAACATTGGCCCCCAGTCGAGATTTGCCCCGCTGTACCTTATTGTTTTATAAAACCTGTTAAATGCGGGCATAGCGAAAGGGATAACGAGTATGGTGGTTAATATTATTGATGACTTAATTGAACATAATCTTTGTTTACTTTTTAATTTTATCTTTTGTATCGATGTCGTTTTTTCTATACGTATCTATATTCTATTATATAGGACATATGTCGGCGGCCGAACGAAGAATCCGCCAGATCACGAGATTCCTAGGCATATCGTGAAACGGCGCCAAATCAGGATTTGGCTTAGTAACATTCGCCATATCGTTAAAAACTCACCGTTTAACGATTTTCCCAGTGACGTTTAAGCAGATCATGAAATTCCTAGGCATTTCATGAAACGCCGCCGTTTTGTGATTTAACCAAGTAAAACCCGCCAGTGGCATTTAGGCAGATCATGTGATTCCTAGGCATATAATGATACGCTGCCATATCGTTCAATACTTAAAAGTAGGGTTCCAAAATTGGAGTAAAAAATGCAAAAAACCATAATAAGTACAATATTTAATTAAATACTTTGTCTTTTACAAATAAAATGAAACGAGACTTGTATTATTACCTAATTGGGACAAATATTAAATTAACCTTTTCAATCATTTTGTTAAAACTATCGTGAGACATATTAAATCCATAGTATCCATACTAATGGAATGGGAAAGTGTGTGTCGTTTTGTTTGTCCGTCTTTTACAACAAAAAGGAGCGACGGATTGAGGTGTTTTTTTAAGTGGAGATAGTTGAACGGATGGAGAGTGACGTGGGTAGTCTACGTCACTCTCTATCTCTTCAACTTCCCTAAAATGGGGGGTGGAATTTTGTATGGAGCATGCCGAATATTTGGATTTTTCACTCGATAAACAAACACGGCCGCCATCCGCGCCATCGCATATGCTGCATACGCAGCACCGCCAATGGCCAAGAAAGAAACTACTCTACGAAGTGCCCGCTATAGAGCTGGGAATATCGACGAATGCGTCGCTCTAATCGGTCTGCCGTGTTGTTTATCAGGCACATCGTGATATGCCTGGGCAATTTTTAGGCATTTACTGATTTTCGCCGTTTCACGATATGGCTAGGAATCTCGTGATCTGGCGGATTTTACGATCGGCCGCCGACATATATAATTATTCTTTAATTTAAAAATACCTACTGCTGAATTCTCCTAATCTATCAAACAGAATTGGAACATCTTCATTATTTCACATATTTTACCTAACTCAACAGTCAACACCCAATCCCCGATCGGCAGCGAATGGTTCGCATAAAATTCTATTCACTTCGTATTTTCACTTTTCGTCGTGACACGTAGGGAGCGAAGAAATGTGTTCGCTATGAAAATTTAAGAATGTCGCCCGTATCCCGACGGATATGGCCGGCGACGTGACGAATGCTACGCTTCATGTCAAAGAAATGAACTCTGGGAGCCTATCATCAGTAAAAAAACATTGTAATACACCGAGGCGTGAGCAAGGAGAGATTTCATGTGGTAGGTTGTAGCCAAAAATGTCACATGACTTATGATCAAATACTACAAACATGTAGTGTTTGATCATAAGATTCATAAGTCATGTGTACCTATGTGATCATAAGTACATTACAACACGAGAGCAGAAAAGCGGAAATTTACAAATTCCCTCTTCGCGCGTGTATCGTACGACGTAGTACCTACACATTATAGTATTTTTAAGTTTGCACTCAATTTGCGAACTAGTGCGGGAAAAGCAGCATGTGTACCTACTGTAAATAATGTTTTGCCAAAAAAAACGAATAAATAGGTAAAGTAATTTTTCTATACAAACATTGCGATTTCCCTTTTAAACTTTTCACTGAGGTATTACAGAAATAGTTTCCGGAGAATTGTCATTATTCCTAAAATAAGATTGATCTGAGGTAATATATTTTGTTATTCCTGCCTTGACTCGCCAGCTAAATAATTCCTAAATAGAACTAGCAATTATAAACCAGTATGCTAGCCTTAGTGAGCATTTTAAATTCAAGATAATTATTTTTTATCACGGAAAAATCAAAAATTACGTAATTAAAGTAATTTTACTACAACTGGGTACCTTACTAGACTAGGTATTTGACGAAGGTAATTAATACTACATGACGATACTATTGTGGGAATGAGGAAACTGGAATCGAGTAGCGACACGATCGAAGAGAGAGTTTTAATCACCACAAGTTACGAACTCCCTCTACGTACGCGTATCGTACGACGTTTTTCAGTAGACATAATTACGACCATTTAAAGTTTCGACTTGACAAGGGCGGGGAAAAAAAAAACATTTATAATTGTGTACTGAAAAATAATTTCTTAAAATCTTTTGGCTTTTGAGCCATATTCTTGTTTATACCAAGTATTATTAAAGTGCGCCCGCTGTTTTACGTGCGGAGTATCAGTGAAAATTCCATCGAAACAGCGCGGTAGTGATAATTTATATGAGAAAAGCTTCAAGATTAGGTTCGTAATAGGCCCCATACATTACGCTGCGGGAAGGCTAGTATGCCTCTTGTATCTTACAACGTGTTTATGTTATCTTATAACAATATCTGCATTTATTTTTATAATTAATGTTTTCTAGCATAAACGCAAATTATGTTTAAGAGAAAAGACGTCGTCCGTTTTTTCGTTCAAACGTAGTCCCTCTGGCACAACTTTTATCCATACTGATATTATAAATGGGAAAGTGTGTGTGTCTGTTTGTTTGTCCATCTTTCGCGGCAAAACGGAGCGACAAATTGACGTGATTTTTTAAGTGGAGATAGTTGAAGGGATGGAGAGTGACATAGGCTACTTTTTCTATTCCTAACGCGAGCGAAGCCGGCAAAAGCTAGATTTATATATTTTTCAAATAAATGCCCAAATCTAATACAAAAATTAAATATTTCATATTTGAAACGACGAATCCGAAAACATGCCACCAGCAATATTTAAATTTATGAATAGCTTGTCATCAACTTAAACTGGAATAATTAGTAAGATATGATGCCGATATCGGGCATCGCCAACCGAACAAATTTCACTATGAATATTCATGAAATTTAAATGCGATTCGAAATGGGGACCAGCTTTTTAAAGGATTTACTCGGAAACCTTGGACGGAATGTGCGAATTTGACAATCAGGATAGGCATGTTATTTAAATACCTGCTTCGTTATTTTCTTACATGGTAATGTATTATCATCATGAAGTAACTACATGTTTACGTATTTGTATAATCATACAGTCTGACCAAAAGGAGTAGAAATTAAACAGTGACACCATTGTAGTGACATCCTGTTTAAGTCTTATAATACCTATGAAGACGCCACAGAGGCTGATAGCCTTTCTCACGGTTTATGGTTTTTATAAGCAATTTTTACATCAACAGTCATTGTCAATAATTAAAATATATTCATGTAGTAAATGAGAATAAATAACAGTATTTTTAAATATTTGGAGTTTTTACACTATAAGTCCATTAATTCTCGTAAACATGGTCGATGAACCGGATGAAAATGAAAGAACCAGCATTTAATTGAAGGGCCGAAGGGAACCACCTATAAGTTTCCAATTATCACTGCGGATGTCATGTCTGCCGAGGCTGTGATGAAGGAATTCACCAGAACATCGGAATCCAGCAGTGTTGAGTGTGTTAGGATTCATAATTAGCGCCAGCACTCGTTATTCAGGTAGTATAGGTAGGATTTATAGTGAACTCCAGGTTAGTGAATATTTTTATTTCCTGTACTGTGTATTGGTATATAATAAGGTCAGATTTATGTTCAATTTAGGTCGTTGCTTTTATTTAAATAAGATATAATTTATTTGTCAACGTAACCTGTGTCTGTTATTGCCGTTATTTTTATACACTGTATTATATTCACTCAACTCTTCTCATTTCGATTGAATTTATATTCATTTCTATACAGGATTTATATTACTAGGGATTTTCATTGTTCTGATCTATTAATTGTTTACTTTCAAGGTCTACATACGTATACATCAGTTTCCCAAAAAAATGGTTGATAACAAGGATTTAGCTCGCAAGATATGCAGTTTTAAAGGTCAATTAACCTTATTCACTAAATACCTTGGCACCGTGAAGGAATCGTCATTAACTCAAGCTGAAGCTGGTCAATTGCAGTTGCGCATTGGTAAGATTGAGACATTGTATGAGCTCTACGATAATGTGCAAACACAGTTGGAATGTAGCGCTGAAAATGTAGACGTACATTTGGCAGAACGGAACGAGTTCCTAAATAACTACTTCTCTGCGCTCTCGCGGGCCCAGGTTATGCTCATTAATTTCAATAAAAAACATAATGAATTTGAGTCATGTAGCCATCATGGGTCTCGAAGTGGTTCAAATAATCATAAACTGGTTAAGCTGCCGACTATACAGTTACCGAAATTTCAGGGTTCATACGAAAATTGGCTAGGCTTCAGAGATACTTTCACTAGTCTGATTCACTCTAACGATGATATTGATAATATTAACAAATTTCACTATTTAAAAGCATCATTAGAAGGATCAGCAGCCTTAGTTATTCAATCCATTGAGTTTTCTGGGAGCAATTATGAGGTGGCGTGGACACTCTTATGTGAGCGATACGATAACAAAAGGTTGCTACTGCAAAATCATGTATCTGCGTTATTTAATGTTAAACCAATCACCGAAGAGTCGTCCGTGCAAATGAAACATCTTATAGACCAAGTAAACAAGAATCTAAGATGCCTAGAATCCCTAGGTGAGCCCGTCCAACATTGGGGCACGCTCCTTATTCATATTATTAGCAATAAATTAGACACTACGACATTTCGTGAGTGGGAGGAGCACAAAGGAAGCTTCGATAAGAACGTTCCTATATCATTTGATAACTTTATCACGTTCATGCGTAATCGTGCAGATTTGATTGAAACTTTAGAGTTGTCGAGCGCCTCAGACGCCGGTCAATCAAGTCAGCCGGCTAATACAGCATCTACACATAAGGTTTTGCTCTTTACCCAAGTCAATGATCACTGTGTCACTTCAAAGTCTCAATCATGTCCTAAATGTAATGGTGAGCACAGCTTAAATAACTGTCCTCAGTTTCTTGCGTTGAGCAATATCGAGCGGCTTAAATTGCTGCCGAATTATAAAGTGTGTTTTAATTGCTTTCGAAGAGATCACTACGCAAACCATTGCAAGAAGGCTGGTTGTAAGATATGTAAGCGCAAACATAATTCACTCGTTCATATCACAGAGTATGCGCAACGAACGAGATTAAGTTCCTGCGAGAAGCACGCGTCACGGGTAGGTCCTGAGTTGACCAATACGCCGGCGATAGCCGACGCCTCGGTCCCTGCGCGATTGGGTCCTTCGCGAATTAATTGTTATTTTACAAATGTTACCTCTTGCGCTAGTAATGTAATACTTGACGATGAGACTCGAACTCTGCTCACGCGGTTCCAGCAGCCCGCAAAGGATTGCACTAAACAATCTCATCATTCCTCGAGCAGGAAATTAGAAAGAAAGTATTTCACTAAGGTTTTCACTAGGCAAAAGGACAAATATTCTCTGATTGATAAGTAATTGTATCATGAAAAGAAAACCTAGGTTTCTGGGAATTTGTTTAATTACCTAAAGGCTAACTCACACATAGCTTTTTATTTAATTACTACGTTTTTAAATAGGTATATGAAGTCATTGGTGTACTTTGACTTACAATTTAAAACAACTTTTGTGAAAGTGTTATGTAGCCATTGTTCTATGTCTCCGTAATAAGTACATGTAGGTATACTGATAGCAGGCAACTTAACCAGTTATTTATTTGCTAGCGTTACACATTACACATTATTTTTCGTTGTACTGTACCTACATATTTTTGGATTATCTTTATGCAATGACTTGCCTATCGAAACGCAGCTTCAATTCGCCAGCTAAAGCTACAGATAATGATTATATAATAATATTATTAATACTTAATTATTTATCTTGCTTGTTCTGTGAGGCATTTACATTAATAATGTTTTTGGGAAGCTGAGGTGAAGTTGACCACAACTTTTAAAAAGTGCTGAATATTGTAATATAATGTTTATCGTCAATAAACTCAACACTGTTTTGGTTGCTACTTCCCATTACTGCATTTCGTCGCACCTAGAAGAACTGCTGCTATCTACATAGATCAAGGATGCTGCATGGCTGCTTTTACTCCATCGGTGAACATGCCTAATGTCTTGGTGCCGAGTCACGACCTCAGAGCAGGTCACATTTCATCAGTATTGAGCAGTTGCGACAGAAGTCAGAACGAGCAAGAATCTTTGAATCTTCCATCACAGACTGACGCTTCTTCGCTAAGAGTGATTATACGACCCGGTGTTGGTCAAGGAGAAGATGAAATCTTACTTAAAGATAACCTACTTGCTTCCTGGATTAAGTCCTTTTGGTTGAAAGGCAAGCTTTCAACGCCCGGGGGCATGTTTAAGTCTTATAATACCTATGAAGACGCCACAGAGGCTGATAGCCTTTCTCACGGTTTATGGTTTTTATAAGCAATTTTTACATCAACAGTCATTGTCAATAATTAAAATATATTCATGTAGTAAATGAGAATAAATAACAGTATTTTTAAATATTTGGAGTTTTTACACTATAAGTCCATTAATTCTCGTAAACATGTGGTTGGCATAGTGACCGCCACGGAAACAGTTGAAACATACCTTATAAGTCGGCAACAATTTAAGTCGCTCGTCATTACTTAAGGCAAGAAACTGAGCGCAATTGTTTAAAGTGTGTTCACCACTACATTTCGGACACGGCTTAGCCATGGAAGTAACACATTGTTTGTAAGTGTTCCATTTTCGAAGCAATATGAGAAAACGAGACGACACTACGATGTTGCCACTTTTTATCTTTTACTGTTTTTGGTCAGATTGTAAGATTCACAAAGAACACAGTTTATTTTCCTTAAATAATTCAATAGAATAGCTAGGTACCATAGGATTTTTTACTCTACGTACCTACTCGATATCAAGTACTTCACGGAAGATGATATTCATGGTATTAAGAAAGTGTCCACTTGTACAGCGTCCCCATAGCACCCTAAATTTTATTTATTACAACCAAAAATTACATACATTGATTTAAACTTTTACGATTATTACACATAATTATTTTTAAATTCGGGACTTAATCGCCATGTGTGTCGACAGAGTAACATCCCTAGTGCGCAAACAGTTCAAGTTGATAATCAAAACCAAGTGCAGGTAGTTCGAAAAAATCGCGCGGCTGTCAGAAGGTGTTGATGTCATTTCAAGTCAGTCTTCTCCCAGACCACGGGGACAACGCCGTCCCTGAAACGTTGGAGGTCAGTTTAATATGTAGTCATACGCGATTAAGTCTCGATTTTAAAAATAATTATTTATTACATATATTGTCCGAGACGTCCTCGGTATCGAGTAACATAATTATTTAAATTGATGATAGCCGTACATACAGCCCATCGATAAAGTTGAAAAACGTGCTGACACACTATTTAATATTTAGTTACCGTCCTAGTACCCGAACTGTGAAAAACTCTTTGCCTTTTTTGTGGTAAAAAATTTAGTGACGTTATTTGGGGGATGGTCCCCTAGGAAATATCGGTCCTACGTGACAAATGCGATCTCGGGGATCCACAAAAATATACCGCGTTTGATGTATTGGACGCCGCGTATCCGATTCTATTATTCTAAGGAGTCTGAGTAAAATAACAACTCATAAATGATTTTTACTTATAGTATAGGCAAGGATTATTTATATAGGATTTACATACGTCATACTAAGAATCGTACCTCGATTTTTTAGCGCCACCTATTAAATAGTATCATGACGACACTGGTGATACCTAAAATTTTTTTTTTCAAAATTTGTATTGACGTGATAATGATGTTGATTTTAAAATATAGAAATATGTCATTTTTTCTTATAAAAAAACAAAAACTCGCAAAAATATTTGGGGATAATATGATTTTGGCCACTTCCCGGCTGCGAACAGCGCCATCTAGTTTTAAGCCTAAAAGGCACATTTCAGGCTTTGTCAGTCCAGTATTAGATCGATCTTGGTATAGTTATTTATATTATATAAACTTTATTTCAATATTTCGCGTTTTTTAATACCACGATTTAATTTAATGTCATTTCTGGATCTAACTTCAAAGATATCAGTTCTCTTTGCACCGTCGTCCACCAGGTGGTCAAAGGTCTTCTGCGTCTGCATACGGTCTAAGGTTAGAGCTACATTGATAACAATGGTCGTCTGTATGATTCGTACCATCTAAAACATCGTTCAACCAGTTTATCTGCAATAGTTAAGTGTTATTTTGCAACTGTTAGTCCGTTGCTTCTGGAAAGTTATATATGAAAATGTTGGCATAATTAATGGAAGATTTTTTTTGATTGGGATATGTACATTACAGGCCGAAGTTATTTTTCATCAACCCTCCCCATCCCTCCCCCCTCTGCGTCACCCCTCTTCCCCCCCTTAAATAGCCGAAAATGCGGTTTTTCGCGATTTCTGACAAAACCGTTGTAGATACAGAAAAAGCGTGTAGGAAAAAAGTAATTCTTGATAAATTTACTACAAATCGTTCATTGACACTTTGGTTCTAGCACTTATAGGTTTCGCGTGATCCATCACGAAAGTTGGTCCTTTACTGCAATTTTCTTTAGTGAATGTTAAGTTTTCTCCCAAATTGCTTACGAAATCTGTTTGATATTACTAAAATATTATAAACTGAAAATGAATTTCACGGGGAAAAATCACTACCATGGGTGGGACTTGAACTCACGGCTACTGGATTGATACTCTAGGGCTCTACCAACAGCTACCAAAAGCTCATCCCCAGTCATAGATACACTATATAGATCAATGGTACTCCTAGCGACTACTACCGTGAAAATATTACGTCTTAAATAGTTACTGGAATTCCAAGACATATTGGAAATTCCACCCATGGTAGTGATTTTTCCCCCTTAATTTTATTTTAGTCATGAGTTACAATATTTTAGTTATATCAAACAAATTTCGATGATTTCGTATGCATTTTGGGCGAAAACTTAACATTCACTAAAGAATATTGCAGCAAAGGACCAACTTTCGTGACGGATCATGCGTAAACTATAAGTGCTAGAACCAAAGTGTTAATGAATGATTTGTAGTAAATTTATTAAGGATTACTTCGTTCCTACGCGCTTTTTCTGTATCTTCAACAGTTTTGTCAGAAATCGATAAAAACCGCATTTTCGGCACTTTAAGGGAGGGTAGAGGGGTGACGCAGAGGAGGGAGGAGTGGGGAGGGTTGATGAAAAATAACTTCGGTCTATAACGTACATATTTTAATTTAAAAAAACCTTCCATTAATTATGCCGTAATTTTAGCTAATTTCCCCCTGCTATGTCCCTGATGTGTTTGTTGCTGATTTTGCCCAGATATGTTACCAAGTTTTACCAGGAACTGACTAACCAACGCAGTATGCCCATTTCTGTGCGCGTTGTGGTAAAATACGAACAATAAACTGGAATAAATGCATCAAGAACCGTTTTTGGAAGAATTGCTGCTGTAAATGAAATACTGATTCCATTTACAGGTGAATGCAGTGCGACCTAAATTGCCTAGAGTCAGTTTAAATTAAGTTAACGCTGCCGCTTTTGCGACAAGATGTATTTGAGTTTGGATGGTATGAGTAACCCTTTTCTAAAATGTTAAAATTTTTCTCCGAGCGAACGCGAAGACGAGAATAATGGAGTCAATGGAAACATTTTAGCAGAGTCTTTTTCTTTTATTCGTCATTTGTTTTTTTTAACGTGTACCACCAGCTAAGCGATTTATTTCAAATTGTTTTTCAACAGATTGACTTGATTTTTTTCATAGTCGAACAAGCAAACGCTGCAAAGCGAATTCGTACATTTGGATGTCACACTGGCTGTTGAAGGGCATATCCCGGCATTTAAATTATTACATCTGAACTAGAGTCTTTAAACACGATTATAAGTAACTATTATTATTTTAATTAAAATTAAATTGGCATTAATGTATTATTAAACTAAAATAATTATACAGTCATTTAAGTCTATACTGTATACATAACTAGTACAAGTATACATGTATAATTATTATTACATAAACTTGCCTTAAGTTTAGCTAGTTAGTTGACAGGCAACTTTGAACAGTTTGAATTTCTAACATTGTTTTCATAGAACACACAGTAAATGTAGTATGAACACAGAAGAATGTAAACTTTCCAAAATCAGTTTCAGTTTTACAAAGAGCCCCAAAGGCGAAAGTTTCTACTGAGCGTACTTTTTGCAAAACACATGAACTCAATTGTTTCAACTTTTGTTAGCTTTTACACTGTTTTATTGAATTAAAAGTTGTCATGTTGTTTAAACATTTGATTGTAGAGACTAGAAGCCTGTCTTCCTTGTACAATCTTTGTGCCACAGCAACTTGTATTATTATTTTTTAACACTAAAGATATACTGGAAGAAACGAAGTTGCAAAAAAAATCGTTGAGGATATGTGTTGTGGTGCTGACTTAGTATGCGACAGAGATCAGCAGCACTGGTCTTCTGTCAGTACATTAAAAATCTAATCTGTGATCGATCAGCGCTAGTTCATCTTAATTGTGCCTTTTAGTTGTTATAAGAGTAGAATGATCAACGCAGCTATGAAGACAGTGAAATATTTAATAAATAATATTATAAAATAATGACATGTTTACAAGGGAAGATTTTGATTTCGAGTGACAGGCAAAGGGAACACTAGCCTTGACATCTAAAATTAAAATTAGAATCTATAGATCAATCGATAGTACAATAAAATGTTGTGATTTCATATTCAGTTTTCGAAATTTTGGTTTTTAATGAAAACAAGACGTGTGAACACAACTTTAATAGGTATGTCATTAATAATAATCAGTTTCCCAAGAAAGATAAAGTCGCAGCTGGATTAATTATTAATAATAGAAGACAGTGCAAATTAATACATAAACTAAAGTAGAACTCCGATATTTCCAAGTTTCAAAGTAAGTAATTGAATATCCAGTAGGTCACTTTAATCATCTAGATTCAGCTAAAAAATCTATGATTTAGGTATTTTTCCGCAAAAGTGTTTAGATTTTTTGTGTATATCAATGTTGAATCACACACACAATCCCGGGTCAAATCTCCTGCCGCTTCCGCCCATATTAGATATATTCGAGGAATCTCGAAAGTACATGTCGGCGGATAATCCGGCTTCAGACTCGTTGGCTGTCAAACTTTTCAGCGACTGACATTGCTAACGCAAATCCTCCTACGTACATAATGTACAAGGATACATCAAAGCTGATTCATACTTACAGATGGGAATTGTTCTGATTGCAAATGATAAGTAGGTATAATACTTGCGCTCGCTCGGTGAGTTGTTTATAGTATTTTATGCAACATGCGTTTAAAGGAGGTCAAAAAAGACGAGTGGCGTGGGTAATTTTTTGACTCGGTTAAACACCGTTGCATACAATACTTTTTCTACGACCATTCACTAAGTTTTTAATAGTTTTCTTGAATAACTTTCGTGGAATAAAACTATGGAAACAGATTAAATCGCGTATAATGAATTTAAAATACATCCCGACGTTTCGAACCAGAAACTAAGAAATCTATATTATTTTTTGTGGTCATGGTTCGTTAATATTTCTTGTATGTGGGTAGCTTTTGCACATTGTAATTTTTCTCAGTCACCCGTTGACCACGAACGCTGTAAAGAGTTCGAAACGTCGGGATGTATTTTAAATTCATTATACGCGATTTAATCCGTTTCCATAGTTTTATTTCATGAGTAACTATCGCAGTAACCGAAGACAATATTAACTTTCGTGGAATTCACACTGTTTCCTGTATTTTGACGCAAAGGTTTGCACTGTCAGCTCAGCTGCCCAAAGCCTTCCCACGCACGCGCGCAGTATCGTTATAACAATGCGTTGCCATGTTTACAGAGCCAAACAATGCGTTTTCAGTTTTTTCGATACAGCGCGCATGCGGGGAAAGCCGGCGGACGCTAGTTTTGGGGAATAGACTTTTATGTAGGGTTTTAAAGATCTATGTACGACCCTGTAAATGACGAATAACAGTTCGGGAGTAGAAAAAAGCTTTAACAGTACAGAAGGACATATGGACGGATTGTGTGAGAGATGATAATTATGAAACGAAGCATGTGAATGATGAGATGACGGGCTAGATGGGAAAGAGAGGTATGTAAAAAGAAAACATGCTGCGCCGACCCCTATTGAATGGGATAAGGGCAATTGAATGATGATGACTTTTGAATGAAAACTGATTTAAATATTTCCATCTAATTTATTTTTACCTCCTCAATTAGTCGGCACTATGAACTGGCAGTTGTGTATGAAGATATAACTGCATTTAAAAAAAATATATTTTGAATATGTCTGAAATATGAAAAAAAAAACAAATCGGAATTCAAAGCCGAGTCACCTAAAATAGGACTGAATCAACTGTCGATATTGCTGCAGTAAAGTCCAGAGAGTCCTACATACAGGACAAAAGAGCATGCATAATAAAAGTATAAAATACAACTGTAAACATAATAGTGTACAACTGTAAACATAGTGATATGATGAGGACTGTGGTGGTACCAATCATTAAAAATCGCACAGGAGACACCGCGGACATTAAAAACTATAGGCCCATTTCGTTGGCTACCATTGTAGCAAAGGTATTGGACAGTGTGCTAGACAAGCAGTTGGAAAAGCATACAGTTCTTCATGACGCACAATTCGGGTTTCGTACGGGCTTATCCACTGAGACAGCAGTCCTATGTCTTAAGCACACTGTCCGATACTACACGGACAGGAAAACACCAGTTTTTGCGTGTTTTCTTGACCTCTCGTAGGCCTTCGATCTGGTGTCCTATAGTATACTCTGGCAAAAGCTGTATGAAGAGACGTCTCTACCCGGGGAGCTGGTTGAACTTCTCAGGTTTTGGTATGGTCACCAAACTAATGTTGTGAAGTGGGCGGGCTCGCTATCCGATGAGTATAGGCTGGAGTGTGGGGTCAGGCAGGGCGGGCTAACATCGCCTAGACTCTTCAGCCTGTATGTCAATCGGCTGATCGAGGAGCTCAGCAATACCAGGGTCGGATGTTCAATAGATGGAACGTTTGTAAATAACATCAGTTACGCGGACGACATGGTGTTGTTGAGCCCGTCGATCGGCGCCCTGAGGACGTTGGTGAGTGTGTGTGAGCGGTATGCGGATGCCCATGATCTCAAGTACAATGTCTCTAAAAGTGAGCTGCTAGTCTTTAAAGGAAGAACTGTCATATTAGATGACCAATCTTTACCTCCAGTGAGACTAAATGGCACTCCTCTTAAAGTTGTAAGAGAATTTAAGTACTTGGGACACTAGGTAACCGCATCGCTAAAAGATGACAAGGATGTCGAAAGGGAGCGTAGGGCGTTGGCAGTGGTACAAATAATGAATCTTTCTATTTTATTTTAATATTTTTCCGCACTTTTCGTACCTATCCGCCCTCTTTTAGTGACATCGCGCTCTCACTTACTCCCATACGATTAGACAGTGTACGCAGTACGCTAGCGTCAAGGCCATTGGGTGCTGCCAGAATCTTAAGGGGTCAAGCATAGCATATGATGCGTTCATAAGTGCCGCTCTTAGCAATTAAGGGGTTGAAAGAAACAAAACTGTATTTTCAATGAACTGTATTTTCAAGAGTGAACAGGCATCTTCTGGACGAGCTCATTCCATCGTAGGTAACGTCTTTGCCTTTGGCTAGTCTGTGGCCAAGAGTAAGCCCATTTATAATAAAATAATTTAAAAAAAAGAATTATTTTTTATTCTAAACGGTGTATCTGCAGAAATGTCGTTCTGTATCCTTTTAAACATGGGTCATGGGAGATACGCATATCGTTTGCCTTTTATCAACTAATACGCAAATGGCCCCTTTAATACAAATAATTTCTCTAATGAGGGCGCCACAGGACGTTCGACTCGATTTTCCTTTTACCGGCAAAAGATTTCAACATTAAGCATTTTTAGTGATATTTTTGCAAATTATCCAATGAACATAAAGCATGAGAACGGAAATTGCCGGCGATCCTCCGAGTTTAAGCAAATGTTTGCGCTAGCTCAATTTACTGCAACCCAATGCCAGTCTCTTTGCAGAGTTTAATGATCCATAATAGGCAATGCTTAATTTTACAGTTTTTTAAACAAAAATCTTTGGTTTATCAGATATTTCATGAAAGAAAACTAAGTACTCATTTGAGCAGATTATAATCGCATACAATTATTTAATTTATAAACTCTCCCCATGTTTTGAACACTTGACAGCGTTCGTGTTAAACATTCCGCAACATCATTGCCCAATATAATTAGTAGTGAATTTTTATCTTAATCAGAAAATGTATTAGGATACCGAACAATTATTTTGACTTTTTGTTGTTCAAACGAGTTTAGTTATAATTTTATAAATCGGACGGGAGTGTTCTAAATTAGATATAGGTATCCTGATATTCCTGATGTCTCTAAAATTAACCCAGATGACTTAAATTAACCCTTCTCATGTTGTGACTAAGATTCACCCAGGTATATCATGATCTGGTTTATATAGGATGTGGCAGATATATGTATTAAAAGAATGATGAGATAGATATAATAATATGCCTGGTAGCCGAAGGCTACACAGTACAGATGTGTTAACAGAACAATTGTTTTACTTGACTTAGTTTGACCCTGGAAAACTTTCGTGACAACAGCTGTATCGTTACTTAAACAGGTCGTTGAAGTGCATGACACCTTGGCTACCAAATAGCTTACAACAATATGAATAGAAAATTCTTCCTGCATTGCGACGATTCCGATATTCGGATACACCTGGCGGGGGCGAGATAGTCGTGACGCAAATGACAGGCGACAGTCTTTGAAAAAAAAAACTCCGGAATTTAACGTCATTGTCTCTTTATGCAGGACCACAGAACTTAATTTAGATAGAAGAAACAAATTCATATATTTGTATAGGGGCCGAGCGTGTCAAATTTTGTACTGAAGTTGATTCTTGCCTGTAATTTTAAATATGTTTCAGGCTCTTGATTCATAATTCATAATTTTTGTGTTGTTGCAATTGAATATCACGTAACGAGGCATTTTTTATGTTTTGGTTGACTTCAACTTACAAAAATTGACGCCCGAAAGCTGCAAGCTGCGAGTAAAGACGGACAACTCAGTGGATTTCACTGAGTTCATTTGACACGCTAAGTAGATACGTTTACTTGATCTTTGGTATATGTATATGACATCTGTGTGCAGGACAATACATCTTTAGTACCTACTTAGTTTTATTTTATCGGCCAGCGGCGCATTTGTTGGACATAGGTAATCGACAAGTAACGTCGACTCGGGACATCTGTGGGACAACCTACTCGTAAATGACTTGATATGATGAAAGGTATATGATGTAGGGAAAAATTGAAGGCATAATTAGGTTTAGAGATCTTTATTTCCCATAAGAATACATATGAGAATTTCTTATTTTTCTTTTCATGCAATACTTATCTTTTAAGCGGTGCCATCGTCCCTTATTAGGATATTTGAGAAAACATGTAATTGTTTCAAAAAACTAATAATATATCAGTTGATAAGTTTAAAAATTATTGCTTCGTTTTTAACATTTTTACTATGGAAGTTGTTGTTATTATAATAAAAACTCTTTGTACATTTATTTCTGCTGTTTTAACAAAATTTCTTGTGACTTTTATCCCGAAGAATATGTAGGAAGGTAGCGGGAAAAGAAAATTATTTAAATTCAAAACTGGAAGAAGTCCGTGACCAATTTTCAAGTTTCAAGGAGGTCGGGATTTTCTTGGTGTGTACCTATTAAAATCGCTGCTGGAATATTTGACTAACAAACCTATATTTTTATTTTATTTTTTGTAGTTTTTAAATTGATTTGATTTCCTCGTACTTAGTAATCGTAACAGAGGCCATCCAGTGAAGGGCGTATTTAACATCGGCTACAAGTAGGGTATCGATGTTAGGCGGTTATGAACGTACTACGCTAAAACTGATCATTCATATAAATATATACTGATAGTCTATCTCACTCACTATTTCGTACAAGTATTCGTTACTTAAACATGGGAGTAATGCGCGATAAATTCAAGTACCTAATGTTTTTTTTTTTTTTAGATATAATTTTGCGCTTAGTACCTATCTATTTTCAGTACAGATGGTGTTTTTTACGCACTAGTGCGATGTGGTTCATTATATATCAGATCGAAACTTCGGAGGGCCATCGACGACGTCGTACGTCGTACGTGGAGGGAAGTCGTACGATACACGTGCGAAAAGGAAATTCGTAACTCGTGTCGATTTAAAAGACTCCTTTCGGTCTTGTTTTAATTTATCGCCACTCGCTTCGAACTTCCTTTTTTACGCACTTGTATCGTAAATGTACTATTAAACCTCTATAAGTATTCCAATTGGTCTGCTAGTTCATTTCTTACCCGCTCCGAGCTCTGCATAAACATAATATTATTTAGCAACCTTACAACATAGTTTATACCGTGATAAGATATTTCTTGTAACTTAATTAAAATTATCTTTTACGTATGGCTATTATGCATACATTTACATATATTATATTGTATGTCAATTGATTGTCTATGAATGTAAGTCAGAAGAAATACAATGCCGTTTGCCAGACTGTTTAATGTCAATTATTTCCGACACGCCAAAAGACGATGCATTAAACTTTTAATAACGTCAAATAAAAAGTCAAAGATGCTCAATATTTTACGTTTTACGCGACAAGAGCGCCGGAGATTGCGCCTCTTGTCCTGGTTCGCTTCATTAAAAACCTTCTACTACAGAAAAATGTTCCACAACATTAAATTTTTAATGAAGAGTTTGCTGCTGTATAAAATAATATTAAACCGAAAGCTTGAAAGTACTTTTCAATGCATTTTTATGAAGAATTTAAAATATAGCAGAGAACTTTCATTATAACTACAATAAGTTAGGATATATTATTATGTCACTACTTTTTATATTCTACTAAGTTTCATTCTTAGAATTCCGTAGCAAAAATGAAGTTCATAGTTTTATCATGGGCGTCTGTATAAAACAAAGTAACTTTCTGCTGTCTGTCTTTCTGTCTGCTCATGTATGCTGAAACCTTTAAAACTATGATTCTGATGCACTTTTTTTAAGTAAGGTACAGCGAGGCAAATCTCAACTGGGGGCAAATGTAATTGGTCCATTTTTCCATGTTTTACAATGTTTCCATTATTAAATAGAGTGTCCACTGGTTATACATGGTAGGCGTGTTCAGTGGATACATGTAAAACTCAACATCATAATATAATAATGGAAAAAATGGATTAGTTACAATTGCCCCCAGTCGAGATTTGCCCCTCTGTACCTTAGATAGAGGAATTCAAGAGGAAAGTTTATATGTATAATGTTCGTGCTACGCGTCACTTAAGAGTCTTTTACTGCAATTTACAAGATCAGTGTAGATATAAGAATGTATAGTGGCCTTAAATTCATAGTGGCTCCATATTAGTCAAAGTTGCAGCAGCAGCTACTTCTGCAATAATAATGCAGCTCCCGTCTGAGATGAATGTACTTTACTTTACTTTTCCCATTGACATAGAATACATTTTATAAAATACTACTTCATACTTTGCAATTCTGTCTTCAATAAGTCAGTCCGCTAAAATATGACCTCAGTGTAAACGTCAAACCGTTCTAACAACTACTTGCGGCTAGAATAAAATATGGGCGATGTTACTTGTCACAGTAAAATTATGAGCGGTACTGCTACTGCAACTACAAAAAGCCGATCCCTACGAGTATATCCACTCTGCGAATGATAGTATAGGCAGGGGCGGCTCACTCCGCGATTATATCGCCGCGCTACAAGTGCACGCTGGCGGCCGCGAGTTCGCGGTTTACTCAGGGGTGGCGCGCGTTCTCACGGAACGCACTTGCGCACTTTCTATTGTTAATTTACGTCGCGAGTTTTTTTTTAAGGTTTATATGCGATTTCCGCGTGTTGATGGCTAATAATGGTTAGTTCAATAGACACTGTGAATAAAATAGGACAATCTTACACAGATCTACTATTGATTAAGTCCCACGGAAAAGTTCAAAAAGGCTTGTGATGTTGGGACTTAAACAAAAATATATAAATACTGTATATACCTAGAAAGTACCCAAGACTTGAATATAACTTTGTTAGAATTTTGTAGGCATTTAAAAAGGCGGAATTTCGTGAACATCAAAGCAGTGGGCCTTCTGTACTTGTACTATTATATATTCTATGGTATAGGTACCTATTTGAATTATTTTGCACTTGATTCTGGTTCGTGAGAAAATGAGTGGTCAATACCACTAGATTATCAATATGTACTGTACAGATCGTATTTCATAATCAAATGGCACAGTTTTCTACAGGTTTTCCTAAATCTTAGTTGCTGTCTCTAATGTAAATGTTGGCACTGAAATGAAATGAAATGAAATTTATTCCTAACTAGCTTTTGCCCGAGCTTCGCTCGCGTTAGATAGAGACGAAAAGTAGCCTATGTCACTCTCCATCCCTTCAACTATCTTAAAACATCACGTCAATTCGTCCCTCCGTTTTGCCGTGAAAGACGGACAAACAAACAGACACACACACTTTCCCATTTATAATATTAGTATGGATAACAGATCGTTACAAGTCAGTACCAAATAGTATACGTTATTACATTATTATTGTGTATTAAGTTCATAATGTCTATTAACAATTCTGTTCTTGATCCATTGAAATCGTACATTCAGCCTTGCATCAAATGAGGTAGTTCTAATTGGTGTTTCATATTGTTGTATATGCAATAGTGATGCGGCATCTCAGTTTTCCACCTCGAAAGCCAATGGGGTCATTATTAAATACACGAAAAACATTAAAAAATTTCATCATTTGTGATTTTTTTCAACAAAGTATCCATAGTACGGCAAAAGTCACTATACACAATTTGAAGTAGACAAAATTTGCAATTAAATGAGACTAATTTGGTCTTGGTACGCCAAATAGTTTCGAAGATTCGGCTTCTCAAAGGTTCGCAATATGAAGTAGGGTTAGTTAGTGAAATAAGCATAGTTAACGATAGAACTAGACTGGACCTTCGAATCCACAGCACTCCTTTAGGAGAAAGCTTACCGAGGTAGTACATCTCTGTCAACTGATCAGGAAGGTCAAAATCGTCATCTGATGGTGGATCATGAACGAGTGGTTTATCAACATTGGTACACACCAGACCTGGTACATTACCGCAAAATTGTCCAGTGTCCAGTATCTGTTCAAATCTGTTCGGAAAGTCAAGAGTCATAGAATGTATTGGGGGACCCTATCCATACATTTCACGACTCTTGACTTTCCGAACGTTCTAACAGTGCATGTCAGGAATGTACTATTTCGATAGTTAGTAAAATAAAGAATCGTGCCAATATGACATGTATTGTTGGCACTTTTATCGTAATGTATTATTTTTTATATCTGTCCTGCAGGCCTAGCACATGATGGCCGCGGGAGTATGTCGCCGCGAGATAGACTACCTGTCCTTATGTCATTAATACAATTAGACAAAGACGTGCCATCTATCTCGCGGCGACATACTCCCGCGGCCATCATGTGCTAGGCCTATTACTGGTATAGCGCCAATAAACTTACCCTGAAATTATTGTAGCTAATAGTCATATATTGATTTAAACTAACACGATCTTCACTCATATTATTAAATTAAAACGGGACTTAATCGCGTAAAACTTACGTTTTATATTTAACCCGACGTTTCGGACATGACATTACGTCCGTGGTCACGGGTAGACTGGCTGGGAGTTGTATCAACATCTTCTAGCTGTACGAGTTTTTCGAACTACCCGCACTTGATTGTCATCAGTCACTTTTACGCTAGGGTTGCCACTCTGCCTACATACAACACTCACGACATCCGATGGTATGAGACGGGAAGTTTTCTCACGTTTACACTTGCTAATCACTGGATTCCACGAAGATGAAATCCCTTGCCCTTCATTTTGATTGAAATTACGATGTTTCCTGATTTCAATCGCTTCACGTACTTTCCTGCTATAGTAAAGACGTTCAGTTGAAAGGACTTTGGGATTATGCAGTTCAATCCAGTGGTTCGGTCCTGACTCTAGCAAATGCTCGGCAACCGCAGACTTATTTATTTGTCGTTTTTTGACCGCCGCGATATGTTCTTTGACCCTTTCCGCTATGGTGCGTTTGGTTTCTCCAATATAAGAACTACCACAGCTACAGTCAATCTTATAAACGCCTGGCGTCTGATATGGAATAACATCCTTTGCTGACCTTAGTTGCCCCGCCACCTTCGACAACGGCATGTACACAGTCTGTATCGAATACTTCTTTAGTATGGTACCAACCTTGTCTGTCACTCCCTTGACATAGGGCATAAATGCCGGTCGTCTTGCAACATTCGGATGCTTCTTCGCAGGCTTTCGTCTTGGTTGCCGACAATCCACCCTGTACCCATTCTTTCTAAGAACCTCCTGAATGTGTGACATCTCACTCTCTATAAATTCAGGGTCACAAAGGT
This sequence comes from Leguminivora glycinivorella, assembly GCF_023078275.1. NCBI lineage: Eukaryota > Metazoa > Arthropoda > Insecta > Lepidoptera > Tortricidae > Leguminivora > Leguminivora glycinivorella. Next base: position 13,052,725 of record NC_062978.1, read on the forward strand.
CATGTGCTCTGTTCTTTAGGGAATTAACGACGGACAGTAGGTGACGAGGGTGGTGGTGAGACTGAGCATTGAGGTATCTATCTGTGTGAGTAGGCTTCCTGTAGACAGTGTGCGCCAAGGATCCATCATAATCATAATCATAATCATAATCATTTTATTGGTAAAGCTAATTTACATGTCAGTCAATGATACAATAAAAAGAAAACATTAATAATAATAATAGTCCTTACATCGTAAGCATATCAAATAAAAAATTTAGTCAAGAAACGAGTACAAAAAAAATAAAAATAAGAATATTAAATTACAATAAAAATTAACATTGAATTCAGCACTTTCAATAGAAAGTAATCATTATTCTTTGTTCGTTATGAACTCGTTGTAATTGTAGAACGGGCGCTCAATAAGCCACTTTTTTAAGCGATACTTAAAGCTAGATATGCTTGGGGCTTCAGTGATGTTATCTGGTAGGTGGTTAAAGACCGTGGGACCCATGACGTGGGTCAGTTTTGAGGACTTGGCGAGCCTGCGGCCGATAACAATGAGCTTCCCTGCATTTCGTGTATTTCGCCCATGTACCATGCCATTTGTCTTGTACATTGAGATATTTTCTCGTACGTAAACTGCTATTTGCATAATTATAACAGCAGGTAACGTAAGTATACCTAACTCTTTAAATAGCGATTTCGCCGGTGTATCTGCTGGTACTCGAGCTAGAATTCTGATCGCGCGTTTTTGCAGGCGAAATACCCTTTCCCACTCGGCACAGCGACCCCAGAGTTCAGCTCCATATTGCATCAGTGAGTGGACGGTGGCAAAGTAACATGTACGGGCTACCTCTGGAGCCACTGTCTTGGCAACCCGGCTTAGAGCAAAGCAGGCACTGGCCATTTTACCGCACAGCTTGTCGACGTGTCGATCCCATTTCAAACCCGAGTCGATTTCAAACCCAAGAAAGGTTGAGGCGGTGGTTTGGTCCAATAATGTTCCGTTGATTTGAACAAGTAGTGGTGATAAACTCCGGCCCGCTAGGTTGAAATGGACGAAATGGGTCTTTTTTAGGTTTAACGCTAGGCCGTTTGTTTTGAACCACTGAGCTAGCTGCGCTGCTGTCTCATTCAATGCCTGACGAACGCCATCCATTGTTGGGGCCGTTACAATAGCCGCTACATCGTCTGCATACATCAGGACTTCAGCTGTTTTTATAGCGTCTGGCAGGTCGTTCAGAAGGAGTGAGAAGAGGAGGTTTGATACAGACGATCCCTGCGCGACGCCCATCTGGGCCCCCGATGGATCTGACCTCACCTTCCCTCCATCACCGACAACGACTTGCGATCTATTTTGCAGCAAGCTCTTAAATAGAGATAATGCTGTGCCCTGGATGCCATAATGGCTGAGCTTGCTCTCGAGTACGGCGTGGTCGGCGACATCGAATGCCTTCGAGAGATCGCAGCACAAGACGGCCACGTGCATCTGATGCTCTCTTGCGGCCATGATGCGCCGAACCAGCTCGCGGGTCAGGGAGGTTGTGGATCGGCCTGCGCGGTACGCGTATTGCCTGTCTGACAGACTATCAGTGGCGATTAAAAAGCTAGTGAGACGAGTACTTAGCCCATTTTCAAAGACTTTAGCTATCGCTGGTATGATCGAGACGGGCCTATATGCGTCTATATCCCCTCTATTGCCCTTGCCTTTGAAGATAGGGGCTACTTTGCTCATTTTTAATGATTCTGGGTAAGTGCCTTCATCTATACAGCGCGTAAAGAGTTCTGCCATAACGAAAGATAAGGGAATAGGCGCTAGTCTTAGTAATAACATATTAATACCGTATACATCTTTAGAGGCCTTCGGTGGAATGTGAGAAGTTACCAAACGGTATACCTCATCCGCTGTAAAGGGGCGGAGAGTAAGCAGTTGAGTGAGCGCAGGGCGCGCATCGCGCAGCGCACGCAGGGCGCCGGCGACGTCGGCGCGCGGCGCCCCGCACGCCGCTGCGGCGCTCAGAAACCTGCAATTCATCGCGTCAACTACCTGCTTCTTACTGCTATACTTTGACCCATCAGGTTTACGAATCACATCAGTCACATCTAAGGTAGGACTGTTGTACTTTCCACGTTCGGTATTTATCACAGTCCACATAGCTTTAGCCGTGTTTTTACTTGATTTAATTATATTGTTATGGTGACTAGATTTACAATGTTTAACTAATTTATCATAGTGCAATTTCATGTCATGTATCATATTATTCAATAACTCATTATTCATATGTCTATTTCTAAAATCTAAAATGTCAAAAAATAAAGATTTATAATGTTTCACATCTGCAGTAATCCAGGAGTCGACCCTAGTACATAATTTTGTTTTTCGCAATGGAAAACAAATATCGAATTTACTAACTATAATGTTGATAAGTGAAAAAGCCAGTTGTTTTGCATCGTTATTTTTTAGGAGTACCTCGTTCCAATCGACACTATTAATACTTGCTGTAAAGTTAGCCTGGTTTAATTTAGAGAAGGATCTTGCATATGTATAAGAGGTGTTGAGAGACCGCTTATCCGGTAATAATATTTCTCCTTTAATAGCGAGGTGGTCACTAAGGTTCGTAGTTACAGGCATAACGCTGACTGAACTTTTTGGTAGATTTAGGTATAAATGGTCAAGGCAGGTTGAAGTGGTAGGCGTAACGCGTGTTGGGAAGTCCACTACGTTCGTTAACCCATGAGAGCGGAGTACGTCCGACAATTTTTTTAAATCGGTACCAGCATCACCCAAAAAATTAATATTGAAATCTCCCACTATAATACAATGCAAATCTAATTCGTTTATCTTATTGAGCACCCGTTCAAAGGCAATTAGGAAATCGTTCGCACAAATTAAATTTGTTCTATATATACATATTATGGTTAAGTCATAATCAATCAAATCTATAGCAGAAATCTCACAGTCCCGTTCAATCGATAAGTTCACTAACTCCATATTCTCAACGCATTTAACACTGTCGCGCGCATATAAACACGATCCACCGTGCAACGAGTTAATCCTACAAAAACAAGAAACTAGTTTGTAGCCATCGACCTGTACACATTTTAATTTTGTAATTGGGAGCCAGTGTTCCGTTATTCCTAGGATGTCACATTTCATTTCATGTTGCAGTAAAACTTCCAGACGAAGTGTTTTATTCTCCAACGAAGCAATATTCTGGTGGCATACTGTCACAGTTCGGTGCATCATGTTGTGTTTACGGCTGCTCGATGCGACTGGCGGCCGGGTCCTGCTGGTCCTGCATGCGCCCGCGCCGGCCGCTATCGGGTGTGGTGCGAGTATCGGCGGGCCGCGCGGCCCGCGCCCCGCCAGTTCGTCTACGAAACCACTCAGATATTTTTACACCGGGTGGCCACGACATTGGTGTATACATTTTCTCCTGCAAGTGCTCAGGAAATCCAATAATAAAGGCTGCATGTTTGTCTGTCCGAATATCGCGTTTTTCAACGGTAATTGCATTGCTCTCTACCCGTTCAGCGAGGTACTTCAATACATTTTGAGTGGTCGTTTCTGGTCTGAATAACCAAGCTTGTACATATTTCTGACGCTCCACTATTTGAAGGTCGGTGTCTTGTTTTCCCGCTCCGACGATAATGGGTCGAGGTTTAGGAATGCGTTTGTACGTCACTTTTTCCCATTTGTGAGAGTCAGTGTCATCCTTATTAATATGTATAGGGGTTGCATCCACGGGATGTTGAGTCAGAGTCTGTGGTATGTTTATGTTGCTCTTTGGCGGTTCTTTTGAGGTAGCAACGCTCGGCTCGTTTACTGATGACTTAGGTGTAACCGGTTTACCTTCACCGCAGTCGGTTCGAGCAGAGTTAACACATGACGGAGATACCAAATCTGCTGGCAATTCTGGCGGGCTCGCTGACACTGGGACCACGCCGCACTGTATGGACTCCGCTCGGCTTACCTCGGGCGTTATCGGTGACTTTCCGACGACTATTGCTGATGATCCGCTAGCGGTAATTGCGCTTGATTTCTTTGCTTTATTTGTTTTAGTAGTCAGTGTCGCTAGCGCTGCCGCTTTTAGGCGCGCTTGTCGCACTGGACGCTGCAGCGCTGCTGGAGGCGTTGCAGCAGGAATTGACTTACGGGGCTTCGTTGCGTTACCCTCCAATTGAATTTTAAGACGATTTAGCACTTCACTTTGATCCGTAATTATCAGATTTTGCTCATTTATCTTTATTTCTAACGCACTTATCTTATCACTCAATGACGTTATAGTTATATGTAGTTCGCGAATAGCACTTTGGAGGTCTTTTTCCGGCATTGTTACTATTTTAAATTGAATAATTCGCTAGATAGCAGTGTTACGTCTCGGGCTGTGAAATACCCACTCCATCCATCCATCCGACCTATCACTTTTATGTCCAGAAAAGGCAAACTTCGATCTGATTCCAATTCATACGTAAATTTCACCTTCTGATGAATGGAATTGAGATACTGGAGTAATTGCTCAACTTCTTGCTTGCCACCCTTCATGATACAAAAGACATCATCGACATACCGCTTCCATAACTTCACTGCCCATGGTTGCAGGTCTATGTTTGCCTCAAAATGCTCCATCCAGATATTTGCTAAAACCGGCGCCACCGGGCTGCCCATAGCAACTCCGTCAATCTGGAGATAATGCTTTTGTCGATATAAAAAGTAGCTCCCTTCTAGACAGTTTCGCAATAACACCATGACCGACTCCAGTATCTCATTGTCAGCTAGCCTTGTCCTAACTACCTCAAGACATTCCTTAACTGGAACATTGGTGAAAAGCGACTCGACATCAAAACTCACCATTATGTCATCTGGTTCCAGCTTAACATCCTTCAGAATGTCCACAAAGTGACGAGAATCTTTCACAAAGGACGACGTTTTACCCACAAGCGGCTGCAACACCGATGCTACATGCTTTGCCAGGTCGTAAGTAGGTGAGGCGATTTGACTTACGATTGGTCGCAAGGGCACGTTAGCTTTGTGTACCTTCGGCAGCCCATACAATTTCGGCGATTGCACTATTCTAGGCCTGTGTAAACGGTCAAAGACATCATCCTGGAACAACTCCCTGTAGTCCCTAATGACAGCCCTTATCCGGCGCGTAACTCTGGCAGTAGGGTCATATGAAACGGGCTTATACACATTCGTATCATTCAGTAAAAGCCGAATTTTGTCGTCGTAATCTGTCGAGTCCATGACCACCGTGGCGTTCCCTTTATCCGCCTTTAGAACCAGGATATTCTCATTCGCTCTCAGGTTCTTCAGAGCTAAACGTTCTTCCGTAGTCACGTTACTCTTGGGTAATGTCGCCTTCCGCAAAATAACCGCAACATCCTGTCTAAGTACCTCCGCATCCCTAGACGGAACCTTGTTACGTGATATCGCCTCTTCAACACTACAGATCACGGCCTCATATGGAATCCGCTTAGGTGTCATAGCGAAATTCAACCCTTTTTCCAATATACCGACGGTCACTTTTTCTAAAGGAGTGGTTGATAAGTTTATTACCGTGGAGGTGGGATTAGTATTGTTATTTCCACCCGCAGTCTCGTTATTTCCATATCGATACATCAGCTTCTCATACTTCCTATCATGTACCTTAGTACGATAATAATAAATACGGTCCGCTTGTTCGAAGGTTATCCGATCCCACACATTAAAATCACTACACGATAACACTGCACTACACTCGCTATGCAACCCGTATAATTCGCACTGCACTCTATCTAACTCAGCGTAATTGTTCCTTATTTGCTGTTTCAATAGACGGATACTAGCAGCCCTTAGAATGTTTGCAGAAAACGGTATATCCCTACGCGGTTTAAGTCTTACGCACGTAGGCAATAAGTTCGAATCGCGACACTTAATTAAAAATGACAACGATGTTGTTACACGCACTCGTTTTTTCCGCAACCATCCTAGACGTTTGAGTTTTATTGCTATCTCCGGCCCGTACCGGTTTACAATATATTGATTTAAACTAACACGATCTTCACTCATATTATTAAATTAAAACGGGACTTAATCGCGTAAAACTTACGTTTTATATTTAACCCGACGTTTCGGACATGACATTACGTCCGTGGTCACGGGTAGACTGGCTGGGAGTTGTATCAACATCTTCTAGCTGTACGAGTTTTTCGAACTACCCGCACTTGATTGTCATCAGTCACTTTTACGCTAGGGTTGCCACTCTGCCTACATACAACACTCACGACATCCGATGGTATGAGACGGGAAGTTTTCTCACGTTTACACTTGCTAATCACTGGATTCCACGAAGATGAAATCCCTTGCCCTTCATTTTGATTGAAATTACGATGTTTCCTGATTTCAATCGCTTCACGTACTTTCCTGCTATAGTAAAGACGTTCAGTTGAAAGGACTTTGGGATTATGCAGTTCAATCCAGTGGTTCGGTCCTGACTCTAGCAAATGCTCGGCAACCGCAGACTTATTTATTTGTCGTTTTTTGACCGCCGCGATATGTTCTTTGACCCTTTCCGCTATGGTGCGTTTGGTTTCTCCAATATAAGAACTACCACAGCTACAGTCAATCTTATAAACGCCTGGCGTCTGATATGGAATAACATCCTTTGCTGACCTTAGTTGCCCCGCCACCTTCGACAACGGCATGTACACAGTCTGTATCGAATACTTCTTTAGTATGGTACCAACCTTGTCTGTCACTCCCTTGACATAGGGCATAAATGCCGGTCGTCTTGCAACATTCGGATGCTTCTTCGCAGGCTTTCGTCTTGGTTGCCGACAATCCACCCTGTACCCATTCTTTCTAAGAACCTCCTGAATGTGTGACATCTCACTCTCTATAAATTCAGGGTCATAAAGGTCATGTGCTCTGTTATTTATGCCCTATGTCAAGGGAGTGACAGACAAGGTTGGTACCATACTAAAGAAGTATTCGATACAGACTGTGTACATGCCGTTGTCGAAGGTGGCGGGGCAACTAAGGTCAGCAAAGGATGTTATTCCATATCAGACGCCAGGCGTTTATAAGATTGACTGTAGCTGTGGTAGTTCTTATATTGGAGAAACCAAACGCACCATAGCGGAAAGGGTCAAAGAACATATCGCGGCGGTCAAAAAACGACAAATAAATAAGTCTGCGGTTGCCGAGCATTTGCTAGAGTCAGGACCGAACCACTGGATTGAACTGCATAATCCCAAAGTCCTTTCAACTGAACGTCTTTACTATAGCAGGAAAGTACGTGAAGCGATTGAAATCAGGAAACATCGTAATTTCAATCAAAATGAAGGGCAAGGGATTTCATCTTCGTGGAATCCAGTGATTAGCAAGTGTAAACGTGAGAAAACTTCCCGTCTCATACCATCGGATGTCGTGAGTGTTGTATGTAGGCAGAGTGGCAACCCTAGCGTAAAAGTGACTGATGACAATCAAGTGCGGGTAGTTCGAAAAACTCGTACAGCTAGAAGATGTTGATACAACTCCCAGCCAGTCTACCCGTGACCACGGACGTAATGTCATGTCCGAAACGTCGGGTTAAATATAAAACGTAAGTTTTACGCGATTAAGTCCCGTTTTAAGCTAATAGTCATGTTTTCAAACGAATGCTTTTGCTTAGGTACTGTTCTTTTTCTTGTATTGCAGTGCTGAAAACTGTTAGTGTACATAATATTTCTAGAGTCGTATAATATTTCGTAACTTTTGAATTCGGAGCGAATATAAATTGTTAAGTGGTGGCAGATATCTTTTCAAAATTTCCAGAACTGTATCTAATAATACCACATATAAATAAAAAGAAACTAAGTTCAGTAATTTTATTTAAAACATAATCAGTATGTAAAAGAAAACGGAACAAAAGAGTGATCTATTAGCACAAAATTAAAATTTTAGTATAAATAATTTAATGTCAAAATAATTTGCAAAACCTAATCATCTACTTATTTATCACTGCGTACACCGAATTGAAACACTTTTTTCAATACCATTTCATCAAGAGAGGAACAAGGACTATGTTTTTATGAAAGGCGTTTCTCGTGGACCTTTCGCATCATGTACGCATAAAAGCAGTAAAAGACAATATTTTGCTTTTTACGCAATCGAACCCTTGTAGCTTGCTTCCATACAGTCACAACGAGAGATCGCTGTCACCCTTGGTATTATTTCTTATATAAATCTCGTTCTATGTCACTACATCTATTAGAAAATAGTTAACAACCTAGCGAGGTGTCGTAAGTAAATTCACACGTTTGAATATTCAGCGTTTCAATTCCGCAGTTTGCCTGAAAATCTTTGGAGCGAAGCCAACCTGCTTATGAAAAGAGTCAGCCTATTATACTGATGCCTGAGTTATTATGCAGCTTTAGTTCAATACTATGGTTTTAAAATTTACGGAAATTTTATGAAATATGGCCGCAAAACCAAGGGCACAGCCTTCATATTAATGGCTAAAAAATCTATGACATAAATATCTCTTGGCATATTAATAAGCTTATCATCATTGCATTTGAACGCATCATTTGTCGCCGTCAAACAAGTATGTTTTTAGTGAAATTGTTTTTAATTTATTGACCGCAGCGACAATGTAGGTTTAACTTGATTTGCATTAAATATGCCTGGATGTTGTCGCATTTTTCAAACGAGTTTCATGATTTTTTTTGTAGTTCCACTATTTCGTAATTTTGTACAATGTGGGAATTGCCATAAAGGACTTATCACTTAAGTGACAATATCGTATATGGTGCTTAGGACCATATCTTGACGGACTATGATAGTAACTAGATTATTTATAGTAGGTACGTGACTACTTGTATAAAATATTTAAGAAAGACTGTAGATTTTGTTATGCAAGTAATAAAACAAAGGCCAAATTCAGGCTTTTTAAAATTATAGCAACTGAGCTATCCGGTGTTAATACTTAAGTCAAAGTACTTTTATTGAGGACAATATGTCTCATATTCCGCTTCTTGATGAATGATGATGAACAAAGTCTAATCGTTTTCAAAACGAAGTTTTCTAACAGTAACTCTGTACTGATAATGTAAAAAACACGTTACAAACAATTACGTTTTGACAACATCTGCTGAACTGAAAATTTCGTTCACACTATTATAACGCGTGCAATATGTCAATGGCATATTCGTGTTAAGGCTATTATATCATCGTCATCATCATGTCAGCCCTTTATCGCCTACTGCTGAGCATAGGCCTCTCTCCTAGTACGCCATGTATCCCGGCCCTGAGCTAGTCTCTTCGAGTTCTGACCCGCAGGCTATCATATAGTTGTGACAAAGTGATGGTAAGTAAAAGAAAAATAACATAATTATATTACATTTTAACAAATCTTTTGTCAACCAAAAGAAAATGTCATCTCCACAAACAAAACGAGCAATTTCATCTACCTGCTTGCCAAAATAGTTTTAATTTTCGCTAACTGCATCCAAGAGTCTGAACAATACGCTAGATTAGCAACGTTGCCAAAAAACTTTTTACTTTACCGATGTATCCGAAAAGGTACCTAGCCAACGTCACAATTTTACGATTCGTAAGAACATCGTGGCTAGCTCTACCTATCGCTCTTCTGCAGTGGTGCGACAGAGTCAGAGAGTGTTTTGATCGCCCCGTAGTGTGAACGGTATCGTCATATAGGCTAAGCCGGCAGTTCGTTAGCGGGATTGACTTATAGTCTAGTATAACGATTACATACGTAAATGTACGTACAGTCAGCCAGTGATCAAATGAAGGGGAACCTTCTATTGTCACTGAAGCGTAGACTCACCTATAGAAGTAGAATTTTTCCACCTATAGAATACAGGACCTAACCTTAGTCACCGACAGAGGTTCAGATGCCCAGATATAGGAAGGTCGGGCGTGCCGGTCAATTTGTATTGAATACGCCTGTCGCAAGTTCTTGACCATCGCTTAGCACCCATAGCACAGAATACATATTAATATACAAGTACAGAAAGCCCTCTCCAAAAACCCGTTTAAAGAAATAACGACTCATGCTACGATACTATTAAGTTCAAATTCCGACCCCGCAACGCTAAATGCCTACAATTATATTCGCGCAGAAGTGCGCTCTCTTTCTATCGCGTAACTCGTACCTTTTCTGACGATATCAAGGTTGTCTCCGTTTAAAAAATAATATAATCTTAATTTAATTACTACCTTTTTACATTGCTCTACTTTAGCTCTAAAAAACCTAAGATATGTCTTAGTGGTATGTAGGTTTAATTCTAACAAATTCGCGTGTAACTAGTTAGGTGTACTTACTTAGATAGGTACCTTAATTGAAACAGGCCTGATATTACCTACTCAAAGACCTTGACGAATTCCGCCCTTTAGTTATTTTTGTAAACAAACGAGGTTTCGAATAGTTAAGTACGTATCACGATATTTACGATAAAATATCAATTCTGTGACAGCGGTCGAATCAGTACGTAGGTATGCGACGCACAACTCTCACGCGTGCGTCACCGCTCGCCCGTGAGGCCCTACTTATTTGCCCCTCGTGAGGGGTACTTACAGTTCGATGCCTACACGCGCGAGTGGAACAGGCCTGCCCATAGGTACTAGGCTTGTGTCGTTCACGAACTATGAACTGTTAGGAATAAAATCCTATCAATGACCAAAATGAACTGAATCTTTCCGTGCTCTGTGAATCGGTCTTTGCTCATTTAGTTCAGTATAGGATCGGTGAGCGCGAGCGGTTTGGATCGAGAATGAGTGAACTGAGAGAATTGCGAACTGAACTGAAGAGAACTGCGCCGACCGAGAGCGAGCTATTTAGCAGAGCAACACAAAAACGTCAAGTTTTCACATTTAGCTTCTGTTACTTACAACCTTTCGGCCCGGAATTGTTATTATCTGTGGACTATTCGTATCATTTTGACACTATTCGGTCCCATTCGTTCTGATCTTTCCGACCGTCGTGGTCGCTGGTCTGGCTGAACTAAATGAGCAAAAGAGCTAAAAGAGCGACCTAGTTCGTGGGAGCGATTGAACGAGATCGGAGCGCTCCGATCAACGAACGAAACGGCACAAGCCTACATAGCACAAGCTTCGTTTGGGGTTAAGTTCATTTGTGTAAAGTGTCCCCAATATTTATTTATTATTAATTTATTTAATGAGCTAATAAAATAACTACATGATTGTATGCAAAACTCCCTTATAACGTTGCCTACATTTCTTCGAGCCGAGAAAACATAATGAAGAGACCACAAGGAACGGAGCTAGGTTTAAATGGCGGAAAAATTTCCCATTAATTTTCTGCGAATGGCATTTGGTAACAAACTCCCTAAAAGTAAAAGAAAGGAGTTAAGTGTTCTTTAGGAAACTTTCAGAACGTTACAGAAGAAAAACAATCGTAAAATTGGACTTTAACTAATTTTTAGAAATCCCTTGTTCTCGATCTGGGCCAAGTCTTAATCAGTGATTGAAAAAGTTAAAGAAGGGTTTTTCGTTTGTGAAGGTTAAACACAAATCATGTTTTTAACGATTTTTAAATAGTTTTTTTTTTAAATCGCACAAAGCACATTTCACGTTTACATTTTTTTTCCACAAGATCATTTTTATCAGGCTAATCATCAAACTTCATAGTTTACATACTATTTAAATTCTTACTTTTAATAATACTTATTCCTTTCCCGGGACGAGAAGTTTATTAACTACTTATATTTGGACTACCTGTTTGTATGGATTTTGTCGCACAAAACAACCTTTCGCACACGCAAAACACTAAAAAACGCAAGACAAAAACTAATAAATAAATGTGTCCAACTTTTATCAACTATTTTACATGACCTAGTCTGTTATTTTTGCGTCTAAATGTTACCCATACATCTTTGGAGCTAATGTTTCTTGTATTTGTAACAGATATAACAGATATTTCACACTGTATGTAACGGCACATATCGGACACTGGCGATCAAATATATGAAAGAGGCGCGTTCCTAGCACACATTCTAAGCTCGTGTAGGTGAACGCGTGCCATGCTTGTATGAGTGAGATATGACAGGTTGACTGTCCGCGTTTTTGACAGGCGGTAACTTTACTGTGAGGTAACCGAGAGGGGGTGGGCGGCGCTTTCAGCGGGGAGCGGAAGTGGCCATACTGTACGATAGTACTCTTAATTATACTGTGGTAACGGCGTGACTTTTAATTCAATCTTTATTTCGCTTACAAAAGAAAACGGTAATTTCCAGTACGGACGGACAGACGCGTTTTAGTACGTAACCTTAGAAAGGTTTTTATTTTTGATATTTTAATAATTCTAAGCACTTAATGTTTTAAGATTGTAAAGTCGCTATCAAAAGAATACCAATCTGGCAAAAACATTGTGACAAAATGAAACTGGAAGTAAATACAAATGAAAAAGGAAGATATCATCGGCGTTCCTCTATTTTCCTTAGGTACTTACCCAAAACGATGTATCTCGGCCAAATGACTTGGAAACAAAATATATGGATGGTCGCTACGTTTCGTGGCCGCAATTTATTTGTTGACCGATTTGAACAAATCACTCCTTGTGTGATGATATTACATAGATATTATCTACTAAATTATAGGTAACGTCGGAGGGTTGACTTATCGATCTAAATAGGGCAAATTGTTGGTTACTTCGATTCTTACCTAGTTTGTTAATTTACATAAAATAAAATAAAAATATTAAGTGTTTTTAAAAAATCCTAATAGCTTTCAACAAAAGAATTTTTCGTCAATAATTATAATTATGTAGACTACTACTTACATTTACAGGGAATTACACCGCAATCACGATAGTACTCTTTATTATACTGTGCCGCAGTCAACTTTACGAAATTTTGAACCCGTAATCCCGTAATAAAATATAAAACGGGATGTTTTTTGCACACTCCCATTCTAAGATCGACACATACGGTCACGGACTTTAATTGTTGATCCACTTCTAGCTCATTTTATACTGGTCATCTCATAGTTAAGCATAGTTAAGCTATGACGTTCCAGTATAAAATATGCAGAAGTGAATCAACAATTAAAGTCCGTGACTATAGCAATATCCTATCTGGGAGGCATGTATTTTTTTTTACTATGATATCTATTACTTGTTTTGTTCCACGGTTTTCAATAAACGATATTCAATGTAATGTAACTTTATTTCTTTTGTTTCAATGTTGTATAATTATGCCATGTATAAAATATTTTTATTTCTATTTTAATTATTCATTGATTGAATGAAAATTATGTACTTAGGCAATTTGAGGTCATACAGTGAACGTTTCCATCCGTGAACGTATGTGGTATCGATAATCTCTTACCCAAATTGAATTTGCGAATATCTCTGATTGTATTAAGTGAGCCTGTACAGAATTATCGACTGTACTGTATACCAGATATACGACTGAAGTAGCTTGCAATGTAGTGAATAATGCAGGTAACATTATAGTGCTCGTGGCCGGCTTTGTACTGTACCACTAACTGATTTTGACATTTATTGTGCCTAATTGAGAGAGTAGTCGTAATACATACCTAGAATAATAATTAGAATAATAGAAGCATAATAGAAGGTTTATTTAATACATCAATAATTAAAATGCAGCAAAACATATTTATTTTGATAATCAACTTATCACAATAAGTAAATTTGTTAAATATTTATGTAACAAATACAAATCTTGTTTAATAACGGGAAGTAGCTAAACATTATTGAAATATTATGTCTTTTTTTAAAAACGTACCTATATAATTAATTTTAATTGTGGTCTTCATTTAAATAATAACAATTATACCAAATTAAATTTTTGAAACTTTTTGTACCTACCTACTTATATGAGTGAGCTTGATCGCTTTTTCTTTGGTGTATGGTATCATTGGTATCTATTTCAGGTTTTGCACTTACCTATATATAAACACTATTATGTACTTTAGCATGTAGTTGCGCTCTCTCGGAAGGGTTTCCACGGAAGACCAGCGTCGAGATTCTTAAGTGGTATCTTGACATTAAGCTGAGTGGAGACCCTTTCAGTGACGCTTAACAATAAATTAGTACTGTCTATGTAATTCCTAAATTTAAGCGTTTTCTGAATAAATTTCTTCTATTCTATTCTATTCTAATTATAATTTCTACGACATTTTATGTGGTTGTATAAATTAAATAAGACTGTGTTGTAATATACGATGACCAGTGATCGGTTTTTTGGATTCGACATGGGGTGTACGACCTCAATCATTATGTTAGTATGGATATGCCCCGGGAATCCGGGCTTAATGTTGTTAGAAAAGGCAAAAAAATATGTACAATGTCCACAATGCCAAATCGTTTTATTGCTCAACCAAAAATATAAAGCAACAACATTAACATTATAAGATGTAAGGTAATACTTTGTGGAGGTTCTAATATATTTTGCTTAATAGAGTGTAGAGATTAGGAAAAGAATAGAAGTTTTTGTCTCAACTGGTTGCCATGTAAGAGTAAAAAGTTCCTTAGAGATAATTTCGTCGTATCAATATTAACTTTTCTACTTGATATCCCGCGAGGGTGAATCCAAAAAACCGATCACTGACGATGACATTCAATTTTGAACTAGGTAAGTAACCGAATTGTCATTCGCATAGTATAACGCCATCAAATGAAATCAAAGGTTGTTCAATGTCTTCAATAGAAAACTGTCATTCCTTACAACTTTTTTTTATTTTTTTTTATTATAAATGGGCTTACTCTTGACCACAGACTAGCCAAAGGCAAAGACGTGGCCTACGATGGAGCCAACATTGCAGTTAGTAGAAAAGCAGCACAACTACGTTTCAGTACTTCTTCTTATTCTTTATGTACCATAATTATGTTTTTGTCTATGTCTCTCGATGTTCACTCATAGACTATTTACCTATATACCTAGACCACTAAACTTATTCCCTTGACCAGCGCGTAACTTGATTCCAGGCTATTTGTCATAGTTGGCACCTAAGCTCTGAGTGATCTAGGTGTAAGCAATTTAAGGTTCAGTCTTGCGGATTAATTTATCTATTATCAGGACTTCGATTAAGTCATTTTCACTGACATTATCAATCTAATCCTTTTGAAACATCTAACTATTGAAAGTAATTTCATGATTGTTCGATTACCATTAGCCAAGGTTCTAAAACTGTTATTATATCTAGATTATAATTACCTACCGTTATAAGTTAAGCAAAGGTGCGTTTGCAATCCAGAAAACATACTTAGGTACGAGTTTCTGAAAAAAATTAAACATGACTAATGATGATATGCGAATACACAAACACTTAAAACATTATTGTAAGTAAATTATACCTATTATTACTATTCGTAACCAACTAATATATTAGGTGTCCAAAAGCCGAGTTAGACTCCAGCCAGCTAAATGAAGCATGTACCTACAGCTGTTACACTCTATAACATTTTATATCGGTCTAATTTACCTAACAATGAAACGTACCAGAGGCTCCGTTTGTAAAGCTGCATCCGACGGCTCATTACCTTCCCAGGTAATTGGGCTCATTTAGTATACTGCGTAGGCATACGATACGGGGCTCGATCCTGAAAATAGGAATAGTTGTTGTATCTACTATCACTTTAAAAATATACGCCTGATATTTATTTTCTACGTAAGGACTTGTAGGTACTTATAAAACAGCAACGCCGTATAAGCAGAAACAGTAATTTTTTCATGAGGTGCTTGCACGTACAGATTACTTCTCGTTTTCGTCAAAAAACGCCTAGTATTATGAAAATAACATATACTAAACCGAGACCACGGCCAGAACGCCATTCTTTAAAAGTTAGTCCTTAGTCCGTTTTCACATTATCCGATCCGATATCGGATGTCGGAAGGATTTCAATGGAAAAAATCCAAGATGGCGCCTGTATGGGATAAAGTATGGGATATCGGTCCGACATCCGATATCGGATCGGATAATGTGAAAACGCACTTAGTTAAAAACTTAGTTATACCTACGCGATTAAGTCCCGTTAACAACATAAAGATCGGTTTCGGTGCGGAAGTCTCCTTTCGTCTTAATTCACTTCCACGTAATACATGACACAGTTGACACACTTTATTCTAATACCGCAATGATAAATCAAATTACCGCTGAAACACGTAACGCAACGCTTCGGAGTTTTGCACGATTTGGGAGTTAACAAAGAAGGCACTAAGTTCGTTACGTTCCTGAATGTATTGAACCCTTTTTCTTTTCCACCATATTTTGGCACTCGCTTCGCTGACACGTTTTATAGCCGCTGGACAGTAAATATGGGAAACAATTTCGATTCGAATACTCGTTGGCAGAGAAGTTTGGTGTTTGAACTCTAGTCACGAGGGCGACACTAAACTTGGCCAGCACTTAGAAGTTTTCACATTGTCAATTTTCCAAGATTGCATAATATTATTATAAACCAGGGTACTTAGCCAACGCCACAACTGCTTACGAGAACACCTCTCTCTCTCTCTCTCTCTCTCTCTCTCTCTCTCTCTCTCTCTCTCTCGTTTTTAAGTAGGTACTAAATGATTACGAACAATCTCGCTCAGTAACTCAGTTTAAATTACGGCACCTTAAAGAGAATTAATCACTCCCAAAAATTGACATCATTATATAAACGTAACAAATTTAAACATTCATAAGGGCCTGAGCAGAGTATCTACGGGTAAAATCGCTGGAAGCGAGCGTGCGTGTCAGTGCAAATAAATTACATTAAATCCTCTTGTTCTACACATTTGTCTCCGTTCCACCTGATGAAGTGATAAAGCTGGTACAACTAAGTGATATATAATATAATAGTAGACTAAGGGCCGGTTGCATCAAACCCTCTGTCACCGTTAAAGCGTTCGATACATTTTATTTTATGAGAGATTCCATAGACGTCTGCTGCGTGACGATGATGGTCTGTCAAATGTGGTTGATGCAACTGGCCCTAAGACTTTTTTCTTGATATGTTGAATAATAATATACCTACGTTAGACTGTCGTAAGACATATCAAATATCTAATCAATATACGGTATAGTACAACTTACGTTATTATATCGCGATTGTTGCGACGTGTTTCGAGTAATAAGAGACCCGTCCTCAGGCATGAATGCACGGAGTCTAGCCGCCGCGAGAACTCCTCCGCCTGAGGAAGGGTCCTAAATGACTCGAAATATGTCGCAAAAGTCGAGATATAATAACGTGAGCAAAACCATATATTGATTAAATATGTTGAAACAATGATGATTTTATCAATGATATGATATCGAATGAAATAGGAAATAATTATTGCAAGAATTAAACAGGTGCATATTAAATATTCTATATATTATGTCTGTGTAAGTATCGCATTTAAACACGTCGTTGCTTACGACTTTTACTGAAGTCCATTAATGAAAATATTTAATTTCGTGAAATGAAACACGATCCGTTCCTTCTAAAAATGTCTACTCTTCAAAAACGTTCCTTAAAATTAAATTTTGTGAATAAAAATCGCTTAATTGGCCAAAAATAAAAGTGAATTTCTGGCGTCACTCCAACTTGGCCATACCGAATGTGGTTTTTTTTTTCTTTCTGTAATTTACAATTTTCATAATGATTCCTGTGTCCTAAATACGTTCAAATATGTATTAAAGTGACATCTCTTTGTGAGCCATGAAACTAACAAAGTTTACTGCAGAGTATCTAGTTATCAAATTATCAGCAAAGTAACCCCTCGAATTGTTGTAGCCAAGCGCTCTAAGTGATTATGCCTCCACCTAACAGAGGGCGTTGTCATGAAGACTTCCTTAAATCTGTAGTGTAGCACGTGTAGGCGATGATTTCAAGAGGTAACGCTAGATGTCTCTGTTTTAAATATTATTGTTTTTGTCATATATTATTTTGTTTTCGGTAAAGATTTTAACTAGTTATCTTATATCAGCTGATGCCTCCATATATGTCTGTATGCCTCAATTTTTCTTCAACGTGAAGAAAAAGGACGGCATGTTGTTTATGATCATACATTCATTTCTATGAGTGTAATATCGGCCTAAGTTAGGAATGGCTAAGAATGCCTGTTACCTGAACCTTATTACCTGTTATTCTGAATGATTCATAATTATAAGTAATATGTGAGTGTGTTTAGTAAAACGTCCCACTTTGTCGGTTACCATTAAGGCGAGATTTGCTTGTATCTTTATGTGAATAAACTGACAAAGCGGCTTTATAACAATCGACAAAGTGGGAGGTTTACATGTGTAAACTCAGATATATTAATGAATCCATACATAATAAAATATACCTACATTACCTACGTCAATTTTGTAACAAGTTTATTAATTAGACAACAACTAGAGATTCGGCAGACACACATTTAGTAGGCCTCCGTGGCTCAGTTGGCAAACGAAATTAGGTTAGACTGATGTTACAATCAGAGTTTTGAATGATTCACGGTTATTTTCATTAGACTTATATTGATGCATGCAACTGCGTCGAAATATCGGAAGCTCGACAAAAATCAAAAAGGTAATCACGGTCTATATCCCGGTCAATATAAGTCTGATGTTACAATCGTCACCAATTCGATTCCTGCCGGAGTTTGGTCAACATAGTAAAGTATTTTTGCTTCCTCTGCCAAATATTTATTGTATTTTTATTATTCTGGCGCAATGCGTATAATTCTGTTCGGTGAGTTATGTTCTTCATAGGTGCAAGCATGTATTGACGCCTTAATATAATTATTATTTATAATATAAGTTTTTACTTTGAAATATGATCCGCCGTGTCAATTTATTTTTTACCGGTTTATTGTTGCACACAACCACCGACATACACATATATCTACTTAACTGTTAGGTAGTTTACATTATACCTACCTACATGCATAATTCATACACACTAGGTACCTTTCTGTACACAGGATGAGTAGTAAGTATTATAATGTCAGAAAACAATGTGGAAATTTTCCCCGAGCTGATTTCTATCTCGATAATGAATTTTTCAAGGGGAATAAATTTTGACATATCACTGCACGTTATCCAGAGGTCCGAAGAGTTCAATATGAATGAATGAGTTTCCATATAAAAGCCCAGAGAAAAAGGTCCATCCAATAAATTTTGTTCGCGAGTACACGTTGGATAAGTGGGGTTTATTTCCTAAGATTTGGGCTCTCCCTCCCAAGTTTGGTTCCGACAGCAAAAGGAGATAGGTGAATAGTGTGGGGAAAGCATTAGTTTTGATTTTGTCTTTCGACAGTTTTTTTTTGCTACTTTAGGGCCCCGGGTTGTGTTACCCTTCATGCAATCTAATCAATTAATCATTATTTGATTATCAAGAGGAAAAGTTACAATTTAACCGGTCGTGCAAATATTGGTAATAATTAATAATTAAGTATAGATGTAAGTGAGCAAAAGATCTCAACAATATTGGAATTATCCGGAACGTTTAAAGAAATTTGGAACAATTGGAAACGTTTAAAGAAATTTGGAACAATTGGAACACAGAAAACCGAGTGGAACATTACATTTTTCACCACACTAAAACTTCAAATCAAATTAATTTCAAATGGTCATTGTTGGTCGCCCAGTCAATCGCTCTTAAAGAAAAAAAAATACATTTTCATTTACCTATTAAGTAAGTTTATTAACTTAATTAATATAAAAATTAATTTAGTTACTTGGCTGCTGGCAGTAATCACCGTTTGCGATCTAGCGCCAATCTTGCTCTTGCAATTCCACCCAATAAGACGCGGACATACAGAAAATCCTTTTCTGTCTATGCCGTTAAGTTATGGAATGAGATACCGGTGTCCGTGAGGCAATCCCAATCTGTAGCGACACTCAAGAATAACCTTAAAAACTATGGCTTTCCGACACTTAATTATTATTATTATTTTATTTTTTCCATTTTATTATTATTTTAATCGGATTGTTTTTTTTATTTCTCTCTCTTTTTCTTTTTCTTTAATTTTTATCTATTCTTTAAATTGTCGTCTTCCTTTGTGGTTCGAATTATATACTTTTTGGTCTAACTATATAAATATATATTTTATGAGTATTTGTTTATTTATTATTATATATGTATATATTGGTTTATTAATGTAATTGTATATGTATATATCTGTTTACAAAATTTGCATTTAATTCTTTTATTGGTTGTACATTTTTAAATGTGTCACTCATCGTTAATTCGCTTTACTCATTTCCTCAAAAGTTGACTGGAAGAGATCCCATTAAGGGATAAGTCCACCTACATTGTATATTACTGACTCTATAACTGTGTCTTTTTTGTTTCCTTTATGTACAATAAAGCTTATACATACATACATAAACATTATAATGTCCCCAAATAAACACTACTCCATGAGACACACACTTAAAATACAAACTAGATTTTTTTTATAAAAAATAGTTCTTTGTTTTACAAGGGGGCAAAGTTGTTGTTTAACCGCACGTGCCAATATTGATACCCGAGCAAGCGAAAGATTCCAATATTGAACCACACCTTCACGGTTAAACGAACTTTGCCGCCGAGTGAAACACAAAATTTTTCATCACACCAACACGAACAAAATACTGACTATAAAACATCAAACTAAATGAAATCCAGGAATCTATTCAATATTTATGATTCAAAATAATTATTTATAGTTATATCTACCAGCCAGCTCAAGGCATCAAGTTAAAATTTGGATGAAATTACTTTGCTCTCTTGTGGATAAAATGCAATTTTGCTATCCGTTTTCGAATAGCAAAGTTGATCTTTACCAGTTGGTGTGGTGAAAAAAACATTGTTCAACTTTCATAATTATGTTTACGGGACCGTAAAAAATGATTTCTTAATATTTATATAATTACTAGCTTTTACCCGCGGCTTCGCCCGCGTAATAAAAGTATTCATTAAGATTTTCATTTGGATCCTTAGGTTTCTCTGTAGGTATATTTATCTGCGATTATTTCGATTGCACATAATACTATTGCTTGCAATGATTGTAGAAATATTACACATCGACCACAGCGTAGGTAATTCTATATACGCTGGGGAAACCTTTATAAACATCCCACATGGCCCGTATTTCGACACTATGATCGGTGGGTAAAAAGTACTTTTTTCTATTATCCCTTACAATTTTTTACATTTTGCTTATACTTATCGCAAACGTAATCTTCAAGCAAGCAAACAACGATCGTCTTAGAGCACATTGATTGTAAGAGACCGCCGACCGATTATCCGTATCCCTCTAACGATACCCATATTATCCGTATCCGTATACCTATCCCTATCGCTATCGCTATCGCTATCCCTATCGCTATCCCTATCGCTATCCCTATCCCTATCCCTTATCAAGATGTTTAATGATATAACACTTTAAGTTCTCGCGCTTTGTACACATATTTAAAGTCACATACAGGTCGAACGCGATTAATTAACATTATTTTTACCTTTTTTCCCAACGCTTCGGCCAGGTTGCACTGGCCGTGGTCGCGGAAGACTGACGTCCCAGCAAAATGTCACCGGAGATCTAAACAACACAAAACTACCCGATATTAATTTATATATATGTTCGGGGTAGACAAATAAATATAATCTACCCGCTTTTAGTTAATGTTTATTTCCCACCATGTTTATTTTAAAGGTAAAAATAATGTTAATTAATCGCGTTCGACCTGTATGTGACTTTAAATATAATGTTTAATGATTTCTTATCAAGTGCTAAAATATAAAGTTTCATGGTTTTATCTTTTAAAATTAAGAAATCCCATACAAACTTTCAACCTCTTTTTCAACCCCTTCATCCCTTTTTTTCGAAATAAAAAGTAGCCTATGTTTTGTCTCAGGGTCTAAAGATTGTCTGTTACAAATTTCATCAAAATCGGCTGCGTGGTTTAAGCGGGAAAGCGTAACAGACAGACAGACAGACAGACAGACAGACAGACAGACAGACAGACAGACAGACAGACAGACAGAGTTACTTTCGCATTTATAATATTAGTATGGATTAGTATGGATGATATCGTTGTTATTTATTTTTCGTTTCAGACCCTTTATTTTAGACTAGCTTTTACCCGCGACTTCGCCCGCGTAATAAAAGTATTCATTAAGATTTTCATTTGGATCCGTAGGGACCGTAGGTTTCTCTGTAGGTATATTTATCTGCGATTATTTCGATTGCACATAATACTTTTGCTTGTAATGATTGTAGAAATATTACACATCGACCACAGCGTAGGTAATTCTATATACGCTGGGGAAACCTTTATAAACATCCCACATAGCCCGTATTTCGACACTATGATCGGTGGGTAAAAAGTACTTTTTTCTATTATCCCTTACAATTTTTTACATTTTGCTTATACTTATCGCAAACGTAATCTTCAAGCAAGCAAACAACGATCGTCTTAGAGCACATTGATTGTAAGAGACTGCCGACCGATTATCCGTATCCCGCTAACGATACCCATATTATCCGTATCCGTATCCATATCCGTATCCGTATCCGTATCGCTATCGCTATCGCTATCGCTATCGCTATCGCTATCGCTATCGCTATCCCTATCGCTATCCCTATCGCTATCCCTATCGCTATCCCTATCACTTTCCCTATCGCTATCCCTATCGCTATCCCTATCCCTATCCCTATCCCTATCCCTTATCAAGATGTTTAATGATATAACACTTTAAGTTCTCGCGCTTTGTACACATATTTATAGAATAGAAAGAATAGAATAGAATAGAAAAGTTTTATTCGTAAACACACACAGACAGTAAACAATATTTATGAATGACATAGGAGAATAAAGTGCCACGAAACGGCCTCACCTCAGCATTTAAAGTCACATACAGGTCGAACGCGATTAATTAACATTATTTTTACCTTTTTTCCCAACGTTTCGGCCAGGTGGCACTGGCCGTGGTCGCGGAAGACTGACGCCCCACTAAAATGTCACCGGAGATGTAAACAACACAAAACTACCCGATATTAATTTATAGAAATGTTCGGGGTAGACAAATAAATATAATCTACCCGCTTTTAGTTAATGTTTATTTCCCACCATGTTTATTTTAAAGGTAAAAATAATGTTAATTAATCGCGTTCGACCTGTATGTGACTTTAAATATATGTTTAATGATTTCTTATCAAGTGCTAAAATATAAAGTTTCATGGTTTTATCATTTAAAATTAAGAAATTCCATACAAACTTTCAACCTCTTTTTCAACCCCTTCATCCCTTTTTTTCGAAATAAAAAGTAGCCTATGTTCTGTCTCAGGGTCTAAAGATTGTCTGTTCCAAATTTCATTAAAATCGGTTGCGTGGTTTAAGCGGGAAAGCGTAACAGACAGACAGACAGACAGAGTTACTTTCGCATTTATAATATTAGTATGGATAGTATATATAGTATATAGTATATAGTATATATAGTATATAGTATATAGTATATAGTATAGTATAATAGTATATTATAGTATATATAGTATATAGTATATAGTATGGATGGATTTACTCTAATAAAATCTATTTTTATTCCTCCTGGTTTTATAGAAATCACGACAAACCCGCTAAGAAAGTTGACATAGTTTTTTCATTGTAAGTATATCCACTTAACTACTCTGTTACTCTATAAATATTATATTCCATAAATAATTTATCAAGCTCGCTATCGATATCTCATCTCGTTCCCAACACTACTGCCTAGTCAAGATAAGTTCGACATCTCGCCGTCTCCACTAAAATATGTAGCGACACGATATTGAAAAGTTCTCCTTTGTCGGACCAGTCGTATAGCCGTAAAACATTTGGACTTTTGTTCATTAAAGACTTAGAATTGAATGTCGATCTTCAAAGACCCATTTTTAATGTATTTGATAAGGGTTGCAAATAGTTAAAGCTACTCGACTTTGCTTCTATTTTTCTTGAAATATTAATATCCTGAAACGTTTTCACTTGGCTAGAATAAGTTCCAGTAGCTACATTAATAATAGAGTAAGGACTAAGGACCTATTAAATATTTACACCCATGTAAACGTTAACTAAAGTTGAGAAGCATATAATAATCGTTTGTCCCTTTCCGATGTATTGGAATGTTTGTCCCTTTGGAACAAAATAAAATAAATAAAGATAAATATTATAGGACATTCTTACACGGATTGACTGAGTCCCACGGTAAGCTCAAGAAGAAGGCTTGTGTTGTGGGTACTCAGACAACGATAAATATAATATACACATACTTATATACATAGAAAACATTCATGACTCAGGAACAAATATCTGTGCTCATCACACAAATAAATGCCCTTACCGGGATTCGAACCCGGGACCGCGGCTTAGCAGGCAGAGTCACTACTCGCTAGGCAAGACCGGTCGTCAAAAAAAAATGAATGGAATTATAGAAAAGAGTTTGACTAGATTTTTTGATATTTGTAACTTGAGAGCAGCACCAATCAAAGAATTTTATCTCTTAAACTATGTCGACAAATCGATATAAGTATTTTGGCGAAGTATTTGATGTTGACTTTTTATATTAAATGTACGTATTGTACCTTATCTCAAAATCAATATAGGTATTTAGGTTAAATGAAAACAAAAAGGTATAGAATATTTAAAAAATATAGAGGACAATACAAGTGCTCAGCTGTACGATGACAGCGAAACTAAAAAATGATATAAAAAGCGAGAAATTGCGGTTGAAACTGGCGTGAAGCGGCTCCAGGCAGATATTACAAACGCCATCTTGTTCCAGCCAGACGAACCACATATAAATCAACTCTGTTCCAGTTTTATTAAAAATTTCATGTCTAGCTAGTAGTTCGCCTCGAACTGAAACTTGTGGTTCGCCAAAAACTTATAACTGGGCATTTTCTGAATTTAGGTCACCCCAATTAGCGTAAATTGTTAACAAAAATTAACTCACTGTCAGTTTTGAGACGATATTTAAGCATGAAATTTCAATAAAGATATTGTTTTATGTTTATTTAATTACATAAACTTTAAGCAATAATCCAAATTCAGAATGTGAAAAAAGTAAATTTTTAGACAGATTTTATGCTTAATTGTCGTTACAAAACTGACATCGAGCTAATTTTTGTTTTTTGCTTTCGCTAATTGGGTGGGGGAGGGGGGTCAAATTCAGAAAATACCCAACTACAGAGTTAATTCTTATTTCGTTGTAGACGTTTTGCTACCTACCTCTTATATAATTTCGACAGTCGTCTACATCATCGACATTCTCGAAGAAGAAAAAAGATTTCGTACATTATACATTTTACGTCGACATCTTTGTAGGATAAAAGTGCCGTTTTTTTCATACATTTCACGTAGATACTTTCGATTAGATTACAGTCATTCCAAGTGTTTGGAAAATGATAACGGAATTGAAAAATAAACCTTGTGATACAACTAGGGAACAAATCAATTTATTTTATTGAATATTTTTTGATTTGTTCTTTTCAAGTAGTCACACTACTATATATAAATTATAAATTGAAATAGATATCATACACGAAAGAAAAAACGACAAGGCCCACTGGTGGCCGAGCTGGGAAACGAACCCGGGTCTTCAGCTTACGCGGCTAACGTCTTCACCACTAGACCACCCGCCCGCGGTGGTACCCGACGAAATTTCTATAGTGTATGTTATCTCTGATAAGGCTAGGCGCCTTTTGACCAACTCTAAGGGCGAGCAATTAGTGCTTGCACCTCCTATATGAATCCTTTGCAGGATTACGATTTAGCGAGAGAGATGGTGCTGCCATCTATACAACTAAGGAACAAATCAAATATTTTTTGATTTGTTCTATTCAAGTAGTCACACTTATATAAAACTTGTGATACTTTCTCCTGGCTGTAGGAACGAAAGTGATCGTGATTCTAGACAGTCTAATAATTTACCTACCTTAAAAGCCTACCAGACAAGACTTACAATCTTTCTAATAAGTTTTATTATCTAACTTTGTTAGGTGGGAAGCTAACCTAACAAAGTTAAAAATTGCTTTTTGTAAAGTCAAAATTACGAATATTCGCTGTTTTACCGTTTCGCCTGCATCATCAGTGCCATTTCCGATATTTTCATATAATCTTTTTTATACATCACCTGTCACCTTAACTAAACTTCGTCTAACATTTTCGGCCCATGTTCCTCATTTTGATTGAAGTGCCTCACTAAAGGTGTCTTTATATGTAAAGTTCTTGTTCTTACAACAGGTACAAAAGACCCCGCTTCACGAAAACCATGATAACGATCAGCAATTAACACTCTAGCTCCAGACTTAGCCTTTACTGTATCCTTTGAAGTCTGCTTCAGGATTTTTGAATGGGCCAGTTTTGGAGGCCTCTGGAAAATGTTTGACGATATTGACATCGCTTCTGGAAAATTTTTGAAGAAGTTCTTTTAGGTGTAATTTAAGGAGCTCCATTTTTTATATCTGCTACATTATGTAGAGGATACTGACGCAAAACATACGTAACTTTTGCAACACTTACTCCAACTAAGTCTTATTGATTACGTAAGGTACCTCTGCGAAGAGTTTTTGACGTTTTAATGTACTCATTAGCACACACGTGCACTATACGTCACGAGAAATATTGGGTAGTTTTCGGTTTTTGGACTTAAGTAACCATTTGGGGACGCTGTTTGCTTACTCCAAACAATTGATGTTATTTTTCGTAACGTTTTTGCTATCCACTGTATCCAGTAACGTGTTCTTCCTTCGACCTTGTTGTCAAAACTTCGTATGGTGCGTTATCGCTCTTAGGTACAGGTATGGCGCACTGGCACAGTGTCAAAAGTTGATGTTGATAGATCGCGAAGTAACTTTATTCAAAGAACGGCAGATATTACTTAAGTAGACCCCATACTATCTTACGTTACGAGTAATACTTTAAGTGTTTATACTAATCAGTTAAGTGATCTTGAAAAGTTAAAATACCATTGTAAAATAGCAGTGCACTTAAAAGGGTGTTAAATGGACGAAACTCATTATTGCTTATGCCAAGAAATCTTACAACATTGCTATCAAAATTAAAGTCAAACTGAATTAACAGCTGTTGACTATTATTTCAACAGCCTGCCTTCGTCGCCTGATAAATCAGTTCTGATTAAGCGTCAAGAGTATCTCTCCGCATGGTTGCCCCGAAATCGCGGTTCGCAACTCAATGCATAGAGCGATTTTTGGCCCCCAGCCAGTTACCTCACTCTTCTATTTGTATCGAATCTGCCCGAAAATCGGGCTCTTCTGGTCTAAGTTCAGGCCAGATTTGAAAGAGGAAAATAGATTTTTGAAGATTTATTTTGTATTTTTCGGAAATTTTAGATTACATACCACTCTACATTTATTACCTATGTAAAGTAATAAATGTCAAGAAACACGAGATCTGAGACTTTTTGATTTACTTGCTATTTGCGTGTAATATTTTACTGATTGACGGAGCTTGGAGGCTGTAACTTCGTTTAGCGCAGCGGCCTGAAATTTGACTCTTCCCCGCCGGCGGACAGCAAAATATGCAAAGTCAATAATCTTTTTCAAACTAAATGTGGTATTCGAAAGTGAATTTCAGCAGCAAAAACTTTGTTCTGGGCTACATATTATTGTCATTTAATAAATTGTATCTTCATCGTTTCTGCCATTGCATATCGATATACATAATGCATATTCATATGAGTATTGAAACTGCGCTTTGACGCGTCCCGACTCCAGCCCGGTCGCTGCCGTTGCCACTGGCAACACGTTGTTGGAGCCCGAGGAGGTATTACCGCATATTTCAGGTTGGACCCTACTCGCGCCTAACGGGGTCTCCATCCCAGGTTTGACTTCATAGTTTTTTTTCTCCTCCACTCCAGCCAGGTCAGCAGGAAGGAAATCGCTCAGTGATATTTATATTCGTTTATTATCTCAACTGTACAAAAATACCCATATCAAAGAAAAACGACTTTAAATAAATTGTATTTATTGCTTACGGAAAAACTCCATTATTATCGTAACAAGAAACGCATATCAGGTTTCATTTCAATCAACTTCATTGTACGACATACTCGTAAATCTATTATGATATAGATACTTGGGTGCTCAAACAGGATAATTTTAGGTCACATTTGACTGTATCCATGCAATTATCCTTATAATTCCCTAACAAATAGACTATCTCGCGTGGAATGACAATTCAGTGGAAACTGATTAAATATACTGTACAATTTGTGTAGGTACTGAAATAGAAACTATTAGATTAATACATTTGTGAGTGTGTTTAGTAAAACGTCCCACTTTGTCGGTTACCATTAAAGCGAGATTTACTTATATCTTTATGAATAAACTGTCAAAGCGGCTTTATAGCAATGGGCAAAAACAAAGTGGGACATTTTCCCGTGCACACGCACATTTAATTATCTTACTAGTAAGGCCATGTTTAAATAGTAGCAAAATTATATATTATCCTTTACTTACAAGGGAGAGTGATTACATTATTTTTTGTTATGGAACCATACAATATAGGAGTATGTATCAAAACAAGAAAATATAGAAAATAATTAGATATCAGATATCAGGATTGTTATAATTATACTTATTTTAACCTCTATCTGGCATTGACATACGCTTCACTGTACTTCCTAAAAAATTAACAAAAAAATAAAACCGCCTTCAAAAATAAGCGCGTTACAAAACACGGAGAAACTAAAAAGCCAAAAATAATAAACCTTTCAATTCAGATTTCTTATCGTATTGCAATAAGCTAAACATCCAAATTATAAACAAATAAATTATTTTTGTAGTCGGTACCAGACCTGTTCGTCGCCTTGCTATTGCCTGGTTGCCCCACCCAACCATACACAGGCTGGTACCTACCGACTCCAAAAATAATTGATTTGTTTATAATTTGGATGTTTAGCTTATTGCAATACGATAAGAAATCTGAATTGAAAGGTTTATTATTTTTGGCTTTTTAGTTTCTCCGTGTTTTGTAACGCGCTTATTTTTGAAGGCGGTTTTATTTTTTGTTAAAAAGTTTATTTATTTGTTGATTTTTAGTGGTTCCTAGTGATATTATATGTATCAGTCCGAATACATGTACAGGTGGTTCCTATGCCTATAACATTTGAAGAGTTCCCTCGATTTCTCCAGGATCCCATCATCAGACCCTGACTTGGTGCCAATGGGACCATCTCGGGGTTATGCCGGTTCGATCAAAAAAAAAATTTTGAAAATCGGTCCACGATTCTCGGAGATATCGAATAACATACATACAAAAAAAAAATAATAAAAATAAAAAACATTCAGTCGAATTGAGAACCTCCTCCTTTTTTTGAAGTCGGTTAAAAAATAATTTAGCTTTAATCATGCCGAGTTATTTTGCAAAAAAAAAAACAATAAAAGTTAATTTTAACTTAAATTAATTAAGATCTTAAATAGAAATGCAGCGTATAAAACACAATATTTAAAAATCAGTCAATTACCACTGAAAGCAAAATCCAAAAAAAAACGTATAAGGAATCCTTATGGTGCGACTCCATCTGTCTGTCTGTCTATCAATTTGAAATTCGAAATAGTTTATGAACATTGCTAACTTTTGAAAATTGAAAGTGTATTTTCTTCATTTTTTTATTTAATATTTAGACTTTGTACCTATTGGGAATATACACCGGTTTCCAATGTCTAAAGCTGGCTATACACGACGCGCCAGTGTATACACGACTTAACAGCTCCCGCCCCTTTCGTGTTAGTGTTCGTACTCGTAGGTAAGTACGAGTACCGATAAAGCGCCCTTATATAGAAGCTAGTTTGTTTGCTGCACTAACAGGGTTATTTGGGGTAATGGCAATGATACCTTGTAATCGGATGGTAGTGGATAATCTTTGTGGGTAGAGGAAAATATCGCTCGATTGTAGTTTTATCGAACTTTAGTGAGAAGATTGTGTGTTACTGTAGAGTGAGTCATGCAGTTATATAATATGCGACATACAGAGCTGGAAAATAACTGAAGCTTTTAGTTGTCAGCTTTTTGTGTTCATTTTACAAGTATACCCTTTATGGGATACAGGCGTGATTGTATGTATGTATGTATACAGAGCTACACAGTGGAAAATAAATGAGGGCGCCATTTTAGTCTGTCAGCTTTTTGTGCTATCTTTGAAGCACTCACATTTTACAATCCTCTTTCACACAATATCCAGCGTTGTTTGGGTTTACCCCTCCCTCTCCATCCATCAACCTTCATCTCCAACATTCTATTGCATAACAATTTACAACTCATATTACAAGCGGTACCACGCCCCTCCAATTCATTTTTCCGTTAGAAAGCAGAGTTCCACTTATAATACAAGTTGTCTGGTTCCACACATCCATCTCAACAATTTCCGCTACGTGCACTCTCCTTTCATCCTCCACCTTTGTCGCCCAGCATTCAGATAAAATTAATACGTTAACTAAGATTTTTTTTTTCTTGAATATGACAGTATTATGAATGTACATCCTCGTTCAATTTTACAAATACTTGTCCATTAATTCACTAAGCTCTTTTCAGACTAAAATTTAAGCTTGTTTAAGAAACTATTTTATGATACGACAAGTGAATAGTTATAAAACATGCCTTCATACATGAAATAAAACTATGGAAACGGATTAAATCGCGTATAATGAATTTACCCCCGTTCAACCGTTGACCACGAACGCTGTAAAGTGTTCGAAATGTCGGGATGAATTGTAAATTCATTATACGCGATTTAATCCGTTTCCGTAGTTTTATTTCATGAGTAACTATCGCGGTAACCGAAGACAATATTATGCTTTCATACAGGCAAATAGATATAACTCCGTATGAATTATAATAAATATATTGTCTTCGGTGCGATAGTTACTCATGAAATAAAACTGTGGAAACGGATTATATCGCGTATAATGAATTTACAATTATTCATCCTGACGTTTCGAACACTTTACATTAGCATTCGTGGTCAACGGCGCGATTATACGCGATATTTGCCGTTTCCATAGTTTTATTTCATCCGTATCAATAGATAAAGTCTAAGAAAAAACGTACCTACCTCGTAAAAACGTACCTACCTCGTATATAACCGTAATTTAAAAATGTATGATGTGATGGTCTGTCCCCAATATTTATTTATTATTTATTTATTTATATAACCGTGAAGACGGCTAGACGGCACCACAGCTTGGTTCTCGGCTTGATGGCGCTAATATTAATTTGGAAATTTAACACAAATGTTAAAAATATGGGCCGAAAGTTTAATTCTATGTTGAAAGATGGCAGTCTATGCACTGTGACTACGAGTACATATTTCACTTTGACAACAATGCTATATATACTCAATCCTCTTTGATAGAGGAAACTATAATCTCCTTTAGCAACTCTGGCAGTACGTACTAAGTATTAAGCATAGTAGGGAGTTTCCAGAAGTTTTTAACATAATTATTACACGAATACGCTAAATACGCAAATGTGGAAAAGTTAAAACATTAAGGGCTTTTATTTTTATATAACTGCATTTTTCTAGTAATACTAAATAATAGTATTTTATGCAAAGTTTAAGTGAGGTCAAAAAAGACGTCACGAGTATTTTTTGACTCAGTTAAACACCGTTGCATACAATACTTTTTCTACGACTATGCACTTAGTTTTTAATAGTTTTCTAGAATAACTTTCGTGAAATTCGCACTGTTTCCTGTATTTTGACTTGTCGGCCTCCCCTCTGTCCCTGCACTCACCCTTTTTTTTTGACGGAGTGGGAATGCTTCCCTGCACTCACCCTGTCGCTCGCACTCCCCCGCGCCGCCGCCAGCCCCCGGCGCCCCGCGCACCCCCGCTATATCCATTAAAGGCTTCTTAACAATACTTTAATAGTTATTTGTTATACAAGGGGGCAAAGTTGTATTTTAACGCCGAGTGTGGAGTTGAAAAACGAGCAAGTGAAAGGATTCTATAGTTGAACCCGAGCGAAGCGCATCCTGAACTTGCCCCGCTATATCACATTACAAGGCTTCCTAACAATAAATCATCTTTATTACTAGAGCTATTTTTATCAACTTTAAAGCAGTTAATTTGATATCTAGTGGATAAAATGCGTTTTTACCCGCTGGTAAAGGACAAAACACGTGTTTCCGAGCTAGTGAGGGGAAAAAGCTATATCGTATGCGTGGGTGCGCGGGGCGCCAGGCCCCGGCTGGCATCTTTTATGTAGGGTTTTAAAGATCTATGCACGACACTGTAAATGACGAATAACACTACGGGAGTAGAAAAAATGTTTTTCTCGATTTCGTTGGGATATTCATATGATTATTCCGGAATCAACATTAACGTTTTCCATTAAATAAACTATTCAATATATTCACTGACACGGCCTAAAGGATTTTAAAAAATCAGCTATATAGAGTTTTTGTCTCAATTTTTCAAATTAAGAAAGTCTGAACGGACCGGATTTCGTTTCGTATTTTAGTTGAACTATTGTAATGAAATAAATACCTACTTCTCAAAATACTTTTATATCTTAATCATCTTATTCTATTGGGTCACATTTACTAGTAATAGAGCCAGGGGTTTGGAACCTTCAATTGTTACCAAGCATACGCTATCTATTCATAATTCCGTTAGAAGTCTTAACTAACGTTAAATAATAGTCAATAGTTACATAAACCATATTTTAGGCACACGGTTTAAAAAGTTGGGTTTTATCAACTTATGATGAAAACTGGTTTCCGCTTTGAACGTCAGTACTGAAAATAACAATTTTGCAATTGAAACAATAATATTGATAACATTAATTCGAATAGCCACATTTGATGGTTGACTGGCTAGTTAATGAAGCAACAGAGCCTGATTTATACGACCAATAACGTCACAGATAGCTACCGAACATGACGTTTTGGTTGAATCAAAGAGAATATAGTATTTATTTTATTATATTTGGTCGAATTATACGCTATCAATACGAATTTAACTGACTTTTCATTTGGAATGTTGATTGTGACAATCAAAACAAATTGGTGCGACACTTTGATTTATGCCGATCACAAAGGAATTCCATAGGGAGTTTATTTTATTTTTAGACAATCGATTTGTGTACATGGTATACAGAGTAATGTTATATTTTAGGTTTTGAAATTAACTGGGAGAACCGCCGGTTTAGTCGAAGTGACAATCGTTGACGTTACGTGGCGATCAAAATGTAGTTACACTCGGTCACAGCACTACAGAAGAATCATACATACGAAACTACGAAGCTATCAGCTACGACCGCAACGTATCTAAACATAGGACACCATTGTACAGCGGTTAAACAAAAAAAACCCCGCCGTTTGCCGTGTGGTGACGGGTTAAGAATTTCACCACCCCCTTTCTTCCCGTGGGTGTCGTAGAAGGCGACTGTGGGATATGGGTTAAATTGTGGCGTAGGCGAGAGGCTGGCAACCTGTCACTGCAATGTCACAGTTTCGTTTTCTGTCAACCCTTTATTTGCCTTGAGAGTGGCACTGAAACTTGAGTAGTTTCGTGTGCTCTGCCTACCCCTTCATGGGATACAGGCGTGATTGTATGTATGTATGTTAAACAAAAACTTTAACCTTCCTTTTTTATTTATATTATAAATGGGCTTACTCTTGGCCACAGACTAGCCAAAAGCAAAGACGTGGCTTACGATGGAGAGAGCTCGCCCAGAAGATGCCTGGTGCTGTAGCCGAATGACGTTTCTGCGACGCGAAACGAAAACGAAACGCCGCGAAAGGTAGCTAGTCTGGCTCTGTCGTGCCAATACGCAAGAGCGATAGAGATAGATATCTACGATCGTTCGTTTCGTGAGCGTTTGTGCCATTCGGTTCACCCTAGATTTGAAAGTTGCCGGGTTATATGAGCTCAGAAATAGGAGTGTAGCCGGCAAGGAATTACTCCTCCTTGGCAGTGCGCATAAGAAAAGAAGAAGCAAATCGCTTCTTGCGAATTCGCGGAATATCTACCAAGTAAGGATGGAAACCGGTCGTGCGTCTAAGAGTCCGATGGTAGATTGGGTTCCTTGAGGTAACGCTTGAATGGAATCCTGAGTATTTGCGAATTTTAATTCACTTTTAGTTGAGACATTAAGGAATCTGTATAAAATTTCTATAGACTCAAATTTATCACTGGAAATGGTCCTAAGCGATAAATAAATTTAGGTCGATCCCATCCTGATTTAATTTCAAGACTAAGTATATTTAGAGCTATAAATGTATATGTATTAAAATTTATTCGTTATTACCAATGGTGATATAAACGTTTGGTAAACAGGTTGACGAATGCCAACAGCCTTTTGTTGTATATTTTTAACAATAAAGTTTTCTAAATAAATCTTAACTTTGCTTGTGCCCGTGTAGTGACGTTAAGAATTTCATCACCCCCTTTCCTTTCATCTTAGGTGTCCTAGAAGTCTATTGTGGGATATGAATATGGCTTAAATTGTGGCGTCGTAGGCGAGAGTCTTGCAACCTATCACTAATACAATGTCACAATTTAGTTTCCTTAATTGCCAAGAGTGGCAGTGAAACGAGCAGTTTCATGTGCTCTGCCTACGCCTTTAGGGGGTACTATTTAGAGAGTATATGTATGTATGTAAAAACCCCTGCGCCCCTCGTACTAAAATTAAGACCCAGTTCATTGCGCACATCACCTTAATTACGGAGAGTGGTACATAATAATTAATTCTCTCCGATAAGCGTCAGTTTCCATTTTCCCCAGACTTGAATTATTCGGTGCGATCCTTTTCTGATGAATATGACGTGTGTTTAACGAGTTGCAAAAATAATTTTCATGAAATACGTTGTCCTGTAAAAAGTAGTGAAATCACTATTTCTATTAAGCTTTT
The DNA here is from genome assembly GCF_023078275.1 of Leguminivora glycinivorella. Taxonomy (NCBI): domain Eukaryota; kingdom Metazoa; phylum Arthropoda; class Insecta; order Lepidoptera; family Tortricidae; genus Leguminivora; species Leguminivora glycinivorella. The sequence goes on from NC_062978.1 coordinate 13,087,517, forward strand.
ACTATTTTTTTTTCCAATGGAATAGGCAGCAAACGAGCAGACGAGCCGCCTGATGGTAAGCAGTCATCGCCGCCCATGGACATAAGCAACATCAGGGGAGCCACTTATGCGTTGCCGACCTTTGAGAACCCTAAATACCTGAGTGACATTTGACACTGAGTGCATAATAAGGACTGTATCGTTAATTATAGGGACACAACAAACCTCGTCTAAATGTTGACATGTGCATAATTTTGTATTATTATGGTCCGAGAGTATGATCTGAAGGTATTGGTAAGTACTATTTGATATAAGAAGGTCTGATATTTTTTATTTTAGGGACTTTATGGTACTTTCATTAAGGTCTAGCAAATACATTTCGGACAACCCCTAATCTGGCTTAATTTGAGAATATCTCAAAGACTTTTTGTACGATTTCGACAAACAAAGGTTAATATGCTGCCAAAATATATTTTTTAAGAGTCCTCTTCATGGTTGTTCAATTGGGTACTTGCAGAATAAATGCGGTGAATTTATATAATTTAAAAAAACGCATTTTTGAGCAACGTTCCGGTTTGCCGTAAATTTTTGATACAAGCAGGATGAGAGAAATAGATAAAAAAAAAGTAGGCATAGGCCAATGTCTAATAGACATTCATGGTGTTTGAACAGTACCTAAACCAGATCGATATAAACAGTGTATGATAGTTAAATTCGACATCAAAGTCGGAGTTAGCGTAAGCACCATGCCACATTCTCTAAATGGCCGCCATACACAGATCATGAACTTTATTTTTTTTAAATAACAGTGGCTAGACTATGTCTAGATATTCTGCTTTGTGGATCATGTGTCGTTGAGGTTCGCACTGTACAATTTTTTTTTTCGCAATTGTGTCGTCTTGTACGCACTTTGTGAATTTTCTAGTAGCATTTGTCCGAAATCGTAATTGGTACTCGGGAGGATTAAGTCAATGCTGTCTAAACCACATGCTTTACGTCGAGTTTCTAGGACAAAATGCGTACCTTATTATGTGCCTTATTAAGCCCATGTCTTGTTATAAGAAAAAATATAATAGCAAATAAATACGGCTACTCAAAGTTGACCCCCATATTTAACGATACAGTCCTTATCAACGTTTCGGCCAGGTTGCACTGGCCGTGGTCGCGGAAGACTGACGTCCCAGCAAAATGTCACCGGAGATGTAAACAACACAAAACTACCCGATATTAATTTATATAAATGTTCGGGGTAGACAAATAAATATAATCTACCCGCTTTTAGTTAATGTTTATTTCCCACCATGTTTATTTTAAAGGTAAAAATAATGTTAATTAATCGCGTTCGACCTGTATGTGACTTTAAATATATGTTTAATGATTTCTTATCAAGTGCTAAAATATAAAGTTTCATGGTTTTATCATTTAAAATTAAGAAATCCCATACAAACTTTCAACCTCTTTTTCAACCCCTTCATCCCTTTTTTTCGAAATAAAAAGTAGCCTATGTTCTGTCTCAGGGTCTAAAGATTGTCTGTTACAAATTTCATCAAAATCGGTTGCGTGGTTTAAGCGGGAAAGCGTAACAGACAGACAGACAGACAGACAGACAGACAGACAGACAGACAGACAGAGTTACTTTCGCATTTATAATATTACTAGCTTTTACCCGCGGCTTCGCCCGCGTAATAAAAGTATTCATTAAGATTTTCATTTGGATCCGTAGGGACCGTAGGTTTCTCTGTAGGTATATTTATCTGCGATTATTTCGATTGCACATAATACTTTTGCTTGCAATGATTGTAGAAATATTACACATCGACCACAGCGTAGGTAATTCTATATACGCTGGGGAAACCTTTATAAACATCCCACATAGCCCGTATTTAGACAGTATGATCGGTGGGTAAAAAGTACTTTTTTCTATTATCCCTTACAATTTTTTACATTTTGCTTATACTTATCGCAAACGTAATCTTCAAGCAAGCAAACAACGATCGTCTTAGAGCACATTGATTGTAAGAGACCGCCGACCGATTATCCGTATCCCTCTAACGATACCCATATTATCCGTATCGCTATCGCTATCGCTATCGCTATCGCTATCGCTATCGCTATCGCTATCGCTATCGCTATCCCTATCGCTATCCCTATCGCTATCGCTATCCCTATCCCTATCCCTTATCAAGATGTTTAATGATATAACACTTTAAGTTCTCGCGCTTTGTACACATATTTAAAGTCACATACAGGTCGAACGCGATTAATTAACATTATTTTTACCTTTTTTCCCAACGTTTCGGCCAGGTTGCACTGGCCGTGGTCGCGGAAGACTGACGTCCCAGCAAAATGTCACCGGAGATGTAAACAACACAAAACTACCCGATATTAATTTATATAAATGTTCGGGGTAGACAAATAAAAATATAATCTACCCGCTTTTAGTTAATGTTTATTTCCCACCATGTTTATTTTAAAGGTAAAAATAATGTTAATTAATCGCGTTCGACCTGTATGTGACTTTAAATATATGTTTAATGATTTCTTATCAAGTGCTAAAATATAAAGTTTCATGGTTTTATCATTTAAAATTAAGAAATCCCATACAAACTTTCAACCTCTTTTTCAACCCCTTCATCCCTTTTTTTCGAAATAAAAAGTAGCCTATGTTCTGTCTCAGGGTCTAAAGATTGTCTGTTCCAAATTTCATCAAAATCGGTTGCGTGGTTTAAGCAGGAAAGCGTAACAGACAGACAGACAGACAGACAGACAGACAGACAGACAGACAGACAGAGTTACTTTCGCATTTATAATATTAGTATGGATGGATGGATAGTATAGTATATAGTATATATAGTATATAGTACTAGCTTTTACCCGCGGCTTCGCCCGCGTAATAAAAGTATTCATTAAGATTTTCATTTGGATCCGTAGGGACCGTAGGTTTCTCTGTAGGTATATTTATCTGCGATTATTTCGATTGCACATAATACTTTTGCTTGCAATGATTGTAGAAATATTACACATCGACCACAGCGTAGGTAATTCTATATACGCTGGGGAAACCTTTATAAACATCCCACATAGCCCGTATTTCGACACTATGATCGGTGGGTAAAAAGTACTTTTTTCTATTATATTATCCCTTACAATTTTTTACATTTTGCTTATACTTATCGCAAACGTAATCTTCAAGCAAGCAAACAACGATCGTCTTAGAGCACATTGATTGTAAGAGACCGCCGACCGATTATCCGTATCCCGCTAACGATACCCATATTATCCGTATCCGTATCCGTATCGCTATTGCTATCGCTATCGCTATCGCTATCCCTATCGCTATCCCTATCGCTATCCCTATCGCTATCCCTATCCCTATCCCTATCCCTTATCAAGATGTTTAATGATATAACACTTTAAGTTCTCGCGCTTTGTACACATATTTAAAGTCACATACAGGTCGAACGCGATTAATTAACATTATTTTTACCTTTTTTCCCAACGTTTCGGCCAGGTTGCACTGGCCGTGGTCGCGGAAGACTGACGTCCCAGCAAAATGTCACCGGAGATGTAAACAACACAAAACTACCCGATATCCATACTAATATTATAAATGCGAAAGTAACTCTGTCTGTCTGTCTGTCTGTCTGTCTGTCTGTCTGTCTGTCTGTCTGTCTGTCTGTCTGTCTGTTACGCTTTCCCGCTTAAACCACGCAACCTATTTTGATGAAATTTGGAACAGACAATCTTTAGACCCTGAGACAGAACATAGGCTACTTTTTATTTCGAAAAAAAAGGGATGAAGGGGTTGAAAAAGAGGTTGAAAGTTTGTATGGGATTTCTTAATTTTAAATGATAAAACCATGAAACTTTATATTTTAGCACTTGATAAGAAATCATTAAACATATATTTAAAGTTACATACAGGTCGAACGCGATTAATTAACATTATTTTTACCTTTAAAATAAACATGGTGGGATATAAACATTAACTAAAAGCGGGTAGATTATATTTATTTGTCTACCCCGAACATTTATATAAATTAATATCGGGTAGTTTTGTGTTGTTTACATCTCCGGTGACATTTTGCTGGGACGTCAGTCTTCCGCGACCACGGCCAGTGCAACCTGGCCGAAACGTTGGGAAAAAGGTAAAAATAATGTTAATTAATCGCGTTCGACCTGTATGTGACTTGAAATATGTTTACAAAGCGCGAGAACTTAAAGTGTTATATCATTAAACATCTTGATAAGGGATAGGGATAGGGATAGGGATAGCGATAGGGATAGCGATAGGGATAGCGATAGCGATAGCGTTAGCGATAGCGATACGGATACGGATACAGATAATATGGGTATCGTTAGAGGGATACGGATAATCGGTCGGCGGTCTCTTACAATCAATGTGCTCTAAGACGATCGTTGTTTGCTTGCTTGAAGATTACGTTTGCGATAAGTATAAGCAAAATGTAAAAAATTGTAAGGGATAATAGAAAAAAGTACTTTTTACCCACCGATCATAGTGTCTAAATACGGGCTATGTGGGATTTTTATAAAGGTTTCCCCAGCGTATATAGAATTACCTACGCTGTGGTCGATGTGTAATATTTCTACAATCATTGCAAGCAAAAGTATTATGTGCAATCGAAATAATCGCAGATAAATATACCTACAGAGAAACCTACGGTCCCTACGGATCCAAATGAAAATCTTAATGAATACTTTTATTACGCGGGCGAAGCCGCGGGTAAAAGCTAGTTAATTTATATAAATGTTCGGGGTAGACAAATAAATATAATCTACCCGCTTTTAGTTAATGTTTATTTCTCACCATGTTTATTTTAAAGGTAAAAATAATGTTAATTAATCGCGTTCGACCTGTATGTGACTTTAAATATATGTTTAATGATTTCTTATCAAGTGCTAAAATATAAAGTTTCATGGTTTTATCATTTAAAATTAAGAAATCCCATACAAACTTTCAACCTCTTTTTCAACCCCTTCGTCCCTTTTTTTCGAAATAAAAAGTAGCCTATGTTCTGTCTCAGGGTCTAAAGATTGTCTGTTCCAAATTTCATCAAAATCGGTTGCGTGGTTTAAGCGGGAAAGCGTAACAGACAGACAGACAGACAGACAGACAGACAGAGTTACTTTCGCATTTATAATGGATAAGTATAAGTATATAGTATATATAGTATATAGTATATATATATAGTATGGAGTATGGAAGTATGGATAGTATGGACTAGTATGGATATGGATAGTATGGATGGATGGATTTATATTTAAAACTGAATCAATGGCGTCAGCTTATTCAGTCAAAACAGTGGTATTTAACATTAAAATAAAATGTATCTGGTCTCCAAATATGTAAACAGGAGTCTATTAAGAACACATGGAAATTAATGTTTTAAAATTTAGTAATCTTTGTGATACTTAGAAATTGATCAAAAACAAAGTATCTTCAGGTTTATAGCAGTGGGTCGGTATGGGATACGATAGGCAAAAACGGGTAAAAATTATTTCACTTCAAAGCAACTTTGTAAGTATGAAATAGATTTATTTTTTTGTCAAAACAAACTTAAGATAAAAGCTTGGTAAAAAATATTCCATGTAAACATACCAACGTATCTTTACAGTCATTTTAATTAACAAGGGCTTAAAGCTTAGGGACCTGTCACAGACCTCCTGTAATAGATAGGCCCTCTTTATTCTTTTAATTTTGCACAACAAAGGATAAAAGAGTTGCCCGCTTATCTACATTGCAGATTGAGCAGTAAAGGCCCGCCCTTCGACCTAAAAGGTTACTCAAATGAGAATGCCTATCACGTCCACGTGACCCATAAAGGATAAGTTTGCGGGCCAAGTTTCAATGTTGACGTTTAGGAGTTTTTCAAATGATGTCATGACAAAACACACAAAAAGCCACGCCGTCGCGTTCGCCCTTTAATTTCAGACGTGGTCCTCTTAAGCGGGCGCGTGACATCGATACCGGGGGAGTATTTCGTGACGCAGATGTTGATAGTTTATATTGAAAAGTAGGAATACATTTTGGTGAATAACGTTTTTCTTTTATACTTCTTTGTATCGTGTTAGTTTAGTTTATTTCACATTATAATTATCTTTTATTTTACAATTTTTGTGAGTTAGAACAAGTATGTCCTTAGACTTATATTGACCGGGATATAGACCGTGATTACCTTTTTGATTTTTGTCGAGCTCCCGATATTTCGACGCAGTTGCATGCAAATCCCGGTCAATATAAGTCTAATGAAAATAACCGTGAAGTATTGTCCTAACTAAACAACTGTATCGGAAACCACTATGAATAAAAAAAACAATGTCATAGTGGTGCCACATGTCATTATTAATATATTCAGATGATAATAACGACAATAATATCAGCGTAATACTATCTTTTATATTTATTTATATTAAATCTCCGTTAAAAATGAAAATGTACTGTTGTATAAAACAATAACCTTTTAATAGCAACATAATATTGGTAACTTTCGCGGAATCCATAAACGGTTCATATTATACTCATGCATATTAATTATATTTTATATTCATGAGCTCGTTGGTTAAAACTATAACAGACTTTTTGGTATTATATTTGCTGTTTTCGGTGAATTGCCGATTCTATCGCCAACAGTCTCACCGAAACGATCACTGTGTTAAATTTAATTAGGTATTGAAATACTGGTAGGTATTACACATTTTTTGAAGTGATTTTTTACTGATAGGTATATGGAAATCACATTTTTTTTAATTGAAAATTTTTTTTACTGGATAATAAATTATGTAAGAACGATCTTGTATGATTTATAAGTAGACGTAAATAAAGTAAACCGCTTGTTAGACTTAGCTTGATCTAAATAATTTTTTATCACGAGATACTAAGGGTCTGTTATTTTATTGCTAACTCCATCTTGCATCGTTATTGTCGTAACAAAGTGTAGTAAAAATAAATCATCTTCCTACGTAATCAGTTCTTTAACATAATAATTATACAGTCAACGGCATAAATAAGTGATGATTTCTGTACCTTGTCACTTTAATTATTTGACAACTTCGCATTTTAAACAAGATGTTAATGTAACAAGGTACAAAAATTATCACTTATAATATATGCCGGTGACATTGCACATTACATTAGGTATCGACGACTTTGAGAATATGCCCCGCGGTTTGATTAAGCAGTTTGGATGCCGACTCGCCGCGACAGAGTCGTCACAGTTCATATCCCTTGTACCCAGGTTAACCAACAACAACTAAGCAGTCGTAGTGAAAAGAATCACGTACTTTGTCCCCAAGTTTATGGGGTTTCGCAATATAACAAAATGATAGAGCTGAAACTTCTTTGGATTGTACCTTTTTTAAGGAATCTGTGAGTTTGCATAGTCTTTGTAAAGAAATTATGTGCATACTTGCATAGCCTCTGTAAGTAATTTCGGATTTATTGACAAAATGTATGTTCTAGACTTTCTAGTAAATATGTGTAACTTTGAGATGACAGGACACAAATAGGGTCCCAACTCCTGGTCTGGGTCTGTGAACAATATTAATATCTTGTAAAAAAAATATGTTTAATACCCGTAGTCAGTAGAAAAGTCGTTTTCATAGAAATTTAATACCTATAATTTGGCCAATATATTTGGATATAAATTATTTTTGTTTACAAAAATATTTTCATCACAATAACATTTTCACTAAATTCACTTTAAATCATATCGGATTGGAGATGAATTTAGAAAGTTATTGTGATGAAAAATATTTACAAACAAAATATTACTTAAGTAATTGCTTCAGAATAGTCATTAATTTTTAAATAGACAAATTTCCATTTGCACACTTACTTACATAGGTACATATGACAGTAACGCACTGAATCATCACTGTAACGCAACTGAATTTTAGTATTATACATATTTGTCTATCTATTATAGTTGGATCAAAGTTAATAACAACACAGATTCCATATTTGGTTGAATAGGTTCTAAAGTGTTTGCATTGGCAAGCAAGATCTCAGTCTGCTTCCTAAATTTAATTTCAGTGACAATCGGTTTTTCGTAAACAAACTTGCAACTTCACAATCTTTAGAGCAAGCGGTCTCTTTGTTCTCACCTTCAGCACTTTCAACTTATCAGTATCACTTTAAATGCAATACAATTAAACTTTGAACTAAATCAAACCGATTTAGCTGACTCGATGGTCTCAAGACAATGCAGTCTCCATTAGTAAATACCGAACGCTCCCAACAATGGTCCAACGAACAATGAAACATTTCCTCTTACAATAGCTTTTCCTGAATATTGTATTTGACTGTACATTGTCTCCAAACGTTAATAGCGTGGGTGCTTAAACTCCTACCTACTTGAATTTCACCAACTTCGGAGTAATACTTAAGTTTCCTTAGTTCGGCTCTCTTACAGAAGTTTTGACGTACGCTCATACATATTTAAAGGGGGTGCAAATGAATGAAGTAATTCACGCTGTATGAATATGGAACTTTCTTAAAGCAAACACACTCAAGTAAGATAGCTTAGAGTGAAGAAGCGGTAAGAGTAAAGAGGCGGATGTAAAGGGTGGCCAAAATAAACGCACATCAAAATAAAACTAAGCAATGTCATTTCAATGAAATTGGAAGTAAAACAATCCCACAGGTCAATCTGAACGTGCGCCTGATATTAAACCAAAATTGAAATCAAACCAGATACCTAGCTGTCATTCGCACAGTCATCTTGCAGGTACATCCAATTGATATTATTCTACGTATACTGTATACGGTAAACGCTGGTTTCGTACGCAAAGAAAACACCAAGTTAATTGTTAACTAATTCAATATTTCTATTAAACAAGCGCCCTAAAATGCAGCAGCTTTGCGGATCATTGCGAAATTTATGAGTCAAATCTCGCCCACTTACTCGCATGGCATATAATATTCCGACCCTGTTAACTTCGACGGATTATAAAATATACATCTCATGCGGTATCTTCACATATTTCCGCCGAGGCTTGCCGCCTCACGTAGCGCGGGGACGTGACGATTGGCCATGCTGCTACTCCCAGGTTGCCACTTACGCGGCGTCATACTGTAAAAGATGAAGCGAAGAAAATGAGAAATGACTGTGAGGTAACAAATTTGATTATCAAAGTGCTTAAGAGGCAGACCGCGCACAGCGCACTGTCTAACTATGTGTATCAGATTAAATCAGATAGCACTTCTGCTTACTGGACTAGATCAATTTGAAGGTGACTTTTTTAGACCAATCTTACGCTTTTCTATCGATCCGATTAATTGAATCTAAAATTAAACTTCTAATCTTCCAAGTGTGTAAAGTGAATTCGTACAAAATTTAAATTGATGTCCCAAGCTGGCTGGTAGAATTGGATCTTTATAAAAATGTTGAATCATAAATGTTTAATAAATTGATGGATTTGATTTAAAATGTTGTTTTATGAACAATCAGACGGTGCCACACGTTTGATAGATGCTCGCTTAAACGAAATTTACATCAATATTTGAATATAGTTCATCATTTTATATGAAAAACTTGAAAATTCGCAAATTTTCACCTCCTAAAACCCCCACTGGCCTCTAATAAGGCTGGCCAGGCCGAACTTCGTCTTAAAGACTCTGACATCAATGTTTTAATCCTGTGTCGAAACTGGGATGGCAGTATACCTATGAACTGTGACTATACACATTTAACTTCGTCAATAATTCTCGTTATGAGTAGTCGGTTCTCTTTACCAGTAAGTATATCATAATGTCATTAATGTCATTTAAAGTATTAGGACTTATCCTATCTCGTTCTAGTAGGTAGGTTCATGCGAGGTTGAACTCTAGTAACCTCGAGACGACTTTGAAAATAGTTAAGTACAGAGTCTTACTGGAACACATTTTAAATCACATTTCTATGTATCTTGAAATGATAAACGTTTTAGCTGGAAACAAATGCCGCGATCTAAATAATGAGTATACTCTGAATTGTGCAAACTATCGGACGTAAGCCGTGGACGTGACCTCGAGCGTTTGGACGTCCGACAGAAATCTGTGTGCGTAGCCGAATGCACAAACGCTCACGAAACGCTCACGATAATATCTCTTTAGTAGCTATCTATCTCTATCGCTCTTGCGTATTGGCGCAACAGAGCCAGACTACATTAGGGCCTGGCTTGCTGGATGTTTTTGTCAGTGCGTTTTCACATTATCCGATCCGATATCGGATGTCGGAAGGATTTCAATAGAAAAAATCCACTGTAATGTATAGGATATCGGTCCGTCTTCAAATTCATAAGGCACGCAACACAATCTTAAAAAAAATATTTGTATGCAATCTGTCAGATCAATCTGAAAATTCATAATCTTAAAAAACAAGAGTGTGTGGAGGACAGTCGCGAAATTGTATGGAACTCCGTGCACTCGATCTGATTTTTGTAAGATTATGATTTTTTCAGATTATGAATTTTAAGACTGTCTGTTACCGGCCTAAGTCACGTCCCGAAAACTGCACACTTATCAGTCGCACTAGTCGCAGTAGTTACGCCGTGGCTTGCGTGGGCGACGGTCGCGCGATGGTCGCCCACGCAAGACACGTTGTTAGCCGCGTCCGTATGACGCGTCCCATAATTTGTTTCCGGCTTTATTCTCAGGAACATAATTATTGGCTCATAACATAAACATAGGTATTAACTGTCGTATTCCACGGTCGGCAGTATTAAGGTTTAATGACATATGTATTTAGTATATGTACCTACAGTTTGCCGCAGTATAATTAAATATAAAAAGAAAAGAAGCGTTATTGCGAGAAGGTATTACTATATCTTCGAATGTATTTTTTTCATTTGGTACCCTTACTGAGTGTCATAGAACTCGAACGTTGATACCGATGTTTACGTCATAAATAAATAAAAGTACGTATTTCCGCGTACGAAATATCTGAACACGCTTTCTTCTGCTCGGAATGATAGGGTTAAAACTATAGTAAATACACATTATATAAAAGAGTAATATGTACAACATCAAAATAAATATATATCATATTATATGGTTAATTTTTACCGAGACCCGTTTTATTCTGTCTGAAAAAACTTTACCAATGCGCACACGCCGCCGTACAGCGGTAACGCCGGTGACATAACAAGCGGCGTAGTGAATTCCATTCGGGCAATTTTTCGTTAAAGCACCGCCGCTTAGTGTCTACTGTCTAAGATAATTTATGGAAACGGAAATAAAATTGGGTAAAATCAAGGTGCATTTTTTTATTGTTTCGAGTTCTGTATTAGCTACATGATAATCTCCTTCAATATTGTTCGATATAAAAATCTCACCCTTTATAGGTTTAATGTGTATAATAGATGATCGATAAAAAAATCGCGTGGAATCGCAATAACGAAAAGAGGCACTTGTTATTGATATTAGATAACTATAGAGCAAGTAAAGTTCCTAATTCATATAGACTTATATTGACCGGGATATAGACCGTGATTACCTTTTTGATTCACAAATATAAAAATTTCAATCGTGATGATGGAGAAGTCAGAATTGAACAAACGTAGTGACACTATGAGTGTAGTGTGTTTGGACAGACCATCGAGTGTGAATTCGACCAGTGGTAACGCTGAAAGTGAACGCAGCCGACGCGCGCGAAGGAGGATAGATCGCGCGCAGTCTACACAATTTTCACATCCACCCGCCTTCGTCAGTTTTCCGTGATCATGATGCATGCAACTGCGTCGAAATATCGGGAGCTCGACAAAAATCAAAAAGGTAATCACGATCAATATAAGTCTAATGAAAATAACCGTGAATCATTCAAAACTCCTAATTCATATTCCTGTAAAGAAAATTACATTATAAATAGCTTGATGCTTAAGCTTACTAAGTTTCGTAGGTGTAAGTTTTCTTAAGGCATTAACGTAGCTACAGCTTAGCGCTAGTTACGTGCAGAAATTACACTAAAGATACATAAATAATAAAGGCTGTTACACCCGATGAAAGTTTTACAGCGGTTTCATAATAGCATGTTATTTTATTTCTCTAAATTTTATTTTTTATGAGCTCATACTTACGCGCGTTACCTACTTTGCCATACATACACGCTTGAATGAGTACGTTATTATTAAAACGCTAGTCTGAAACCGACTTTCCTCACTGTTTCTTCGTGTTAGTGTGTCAAAAAATGTAGTGTTTCACGCTGAGTCAAAATTTGTTTAACCCGTGCCTTGAAGTCCTCGCATCGCTAATGATTCCATATTCCGGAAAACAAATAACTATTCTGGGTGCCAACTCGTCTGCTTCATGCTTCCTACAATTTCATGCTTGCTAGACGTCTTTCAGCCGTAGCTTAAAGTTAACCCACACACAGCCTGGACGCGGGCCGGAAATAGCGGGTCCCCTAGGCTAGTTCTATAACAGCTATGACCCTCAACATTTCTTAGATCGCTCACGCCCGCGCGCCCGTTTGTATGTGGTAGGCTAATCTTAGGTAAATGTCAAACAAAATATCTGGAAAATGTTTTGATACCTTTCTTTTTGAATAATAATAAAATGTATAAATGTTTCCCTTGATAAGTTGATCGAGAGATGACTCGGTGTCATTGTAAAAAGAACAAACAAAGTCAAAAATTGATAAGACTGACAGCGCCCGGATGAGATGAAAGTCACTGAAAGATAAGGATATATTAGGTCACAATGATCATGTAAATCTTCGTTTAAGGGGGAGTTTGTATCTGGGATACCACCAGAAACGTGTTTAGTGTAGTGGCGTAAACATTTATGTAGGTAATTTTATTCCACATCTTAAAGTTATTTATTTTTATAGACTGATCTTAAGTCTACATTTTTTTTGGGGAAGTAATTAAATGATCAGCCGTTGTTAAAAGTAATCTGCAAACAAGTCAGCCATTTAATCATTTGGGCAGCATACAAATAATATGCCGGCAATAAATAAAAATCGAGCTAAAACTCGTGTTCAGCAAATAATTCAAAAACGGTCAATGTGAATAACCATTTTGATCTGCATTTCTGCTAAGTTATCGGCTTAGTAAATAGTAAATGCAAAATAATTATTTAATCAGCAACATTTAAGAATTAGTCGACAGAAAAAAAAATCGTTAAGCAGTAAGAGTTTTGAATGATTCACGGTTATTTTCATTAGACTTATATCAAGACCGGGATATAGTTGAGTGCAGTTGTGGCAGTTCTTACATAGGGCAGACCAAGCGCACTATTGCCTGCAGAATTAAAGAACACATTGCTGCAGTCAAAAAGAACGATACTCGCAAGTCTGCTATTGCTCAACATCTCATTGAGTCGGGTGCAAATCATTGGGTCGAGTTGCATAGTCCTAAGGTAATTTCGACGGAACGCCACTACATACCGAGATTGGTAAGAGAAGCCATTGAGATTCACAAATATAAAAATTTCAATCGTGAGGATGGCTTCAAACTATCTAATGTATGGAATCCAGTGATTTGTTTGTGTAAACTTGGTCTGGGAGACGATACCCCACCCATCTTATTATCCAAACCGGTGAAGTCAGAATTGAACAAACGTAGTGACACTGTGAGTGTAGTGTGTTTGGACAGACCATCGAGTGTGAACGCGACCAGTGGTAACGCTGAAAGTGAACGCAGCCGACGCGCGCGAAGGAGGGTAGATCGCGCGCTGTCTATACAACTTTAACATCCACCCGCCTTCGTCAGTTTTCCGTGATCATGATGCATGCAACTGCGTCGAAATATCGGGAGCTCGACAAAAATCAAAAAGGTAATCACGGTCTATATCCCGGTCAATATAAGTCTAATCGTTAAGCAGTTTAATTATGAGGTCTGCATATTAAAGGAACAGTCATCTGATAAAATAAGTTGGATTATGTTTCATTTGAAAAATCGGCAATAATGTCGTGCGGAGAGTTAGCCCACGTGACATGATCAGCCAATAGGCTACTTGCCTCCTAGTCAAATCAGCTTCCTTTTAAGAACTGTCAAAATGAATTTAAATTACTTGCTAATAATTATGGAATTTATATGAAATCGAATTGTGACGTCACGGTCAACTCAGTTACTTTATATATTTCTATTTCTACCTGACTTATAAAATTGAAATTAGATTTAAAAATAACTTCTGTCCCTGTTTTCTTTATAATTATCTGACACTTGATATCGTGCACGGTATAAAATATTTTATTTTAACTATAGTCAAGTTCCCTATTGTGCGCGCTCATTTCATTCGATGGTATCAGCAGAACACATTTATGGTCGATCTCGGTCGGTCTAGAACGCAAAATAACCACTTGTAATATTTATATAGGTAAGTTAGGTTCGTTAGGTATCTTCAAATGGCCGAAGAGCAACCTGCACAGAACAGGAGCCCCGCGTAAGCGGGGCTCCGTCGATATCGCTTTAAATCCATATTAATATTATAAATGGGAAAGTGTGTGTGTCTGTTTGTTTGTCCGTCTTTCACGGCAAAACTGAGCGACGAATTGACGTGATTTTTTAAGTGAAGATACTTGAAGGGATGGAGAGTAACATAGGCTACTTTTTGTCTCTTTCTAACGCGAGCGAAGCCGTGGGCAAAAGCTAGTTTAAGATAAAATGGAAAAATTGTAGACATTTTTCGTTCTAGACCTTCAGCGATGTAGACTAATAGCTAATAATATTGCGTTCTAGACCACCCAAGATCGCGACCCATATACAGCGCCACGTGTGGTAAAATAAGGAAATAATTCGACCAAAATGCCACTAATTTGCTGATCAAACAATTTTTTGGCTTACCTAATTTTCGAATCAGTTAATCTGTAATCCAAAATGGAATCTTAATTCGCTTACTTGACAAAACATTACAAAAATTTACAAAAATTGATCGCTTACTTGTTTTCTTGACAAAAATTTAGTAACTGTGGATCGCTCCTGACACCGAAAATTAATTTTCCGACCAAATAAATTTAGAGCAGCTCAACGTGACATTAAATGCAAACCGCAATATATATTTAGCGATTCTATACAAAGTTTAAAATGCCGAATACTCAAGAAAAGTCTAGGTATAGTTCTTGAAGTAAATTAGTAGTTTTTTTTATTGCACGTAACTCACTTGCTAAATTGTAATTATTAGGTATAAGATAATTATAGTTTGTAATATATTTTAGCTAGGTAGTAGTGTAAAAGCCTCGAACTGTTTAAGTGTTTCTGCACGCCTGTTATTGGTGGTGTCCTCTATTGTCACATTATATTGTTTGAATTTTTTATATACTGTTGGTGTGTCTTTTATACTAAAATAAAATAAACCGGTTTTGAAATACTTGCTAACCCTAAATTGCTGACCGTTTATCAATTTTAGCTGAGCAAATACATAATTATTTTTGTTCATCAAAGTCGGATGTTTTTGCAAATCGGTTAAGGAACACCCATTTTATTGTGATCACGGAATTAGTTAGACATCCGACTTTTACAACCAAAACTGCATTACTTACCTATTTTAATAAAATAAAAAAACCTTAAACCCCGCACCACTCTTTAGCCACCCCTATCTAAGGAGTACTTTCAGTACCTATGTTGTGTAAGGCACCTTAATCATATAATCAAGAATAGTTCGTGACCGGTTCTGTCTCTTCGTCTTGTCTGCATTTACACATATTTAGTTATACAATTAAAATTGGCCTTTCGCATTACAAGTTCGTAAGAAAAATATAAAAACAATTAGAAATAAAGACTGAATTGTTAGGGTGCGTAACAACTCAATTAATGACTCGTCTCTGAGCCCTTATTAACATATCATGTAAGTGAATTCTGTCTAGACCGTTCCAGGCCACGCCATTAATATTAATAATGTACGAAACAGTGCCGTTATTGTTCGGGATAGTAAATTGGTTGTCTTGGGTTCATTACAATTGTTAATTGCTGGTTGACTATTATCTCCTAAATACTCAAGTCACAGAATAATGAAAAAAATATATAGAAATCCTTGCTACTTGTAGCAAATTTCTTATGGGTGGAGCATAGACACTAGTTATTTGTTGGGGGCAAAGTTGTTGTTTGACCGCTCGTGCTAATATTGATACCCGATCTAGCGAATTATTCCAATATTGGTTGGAAGAATTAAATCTTGAACAGTGAAGGTTTCAAGGCACGAAGGTTAAACAAACAATAAAATCTTTTAAAACATCAGCAGGATGAAAATACTAACTATAAAACATCAAACTAAAATATAAAAAGGTATTTTTAGGATCAAGAGAGCCCTTACTAGTAAAAATTGTGAATAGAACCATAATGTATTATTGCTCATAATGTTATTATGACTTCTAAAGATATGATTTGCTTACTACCCAAAACAAGGTTAAAATGAACATATATATATAAGTATATTATTATGCCAATTTGATATTAAAATAAAAATAAAAAAGACGTGTATACATAATTGAAACCAATATCATACAACGGGGTTAGTATGCCTCTTTATGCATTGAAAATTAAATAAAATACCTATAACAGTTGACAGTCGTGAAAGTAGTTCTAGGTATTGTCATAATAGTATTTTTCAGTACATATGGTGTTTTTTTTACGCACTAGTGCGACAAGTGGTTCATTATATGCCAGTTAGAAACTTCGGAGGGTCATCTGTACTGAAAAACGTCGTACGATACACGTGCGAAAAGGAAATTCGTAACTCGTGTCGATTTATCAATCACCACTCGTTTCGAACTTCCTTTTTTACGATCTTGTATCGTAATGTACTATTATACAATCGTGATATAATACAAAGCTTTTCAGTTGAGTACCATGTTTAGGCCACGAAGCTTGCTGAGTGGCCTAAAAGTACGGTACGAAAGTGAAAAGCTTAATTATATCACTATTGTATATAATACTTTTTCTATGAGTCATCATCTTCATCATCAATGGACGAAAAATATCATCATTCCAGTTAAAATTAATGTTAATACCGTCGTTCACCGTTGTATCAACATCGAAATACCTGGCAACCAATTGTTTGTAATAACCGTCACTGATTGGTCG
This sequence comes from Leguminivora glycinivorella, assembly GCF_023078275.1. Lineage (NCBI taxonomy): Eukaryota > Metazoa > Arthropoda > Insecta > Lepidoptera > Tortricidae > Leguminivora > Leguminivora glycinivorella. The sequence goes on from NC_062978.1 coordinate 13,104,515, forward strand.
ATAACGTAATAGATAAAAAAAATGTGTTTCAGATGCAGAAAAAATTGCCAGGTATCGCAAATAAGTAAAGAACTTGTATGAAGTTCTATTTTTGAAATTATTACAGTTAACTAAAAGTGAACTGTAATGAAGTATTATAGTTGACTAAATGTCAAAGACTATCTAACACTGAAAAGTCAGCACTTATAGTTTAGTCTGTGGTGTCCTAATTGACAGATTAAAGTCGATGAATAGAAAAATAGTCATAAATAGTCATAATTTTATACTGAAACAACTCAAATGTACCTAAACTGCAATAAAGTTAAATTAACACATGTATCACATTAATACCCCAATAGTGGGTTTATTCGACCTCAGCATTGTCGTTACGGTCATGGCACTACGCGCTAATGGGCTGGGTAAATACTTGAGTGCGGAAGGAGAGGCTATTTTCTGTTAAAATATTACCCCTTTTAGGATTACACGTGTGTAGGGTTGAAGAGAAGACATGCTTAGGAAAAATATTGCTTTTTATATTAGTGTGTGTAATGTGGATCTTCACGTACCTATACCACATACCTATAGCTATATCCCATATGTACCTATTAATCAAAAAGAATGGATAAAGAGTGTGTTACTCGTATTATCAAAGAAGCAAGCCTGCTTTGCCGGTTTTCTTCTGTGAGCGGCTGCTCACGTTGTAAAGGGTTCCGCACAGAACTAGATTTTAAGAAATGACTTTATACTTAATGAAATTTCAGCGAGTCATTTATATTTAGAAAATGTTCAAAAACTATATCAGAGGCAATTTTTACAAAAGTGTATAGACGTTCATTTTGCATCAGCGATGAGCAGGTTAACTGGTAAATTAACTTTTTTTCTTAACTCCGAGTTACGCTTGACTAAAGATTTCAAAATAATTTTTCTGTAATATTTATAGCTGTTTTGAGTATTTTTTTACCTATATCCTTGACCTAAAATGTCTTAAAATTGTTAAGTACTTAATTAATATTAACGCCATCTTACCGAGCAACCACCACCAAAAGTGCAGTCCTACCTGAACCATCATAAAATTGTCCTGAGGTGTTTCCGGGGTACCTACTTATACTATATACTTATTTCTGAGACTTTATTTATTTTATTAGACTTATATTGACCCGATTTTCGAGACGGACCCTTAGTATTTCATAAAATTAAACAAAATAATTCTCACGTCATGCTAGCACGCTCAATTGCACATTGCACACATAACGTGTAGGTAGGATTATCGTTGAAACCAACTCATGTGTATTAATAACTGCGTTGTGTGGCTACTAAGTTCTAAACCACACATCCTCAATAGAACTCTGACGTACATGCTAGCCTACCATGCATTGGTGGTAAGGAAATGTAAAATAATATTTTTTAAGAAAAAGAAACCGCCGCCTTTGGGTATCTGGTGAAAGCTACTTGCGAATGTTGGATTATGTAGAAATGTGCAGATATTTTTTAAAACGCTTTTAATACTTGAATTATTTGATGGGAACACAAATGAGTATACCGTTAAGGTTTGAGGAGTTTCCTCAACAATTCCTCATAAATCCGAATCGAAGCTTGACAAAATTTAACTTGAAAACTCAATATTCTTAACAAACATAACTAAATAAATGTCACTGTTCTGAACTTAAATGCATGCTATTCTTATAAAAATACCAACGTCACTATAAGTGTGCCGTTCAGATTTAAGGAGTTCCGATCTGATCTTCATCAGCAGTTCCGCTGCACCAAATGTCACTCTTTTGAACGTAAGTGCATGCTGTTCCTATAAAAATACCAAAGTCACTATAAGTGTGCCGTTCAGATTTGAGGAGTTCGGTTCTGACCATCATCAGCAGTTCCACTGCACCAACTGTCACTGTTCTGGACGTAAGTGCATGCTGTTCTTATAAAAATACCAAAGTCACTATAAACGTGCCGTTCAGATTTGAGGAGTTCCGTTCTGGCCATCATCAGCAGTTCCACTGCACCAAATGTCACTGTTCCGTACGTAAATGCATGCTGTTCCTTAAAAAACACAAAAATCACCATATGTGTGCCTTTCAGATTTGAGGAGTTCCCTCGATTTCTCCAGGATCCCATCATCAGAACTGGGTTCTGAGGAAAATGGGACCAATCTGTATGCACAATAAATCAAAAAAAATAATTCAAAATCGGTCCAGTAACGACGGAAATATCGTGGAACAAACATAAAAAAAAACATACAGACGAATTGAAAACCTTGCTTCCTTGAGAAAATAAAAATAAAACTGACGTCAAAAATCTAAAGAGAAAAGGTATTACTAAAGCCAAGAAGATGACTATACCTATTGAAGGAACGCCAACATCTGCCGCAGAAGAAACTTCAAAAGATACTTCATTCGAGGCCACACCTAAATCCTCGCTCACTCCTCAAAAAGAAAGAAAAGCCACATCATCTTCACCTGAAGGTACCACACCAGTACCTAGATCTGAAGCTCCGGAGAAAGAGACAACAGGAAACTCAGCAAGCCCTCATGTCGTATCTGAGGATGCCGAAACTACTGAATCCCTAACAGACACTCTGAACCCATTACCAGCAGAAGAAATCACTTCAAATATATGCAATAATACACCAAATCCACACAGCATCATCATAGGAATGCTTCCTGATGAAAAAACTCCGACCTCGTCTCCTGAAAAAAGTTCTGAAGAAGAAGTTGGCAATGACAGCTCCATAAACGAAATTAATGTTGTTGAAGATACTCCGACAAGGCCAAGCACAGTGGTTAAATCCAAATCCATAGATTTAGGAACACAATCGGATAATTTGAATGAATCTTTTCAATATGCGAATGACAGCATGTCCAAAAGCATGAATGTATCGGTTGACAGTGATGAAGTTAAAGAATTAAGATTAGAAATTCAAAAACTGAAATTGGAACTGAGTACCACTGAAAATGAGCTATATAATATAATTATTGAAAGAAACGACCTAAGCCGTCAGGTAGAAAAGCTCACTCGCGAGTCACAAACACTTAAAACTATTTGTAAAAGCCCACAATTAAAAAACAAAAGACAGAGTATATCTAATGATGCTTCTGCAAAGTCACTAGAAGTTGGAACGGCCATTACCCTGGCTCTAGAAACGAAAATAAAATGTTTACAAAATGAACTGTCTGTTGCACAGCGGGATATCTCTTTACTTAATAATACTATTAAAAAACTAGAACAAGAACTAAACATATCAAAAGGCACTCAAAAAATAAATGCACAGAGTACTAAAGAATATAACAAACCAATAAATAGAACAAGTGTGCAGGTTGGAGAAACAAATAGCCAGAAGCGCAATAAATTATGCATCATATCAAGCAACAAAAGATTAAGAATACTACAAAACATAAACAGATATGACTTCTTCAAGAAGTTTGAGCTCTGTCACTATCTAACTCCTGGTGCTGGAATAGTAACCTTACTAGAAAACATACAAAATAAGTTATCTGGATACACCAAAAACGACTATTGTGTAGTGATGATCGGAGAAGATGATTTTATTAATACACACAATTACAAATCACTCGTAGAAACTATAAGAGCAATGCTAGAAGAAGTCACTAACACTAATTTAATTTTAGCAGCGCCGACATATATATGCGGTTCGCCAATATATAACTACAGAGTAGAGGTATTTAATACACTCCTCAATCGAGACATGTCAACCCATGGATATGGTCTCTTTTTTGATTCAAACGCGAATTTGACTCTGGATCTTTTTTCGGAATTCTCTGGAAAATTACTGAATATAGGAGTGCAGAATATTCTTGCCACTGTAGATGAATTTATATCGTTACATCAAATTAACAGCACAGAAGACGACGAGCAATCTGAAAAAGCTGAGACGGATAAATTTTTTCGTGTCGCAACGTAACATATTTCGAGTGTTCCATCAAAATATAGCCGGAATTCTTACAAAACGAGATGAGATTGAAATTATACTAGATGAACTACAAACTAAAAATATGTCACTTAGTGTTCTTTGCTTTAGTGAAACGTTTTTAAGTGCGGGCTCGGAAGATAATCTTGTGTTGAAGGACTACGAACTAGCATCAATATTTTCTAGATCAAAAAAGAGAGGAGGAGTTTGCATCCTAGTAAATAAAAACCTAGAGTATAATAACCTAACTTCTATAGCTAAATTTGCCATTGAAAAGGAATTTGAATGTTGTGGAATAGAGTTAGTAAACATGGATATAATTGTTGTTTGTGTATATAGAACTCCTGACTCGAATGTTAGTATCTTCCATGAGCAATTAAATAAACTTTTAAGCTCTTTGCGATCGAAACGTAATAAAAAGATAATCGTCTGCGGCGATATAAACATCAACACACTTATTGATAATAAAACAACGCTAGATTACATTAGCCTATTAGATAATTACAATATGTATCGTCATATTCAGAGCCCAACGCGAAAAAATAGCTGCATTGATCATATCATTAGCAACATCAAGTCCGGAAAAGGTGAGACACTTCAACTGGGTCTCTCCGATCACGATACCTGCCAGATAGCGACGTTTAGGATCGGAACATATGTAAAAAATTGGTCAGGCTACATCACAAAGAGGGACTACAGCACAGAAAATATGGAAAAATTTCAAAAATGTATAACAAGCCTTTCTTTCTCACAAATTTATGAAGAAAACTGTGCTGACAAGTCGTTCTCTTTATTTCACGATTTATTGATTCTTTTCCATAACTTATGTTTTCCTAAAATAAGAGTAAAGATTTCAAATAAAAAAAGTCGCAAGTCATGGATTACTAAATCCCTGCGACAATGTTGTGTTAAAAAAGAAAATTGTATATCGAATATCAATCATCTAAGATAAATAAGGAAACGAATAGAATGAAACTTGTTAATTACACACGAACATTAAGAAAATGCATTGTACACGCGCAAAAAGAGCGAAATACAACATTTATTATGAATGCGCCAAATAAATGTCGGGCTGCATGGAATGTTATAAAAGGAAATTTTAATAGTGGTCACAAAAAAGAAATAACAAGGATTAGAGACAAACATAACAATCAAATACACATAGGTCAGAAAATTGCTGAAGAGTTTAATGATTACTTTATTAACATTAATAATAATATTGCACCTAATTTTAATCGCCCACGATCAAATTTAGAGCCAGTAATTAATTGTAATCATAGCATATTTTTGACGCCAACTGATCCGTATGAAATAGACAAAATCATTCGCTCCCTTAAAAGTACTGGCTCCACAGGATATGATGAGATACCTTCCAAAATTCTAAAACTAATCTCACCTGTCATCTCATTTCATTTGTCTTACTTAATTAATCTATCTTTTGAACAAGGCCAATTCCCTACAGCACTAAAAATGTCTATAGTTAAACCTATTTTTAAAAAAGGTGACAAACTGAACATAGATAACTATAGGCCAATAACTCTGATTCCAGTAATTTCGAAAATTTACGAACGTACGATGTACAATCGACTGGAGTTGTTTTTTAATAAATATGAGATCCTGAAACAAGAACAGTATGGGTTTAGGAAAAAAAGAAATACAGCTTTAGCAAATTTTCACCTCAATAATAAAATTACGGATTGCATTGATAAAGGCATGCCTGTAGGTGTGTTATTTCTTGACATGACTAAAGCGTTTGACACTGTGTGTCATAGGCAACTACTAAATAAACTAGAAAAGCAAGGCGTCCGTGGTCTGCCTCTTTCATGGCTAACAACTTACTTATCAGATAGAATGCAGTGCACACAAATCGATAGATTAGAAAAATGTGAACGTAAGTCTTTTAAGTCAGAATACAAACTAAACTCATTTGGTGTACCACAGGGTAGCATTTTGGGGCCACTTCTATTTCTTTGCTATATTAACGACTTACCTGAGGTTACAGAACATGAATGTATACTATTTGCCGATGATACAACAATTGTGGTCAAAGGTACTGACATAAATAATTTTGAATCGAATATTAATACAGTATTGCAAGATGTAATCACCTGGCTGACCTACAATAATTTAAAGATAAATTTAAATAAAACTAAATTTATGCAGTTTAGATCTTACAAAGCTAAATCACATAGTGTGAAAGTAAGCTATTGTGGTGTTAACGTAGAGGAAGTAAATTATACCACATTTTTGGGCCTAACGCTAGACACATACTGCTGTTGGAAAAATTATATTGCGAATATATGCCAAAAAATTAATAAGTTTCGTTTTGCTCTGTGGAAACTGAAACAAACAGTGTCCTTGGACACAGCCTTAATAACCTACCATGGCTATGTCGCGTCCGTCTTACGTTACGGTATCATCATGTGGGGTAATTCAGTAAATGCCGATCAAGTGTTCATTGCACAAAAAAATGTATTAGGGCCATCTGTGGAGTAGGATACATAGAAACCTGTAAGCCTTTATTTCCTAAACTTGGACTCCTAACTCTGACCTCCCTTTACATATATGAAATGTCACTGTTTGTCAAGCAGAACCCAGACTTGTTTCCTGCTATAAAAAATGTTGTCAATAGACCTGTACGGCAATTCCAAATGACAGTGCCATCGCATAATCTACTAGTCAGAAGGAAAAGTGCCTACATTATGGGTATTAGAATATATAATAAAATTCCAGCATATTTAAAGACCCTTACTTATACGGATTTCAAAAACAAACTGTATAAGTTATTGTGTGATTGTTGCTTTTATTCCCTAGACGATTTCTTTAGTTTTAAGTTTTAATATTAGATTTGGTATCAACTGTTATTTGGCATAAATGACAGCAGTCAATGTCAAACCTGTGTTTGTGCACGAAAAGGTAGCTCAGTACTTCTGTTTCTTGCATGAATACAATCAAATTTCACATGCCGAATGGCAGAATATAGTATATAAGTGCATGCCCTGTATCTGTATCTTATATGTATGTTCTTGTGAATAAATCATTCATTCATTCATTCATTCATTCATTCATTCATTCACTATGTGTAAGTGCGATAGGGACGGCCTGCTATTTTATCGTCTATCGCGCGACCATGCTTCCCGTGCTGCTGTATTTAATGTACCTAAGTCGTATGTTTGAATTGGCTTATAGGACGTAATAATTCATTTCGTTTTCCTTACTCAAAGGTAATTAGACAACCTTTAAGTGAGGTAACAACAAATATTCTACCTATTTTAATCATTGGCTTGTTCTAATTTTGTTTAGGTAAGAAGCCTTATTAGTATACTAGCTTTTGCCCGTGGATTCGCTCGCGTTAAATTGCAGAATGTTCTTTAAAAACTTCCACCCCCCAGTTTAGGGAAATCTGGGGGTTCGAAAGAGACAAAAAGTAGCCAATGTCACTCTCCATCCCTTCCCCCATCCTCCGTTATCCCATCCGTTTTACCGTAAAAGACGGACAAATAAACAGACACACACACTTTCCCATTTAAGGTATAATATTAGTACGGTACTCTTACTTGGTAAAATACAAGGATAATTTAGAATAAATATACTCGTTAATTAGGCCATACTAAGATATTTTAGGGTAAACAATAATATGTTAATAATACTCGTTGCTATAGAATTATGATCTTAGAATAAGTACCTTCTAGTACAAAAGTAGGCATTCTCTACACGCCAATCTTTAGGCAAAGCAGACCTATGACTATTTTTAGTCAAGAGGCAACCCTATTTAGTGTGCCAACTGAGGCCGAGTGATGTTTTAACGCTTAATGCAGTGTCGGGGTTATGTTGGATAGTAAGAAGCCAGAATTCCTTCAGATCATTCTAGTCAAAATATCTCACTACACTCAGTAGTAACCAACATTTTTTTTATCATCCGTTTTATTTAAATAGGAAAATGTTCATATTGAAACTACGTCCAACGATATAATATAAATGACTGGTTTAAATCTAGTAGTTGAGTTTTTCCTCGCTGTATCGCGAGAAAATCCAAGCGAGTACCAGTTACTAGGTATGTCAACCAGACTCATCATGATTTCTATAAAAATACTTTTTGGTAAGAGTAACCGAAGTAATATTAAAGGTTTATATAATAATTAACATATATAAGACCGTCATATATGTTGTGATGTGACCCCCTGCCTGCTAAGACGATGGTCGTGGGTTTGAATAGTTTAAGTGATAAACACATTCTTGAGTATTTGTTTTCATTCTATTATGTGCTTAAATGTCAAAAAATTATAATAAGTGATCCGTTATATAGATATCCAATAACAGGTCACAAAGAGATCGTTCATAAATGAAATTATTCAATCTTATTTAAATAGGAGAAAGTTCTCATTCAACCGACGTCTTTGAAACGCAATCAATAGTTTCTGAACTTCCTTTTTCATTTAAATGAATCTTTGCGCGAATCGTGAGTTTTTAGAAGCACCTAATAATATCTCTTTAGTGCTTGAAATGGCTTTAATACTTTTTTCCTCGGAAACAATTTATCGTTTGGATTTCGAATGAAATTAAGTCGCTGCGCGTGCAAAATTCGCTATGTGATTTTTAACGATTTTTCGTTTTCAATGCCATTTTAAACCTTATTTCTAAATACATATGCTCCAAAAACAGCGTCGAGCTCATTTCAGTATTACAGGTTTTATCAAAAGTAGGTATGTGATGCCCATACATTGAATGTTCCTCCTATAATCGCTAACTGCAATAAATCACATAACTACATTATCTTCTTATAACAGCAGTTTTGGAATTGTGCCTGCTATGTGAATTATGACATATAGCTATATTTTCGGAAGTATTGTATAAAAAGATGTGTTAGATGTTTGTGCCCGATTTGTACAATCTCATACACAGCGATAATTTTGTACTATTTGTAGAAATCGTGAATGTTTCCAGATCGTGTGTTTTGCGTCACATAGCAGGCTTTTCTTATAAAAATCTAGCCTACTCTCTTAAAACTTGTTTAAATGGTGTAAGGTAGGTGGGTTTGTAGTCAAGTATAACCTCTATAAATGAGACAAAGAGTGTAGTTTCCCTTTTTATTGAGACTATGTCTGAAAGTACTCACTCTGACCGAATAGTTATTTTTTAATATTTGTTAAAAATAAATCATTTCAAATTGATTTTTAAGATTAACTGTCAGAAATTTATTAGTGTTTAGTATACTGACAAATTTCGTGTAGGGTTCAGTGCGTGTAAACGTATATTACAAACTATCGAAATACGATAAAGTTATGCTAAGTGACTCAAAAAATAGCAAGTGATTTAACATTGCATTGGTAAGACATCGTTTTGTATGAAATTTTGTGTGATAAGATCTATCTATCCTTTCTGGAAACATTTTAAAATAAATAAATGAAAATAAAATGTTTAATAAATGAAAAAAAGCTGACTTGAGAAATCACACAAAGTTTTGAGTGACAAAGATTGTTTATCGTTTTCGGATCAAAAAAGAAAAATGGAAACCTTATACAATTATGTACTTTCTTGTCAATCCGTTTATCAATTTGTCAATATTCTTTATTTCGGAAAAGCCCTATACTCAAGTGTACTGTACCGAACGCCTTGAAGCTGTAAAAAACCTTATTTCTAAGTAAATACAACATAGGTTAATTGAGTTGAAAAAAAAATCTACACTCTCAAGGAAGTCAAAATTAATAGGGTACTTCCGGTTGACCTAAACTATGAAATTTGGAAAATAAATCGTATTACACCATACATGATTATTAATATAGTTGTGAGAAAAAAAAATAGTAAAATATACACGTAACCTTCGGTGTTCGGTGTATCAGTTACAAAGTTGCTCAATGTGGTATTATGTAAAAATTTTATGTATTGAATAAGATTTCATTATACATTTTTTAACTTGAAAAAACTGGATAATGCTAGTCTTAGCATTATCCAGTTTTTTCAAGTTAAAAAATGTATAATGAAATCTTATTCAATACATAAAATTTTTACATAATACCACATTGAGCAACTTTGTAACTGATATAACCTCTATTCATAAAAAAATATGGAAAAAATATATTATTATAGTTGTAATATATTGGTAGTAATATATTAATTTAATCGAGTTTTTTTGTTATAGTATTAAGCTTATAGTATTAAATCGTGTTTTTTCTGAAATAATTAATTTGAAAATGAATTGCTAAATTACAAATAAACAACAACATAGTTAATTCAAATCATATGATTAAATAACCATGTGACGATAAAGTGCACAAATTGTATTTTGTTCCTTAAGAATAAAATCTAGTTAAGTGATTGTAAGACACATACCGGTTTTTTATGACTCAAATTATAATCGCTATGTAACATATTTATGAAAAAATATTTTTTTAACCTTATAATAACTGAAATAAAATTTCAACTTATTTCTTAATGTATGCAAAAGTGAAAATACTTATGCCATAAAAATATTGATTTATTTATGTTCAATAATTGCCGAAATAAACAGTTTTTTGTGTCTCCTGTAAAGTAGGTTAAAAACACATAGCGAAATTTGCACGCGCAGCGACGATTTGTATTTCGTAATAGTACATTACATCAGAGGCCGGGAAAATGAGGATTTCCGGCCAAGTGGGTATATACCACTCCGGATAGGGATACGAGGCCGGGAATCCGTTTTCACGCCGAGGCATGTATAGTGCTTTTCTTAAACATACAATGAAATAAAAAAAAAATGCTCTAAAGGACAATATTTTATAAAAAAAAGTTACTTTGCAGGCCTAGGCCTAAAAAGTAATATGAAATCCCTTTTAAAGTCCTCTCGAGTTGTTGCGCCCAAAAAGCGATACTTCCCAGCCCATTTTAAGGAACGTAAAGACAATATTTCATTGCATGTTTGAGAAAAACATATTATAATATAAGATATGAATATGAACATTCAATTACGAATACTTAGTACAACTGTGGTAGTGGTAATTACTAATTAGGTTCTTTTGTTTAAGTATTTTTGGTTTCCTAATACGACATGCGCAGTAGCTACATCTCTTGTCCTTAGAGGTGGTCAAATGTGCCTATTTCCAAGATAGAGAATTTCGTCACGTTGTAGTATGTTAGCTTACGGCTAAAAACGGAAGCCCGATTCCAGCCCCGGCCACTCTTCCTTAGTGTAGGTATAACTATTTCAGTTTATAGCTTCTAACTAGCGTTAAGCGTTTCTTACCAAATTACCTTAGTATCCCCTAAATAATAAAGGCTGGTCAGTGGCAAAATTATCCAGCGCTTCAACAATCCACCCCGTGGGGGGTTTCACAATAAATTGCGCCCGTACCGTCAGGGTAATTGGCAGGTGACCGGTGCGATTATTCAATCTAGGCATTGATGAATTTAACATGGCTGCGTGCGTTTACGTGATTTTATTGTACATTTTGCGTGATTTCAAGAAAGCATTAGATGGCTCGGAAAAAATAATAAGTAAGATATAAACCTAAGTGACCGGCCACATCAGAACGTCGCGCGCCTTACGTCCTTCCTATACAAAATGTACTGAGGAGACGCTTTTTGAATTACACTCAGGTGGCGTGGCGCGGACGTCCGTTGCGCGCCCCGAGACATGCGACGCTCTGATGTGGCCGGTACCTAAGGTGTATTTAGTTACATTTATTTACTTTATCGAGGATAAAACAATACCTTTTATTTTTACGCAAGCACATCAGTTTTAAGTCAAATAAGCACAACGGTGTGGCGATGGTCGGACGCATATTGATGATAACGATTGCTGATACCCCGAAGCGGTGCTATAAGGATTTTTAATCAAAGTAACGGACCGAAGCCAATTCAGCTGTCAGTCAGCTTTATTTCAAAAACCATTGCATCCCGTATAAAGTCAAAACGGTTTTCTGTAAATATTAGCAGAATGACCAAATCTTATCAGCACAAGAAGGTCGTATGCGCCAATCTATAGATAAGCACTTACGTTGTTTTAAAGTGTTATACACTCGACGGTTTTAGCTAGACGGCACTAAAGGTTTCATGTTCGTGCAAGTTTACCACATGAATTTGAAACACCATTTATACATTATAAATAGATCGTGGCTACATGCCGGATGGACTGTGCCTTTTCGTAGTAGTCGAAAAATAAAAGTAGTACACTGTTTGCAGCTGATAGTATGTACTATCTGCTGCAGACAGCGTACTACTTATATTACTGCATCTGTACTGCGTCGAAACATCGGGATCTCGACAAAAACAAACAGGTACCTAATTGCAGTCAGTATTGTTTCATTTATTTCTGCGACTTTATTAGACATGCACTATTTTTGGAGCAATACATTTTTAAATAAATCCATACTAATATTATAAATGGGAAAGTGTGGGTGTTTATTTGTTTGTCCGTCTTTCACGGCAAAACGGAGCGACGAATTGATGTGATTTTTAAGTAGAGTCTGGCTAATGAAAGTTGAACCCAGTATTTTTTTGAAACAGCAACTCTGGATGACATATCATCGATTGTCATCTGTCAGTGTGACTGTCACTTTAACGAATTTCGCTAAAAGTTAACAGCGAAATCTATAAATAATAATGAATAACACCATAAAAATTAGTAAAGTAAGTGCTGTAAATTAATTAGAATTAATAAAAAAGAAACCATGTTATCAATGTGTTGCCAGCTTCAATTTTTTTGAAATTAGCCAGACTCTAAAGATAGTTGAAGGGTTGGAGAGTGACATAGGCTACTTTTTGTCTCTTTCTAAAGCTAGCGAAGCCGCGGGCAAAAGCTAGTAATATATAAATGACAATTTATTGATATTTTTGGCACTATATTGCCGAATGATGATGACGGGTTAGCTACAAGTTAATCTGCGTTATGGTTGTGATACCCTCAGAAATTGACATCAAAGGCCAATCTGCAATCATGCATTTGTTAAGTAAATGGGAGCGAACTAGCTGGCTTGTCAAAGCGACCTTGTAGTCTGTGGCTTTTCAGATTTGAGCGAACGGTGAAGTATAATTTGCTCGAGATAAATATTCATTTGAAATATTTTTCCTAAACTAGATACTTAGGTCCATTAGCTCGACGCTATAGATGATTCCTTTTTAATGTATCCATGCATACAATATTACCTACTTACCATAAAGAATTACAAAATTGCTCGTTTGAATCATACATCATAATTATAGTAACCATTATCTACTGAAAAAGTAACCAAGTCTACTTATGACCGAGCCAGGGTGCGTAGCCGAATGGCACAAACGCTCACGAAACGAAACGCTTGTAGATATCTATTTATATCGCTCTTGCGTCAATACGCGCGCGTAGATATGCGCGACGGAGCCAAACTACCTTTCGCGGCGTTTCGTTTTTATTTTGCGTCGTAGAAATCCATTCGGCTACGAGGCCATGAATCGAACCCGGGTCTTCAGATTACACGGCTATCGTCCTCACCACTAGACCACGCGGCCACTACTGAATCAAAAATCAACAAAACCCTAAAAGTCTTTAGTAATGGTAAAATATATGAAACTAATCTCAATATAGACTAAAAACACTGCGGAATTGGTAATAGCTATTTTTTCTGTGTTGTATCTAATACAGTAGGTATATAAATAAAATAAATACCGAAATACCGACCGCGTGCCATTTGTTACGATTTTGTTCTGGAAATCCAATCTGGAAATGGCAACCACAATAAACTTTTCAGTGCTATTAAGGTGCATATGTCACCTTTAGAACAAAGTTTCAGTACCGTTCCAAGACTGTTCTCTTTTCTCCCTCTTTGGTTTCGAGTAGTGGTTCAATCTCATTATTAGCGGATTAGTATAGCCTTTCCGCTTTTATAAGATATTTTAAACCTAACATTTAGGTCCAGTGTTGGTGAAACAGTAATAATGTTTTATAAGCATTAAGTGTACAAATTCATTGGTCCTTGTAGAATAATTATTGAACTGATTGATATTAAATTGAAATGAAATTTTTCCTTACTTTAGTGAGGAATAGAGTAATTTAAAATTAATGATTGCATTTAATAACAAATGATAGGTATGCCTTTTTATGTTTTATTAATTTTATCATGCAGAACACGTCCATTATTCTTTTGTTTTAAAAATATGTAATGTGTATGTTTATTTTTATAAGAACGCAAACAGACGTTTTAAATTAGTTTTATGTTGACCGTAATCAGTATAATCATCATCAAGTGCGCTGTGGCTATACCTAATAAACTTAATATCGCCATAATCGTCGGCCAACTTAATATCGTTATAATCGTAGAAAATGGGAAATAATCAACACCTGTAAGCATATAACGCTACATATGTGGTAATTTATCAGAGTTGTTTAAGTTTAGGCCTAAAAGCTAATTTTTCTGTAAATAATTGTTGCTCATGTAGGTATTAGAGAACTTGCCTGTACCTAATTACAATAAAATATTTTATGAAAAACATAAACTATCAGAGAATTATGAGAAAAACATAAACATCACATAAACACCTACTGTTTATAGGTAGTTCCATCAAGAGGTAGTTATTTTTTAAGCCCAATTTCTATTTAATAAGTCAGATAGAAATAGTTATATTAAATTAAACGAATTTACCGTGGCGTCATTCAAGATTCGATTTCATATTAATTACAATAAAAATTGTTTTGACAGTTATTACGAAGAATTATTTGACTAGAAGAAAAGTAGCCTATTACTATCGTCGGACGTTTTCGACGTGTCGCCGAATAATTGACAAACCGTTATTCTCCGCCTTCGAAGTCAGAAGATCTCTTTATAAACTACTAGCTTTTGCCCGCGGCTTCGCTCGCGTTAGAAAGAAACAAAAAGTAGCCTATGTCACTCTCCATCCCTTCAACTATCTCCACTTAAAAAATCACGTTAATTCATCGCTCCGTTTTGCCCTGAAAGACGGACAAACAAACAGAAACACACACTTTCCCATTTATAATATTAGTATTGATATTGATAGTACCTAAGTAATGAAGGTGCGATTAATCTGCATTTTTTTTACAAAACTGCAATCGCTCTCACTTAGCCCGCGCACGATGCTCTATTTCGCCTTTATTGGACCGTATTGAGCCTTCGTGAAATGTGTAAAATTGCGAACAGTGGGATTCAAGGAAAACTTTTCAAACGAGTTTTGCGAAGTAGCCAGCTAACGGAAACTAAATAGCTGTGGAGTGTAATCTCCTTCGGTACGGTGCGGTATGTTAAGACTCTTTTTGTCAGTGTTTGGAATTTATAACAACGAAAGATCAAAGTAATCTTAATGAGCCATAAGCTTGAGCTTTTCAATATTTGTGAACGCTATTTAGTGACATACTTAGGAAAAAATACATTGACCATGATTTTTTCAATATTTTGTTACGGAGTATTTATTGCGATTCAGCGAAAAAATGCTGCCTGTATCTTGGGCTTTGCTTTGGGCTTTGCTCACAGGTTTTGACATTTCGATGTTTAATTAGTTGCTATTTTGTATTGACTAGCCATTAAGTTTGAAGAATACTTTAAATTGAAAAGAAATCCCATTTGTGTTGGTAATTCATATAAACCCTGCTTCCATATAAAAATTACGATTAAATGGATATACATGTTTTTATTTCAGTCATTTTAAAGGAAGTCGTATACAGCGTTCAAAGAAAACCTATATATTTTTTTTAGTAAACTTAAGTGAAGGAATTGTACTAGTGTTATCTTTGTACGTATACTTACTTTCGTGTCGCTATGTAAACAGTTTTGAAGTAGGTAGACTACAAAACGTTATATATATATTTATTACATATCTATATTCTGTTCTGTATGATACTATTTAAATAAATAAATAAATAGTGGGGAGATCCTACATAGATCAATTTATCCCCAAAACTAAGCAAAGCTTGTACTAAGCGACGATATACATACTTAAATAGGTAAATACATACATATATATATAGAAAACATCCATGACTCAGGAACAAATATCTGTGCTCATCACACAAATAAATGCCCTTACCGGGATTCGAACCCAGGACCGCGGCTTAGTAGGCAGGGTCACTACCGACGTACCGACTGAGCCAGGCCGGTCGTCCATTTTTAACTTGGGTTGTTTAAAGGGTTTTGCATGAAAAGATATATTATGTTAACATAGTAAACAATGTACTTAACTCACTCACTCAGTCCAATCAAATTTCATCAAAGCTTTAAAAGGTAGGCTTGCGAATAACGTACGAGTATAATATCCAATAAGGCCGAACATCAAAGCTTTTTCCATAATTGTAGAGATTTGTTTGACCTTTTGTATGATCTCATTCCAGAACGAAAAGGAAATATACGATGCACGCTGGAAGCCATTCATACGTCAGCAAAAGAGTTAATTTATTGTGTCCGAAAAGCTTTTTGGGAAACATAATAAATGAAAGCGGAAGGAAACATTCATGGAGCAATGTTTATAATTTTTTTGTGTTTTTTTCATATTGAGTTCGCAATATTTTTATTGATGGAAAGTATTTGATATATTTGATTATTCTTACATACATGTATGTTTGTTGATATTTCATATTAATTTTGTAAATTAGCTGCCAAAATCTGCACTTTTCAGCAGATAAATATTAAACATAATCAAAAACCTTTATTTGTCACTATTAAAGACTGTATCGTTAAGTATAAGGACAAAAAAAACCTGGTCTAAATGTTGACATGTGCATAATTTTGTATTATTATGTTCCGAGAGTATGATCTGAAGGTATTGGTAAGCACTATTTGATATAAGAATTTTATTTTAGGGAGTTTATGGTACTTTCATTAAGGTCTAGCAAATACATTTGGGACAACCCCTATCTGGCTTAATTAACAAACAAAGGTTAATATGCTGCCAAAACATATTCTTTAAGAGTCCTCTTCATGGTTGTTCAATAGGGCACTTGCAGAATAAATGCGGTGAATTTATATAATTAAAAAAAAACGCATTTCTGAGCAACGTTTCGGATTGCCGTAAATTTTTGATGCAAGCAGGATAAGAGAAAGAGATAAAAAAATTAGCCATAGGCCAAAGTCTACTAGATATTCATGGTGTTTGAACAGTCCCTAAACCAGATCGACATAAACACTGTATGATAGATAAATTCGACATCAAAGTCGAAGTTATAGCGTAAGCGCCATGCCACATTCTCTAAATGGCCGCCATACACAGATCCGAAACTTTATTTTTTTTTAAACAACAGTGGCTAGACTATGTCCAGATATTCTTCTTTGTGTATCATGTGTAGTTGAGGTTCGCACCGTACAATTTTTTTTCGCAATCGTATCGTCTTGTACGCAGTTTGTGAATTTTCTAGTAGCATTTGTCCGAAATCGTAATTGGTACTCGAGAGGATTAAGTCAATACTGTCTAAACCACATGCTTTACGTAGAGTTTCTAGGACAAAATGCGCACCTTATTATGTGACTTATTAAGCCCATATCTTGTTATAAGAAAAAAATATAATAGAAAATAAATACGGCTACTCAAAGTTGTGTTTATACTTAACGATACAGTCTTTACTAATCATGCTTCATTAATTTTTTCACAACTTTAAATACAAAATCATTTATATACAAAGTGCTTGACAAAAGAAAGAAAGAAAGTAGTAGTAGTAGTAGTAGTAGTGGAAAGAAAATACCACTTTGGTCCAAATTACTTATAGAACAAATAATAATCCAGTAGGTGAACACTTAACTAAGTATCTCCTTACATAATTGATGGCGAATAAGTACCTACTGGATTAATAAATAAATAAAATAAATAAATATTGGGGACACCTTACACAGATCAACTTAGCCCCAAACTAAGCAAAGCTTGTACTATGGGTGCTAGGCGACGATATACATACTTAAATAGCTTAAGAGTTTTGAATGATTCACGATATACATACTTAAATAGATAAATACTGATAAATACATACTTATATACATAGAAAACATCCATGACTCAGGAACAAATATCTGTGCTCATCACACAAATAAATGCCCTTACCGGGATTCGAACCCAGGACCGCGGCTTAGCAGGCAGGGTCACTACCGACTGAGCCAGACCGGTCGTCAATCGTCGGTCGGTGGTTAATCTAACAATAGTCTAAAAATAAAATGTGCTTATTTTTTTAAAATATTCAATTAATCGTACTGACCCACTTTCTACATTTTCTATTCAAAAACTAAATGAATCAACCATTAATTGAATTGAATAAACATTCATTAGTATTTCCGCCTAGTAAACGACCTAAATACGATCACACGCAGCTAAAAGGTTGTAAAACAGTAAATATACCTTCAAAATGTGAACACGTAACCCCTTTAACTAGTGAAGTTTATTAGCACACTATCAAGATTAAAAGCTGTTACGCAAGGGAACCGACATAGTCCCGACCTTTAATTAAGACCTCGAATCCTGCACACCGCCCCGACCCGATTTATAGTAGCTTGTCAAAATTGCCCGCTAAACTGTGCCAATTGATTAATGGGCGACCGGCTTTTTGCACTTTATAATTATTTACATTCACATTACCAAATAATTCTAGTCCGACCTAATTCTATTGCTTAATATGAGTTTTAAGGTTGCGTATTTAGTCATCAATATTTTTTTAAATGGTCTTATATTTCTTAATTTGTGTAAGGGGTAGATCCTCTGGGGTAGATCCTATTATAGATGTCGTATAAAGGTTTTCGGCGTGACCGCCTGTCGTATAAAAGCCTCCAGTAACACCTTTTAGCTCTATTGCTATAGGCCTGGTCTATAACAGGATCAAATAACCTACTAAAGAACAATATTATTGTATAATAGTGTTAGGAATCACTGTTATGCTATCAATTTGCGCTATTAAGGTTCCCAACAAGCCGCTTATAGTATTTTTAGTAGTCGTATTTTAACAGAAATTAAAACCTAACTATACCACTATTTTGGGATATAGTGGCTTTGGAAAACACTGCTACAGTATTTAACACTGTAGTAGTGATATGAATACCATTATAGAGCTATTTTGCTGTATAATGAAGTTTTCAGGATACGTTTATATAGCTTTGAAAAGCGTTAATAGTCGTTTTCTAATGACTTTTATATCTCATCGCCGTATACGTCACAATGACTCTTTTATATCACAGAACTGTGGAATAATGGTTTCGGTATCTCTTTTAAAACACAATAGCGTTATAGCTGAGTTTACTATATGTTTTATAAAAAAACTGTTTAGAAGATCTTTCTATAGCAAAACATTGAAAACAAGTATTGTTTTCTATATAAAGAACTTATAAGTTAAACTGTACATAGTTAAAGTCTCATGCAACCCTAATTGAATCCACAATGGCGGGCTTATGGCAGTTAATGCGTATGATAAGTGACATAGTCGAACTATAAAAGCGTATGTTTTACTTCTTGGATCCATAGTAGAAACTATGGTGCCAATAATTTTATTGTATTCAATTATATTTATTTATTTTATTCAAAACAGGTATAAATCGAGAGCGCACTTAAAATACTCCATTAAACTAATATTCTTTTAACGGTAAAATTTCCATCGCATACCTTTTTGCAGTAATGATGGAATTATACGAAATCCAAGTTATTTTGATTGACATTAAACTTCACAAGTTCACACGCCACTTTTCATAAAGTTCCTCGTTTAGAACAGTTTTTGTTAAATATTACACACATTAAATTATTTTAGAAATTTCATTCATTCGCATTAAAAGAGACGGCAACTGCTATTACAGAACAAAAAACCTGTATAACGGGATCTCAAATGCTACTATAGCATAAATTGATACTATAATAGCGTTACTGTGTCCTCTATGTCAACAAATTAGCACAATAGTCATCATCACATCACCATTATAGACCTTAAACGTCACGGATGATACTGCTATAGCCCTATTATATCACTAAATGGCTGCATAATTGCGCCAAATCGGCTCTACAGTACCAATATAGACTATTTATAGGGCCATTTAATGTGATTTAATTTGGTGCTCTCGACCACTATAGGACCAGAAATTGTTACTTAGGTACGCTTAAAAAAGGTAAAATTCAAAATACTTTGTTCTTGAATTCATTATCACAGTCAAGTCACGATTATTTTAAGCGCCATAGTCATTATACACTAGAAGCATATAAGTAATTGGTAATTTCCACATCAGTAAAAAGAACACAGAAAAAAATATTCATTGATAGAAATTGGTCACATAGATTGGTTACATTTCACGAACCCATCGAAGATTTCGTTGAGGAGATCATCCGAACGATCACACAAATCAAATCTTTTGATCAATCAATCAAAATTTAAAGCAAATCAAGTTAAACCGTAGACTTATAGTAACGCTCCGTAAATTATTCAAGCATCCATAATACGACATCACAAGTATCACAACCAAGTCCGTCCATTACACGATTGTCGTTGTTCCATTACGTGTAGGTCAATCCTTGTCACGCACTACACAACTTAAGCCTTATTAAGGCGCGTCCTACGTCTCTGCGTAAACTTCGCATTATCACTAGGAATCAGCACTAGGGCTTAGTCTGAAATAATGCTGAATGATGTCCTCTGTTTGTCACAACTGTCGGCGCCGCACTGTTCTCTTGTCGCATTTTTTCCCCTTTACATTATCTTTTTATCTTCTCCATGATTTTCTTGACAAAATGTAAGTCGAGTTAAGACGACTTCTTTTGTTTGAAAATGGACGGGTCTTTTTTGGTGCAGGAGTCATTGTTTCAGGGAAACGTCGGTTATTATAATAAAGTGGCCAAGTGCAAGTCGGTAACACGTTTGAGGAACACACCAACACCTTCTCGGAAAATTAGAACGGTTCTTGAAACAAAGCCGATTGAAAAACAAGATACCTACAGTATAAAGACCGGATGCGTGTTAGATTATATAATAAGACCTGTCTGCTCGTTTGCCATCTCATTAAAAAATAATTAAAACCTGTCTATCGTGTCGCCCGTTAAGAGGCCTTATTCCTAAAGACGAGCGTTTTTGCAAAATAGAACCTTTTTCATTCAAAATTATAAAGAAACTATAAATGATTATTAAAAAAATGATAATGTTCCTAAAAGTACATATCTTAAGCTAGAAAGTCAATTGGTACTACTTTAAAATATGTCTTTTTATACTTCCGAAAAATCAGTTTTTTCGGAAGACGTTTTCAATTTTCATAGTGGGATAGCTCGTTTAGAATCGTGATTGTGCTGTTAAAAATGTTATTTGGGGTAATAAATGATCACAATCCTATTTGTTATATCCTGTACGAGTTAGCTAATACTTTGACATTTTAAGATTTACTTGAAATGGTGGATAAATAACCTTCCGTATCCTCCCCATTTTTTCGATAAAAAGAGGTTTACATTATGTATTTTTCCTGCGATTCCTGCATTTTTTGTAACTCTTAAATAATATTATCCTAAACTAGAACTTCTTATTGACCTATAAGAAAAAATCATACATATAAGACATACCTTTCTGTCGATAGATATGTTTTTAAAACACCTAAAATTCGAATAAAAGACACTGTGCTAACGCGAGCCCGCTCAGTCTGCGCCGAGCGCTCGAAGACAACGGACCTGCGTTTGATCGTCCGGCGCACCTAGCTTTCGTAAGCAGCTCGATAGTTCCGAGAAGTGCCGTAAACTGCGACTAAACAAATCTTGATCCTTTTTACACCTTATGCAATTTTAGCATTCGACATGCTTTTCATATGATTTTGGATTTTAAGTTATACGTGAAGTTTGTTGAGAGTTTGAATTATTATTATATTTTGGGACCAGGATGAGGTTCTGGTTCTCATGATGATGGAGTCAGGCAGGAGATGTTCAACAGAACTGCTATTCTACTTATCATAACTCCACCATGTTTGGGCTCATTAGATTTGGGCTGATGAGCACCATCGATCTAGATGAGGTCCAAGGTCTCATGATGGAGTCAGGAGGTGGTCAACAGAACTGCTATTCTTCTCATCATAACCCCATCATGTTTGGGCTCATTAGATTTGGGCTGACGAGCACCATCGAACTAGATGAGATCCAAGGTCTCATGACGGGGTCAGGAGGTGGCCAACAGAACTGCTATTCTCCTCATCATAACCCCATCATGTTCGGGCTCATTAGATTTGGGCTGACGAGCACCATCGAACTAGATGAGGTCCAAGGTCTCATGATGGAGTCAGGAGGTGGTCAACAGAACTGCTATTCTCCTCATCATAACCCCATCATGTTTGGGCTCATTAGATTTAGGCTGACGAGCACCATCGAACTAGATGAGGTCCAGGGTCTCATGATGGAGTCAGGAGGTGGTCAACAGAACTGCTATTCTCCTCATCATAACCCCATCATGTTTGGGCTCATTAGATTTGGGCTGACGAGCACCACCGAACTAGATGAGGTCCAAGGTCTTATGACGGGGTCAGGAGGTGGCCAACAGAACTGCTATTCTCCTCATCATAACCCCATCATGTTCGGGCTCATTAGATTTGGGCTGACGAGCACCATCGAACTAGATGAGGTCCAAGGTCTCATGATGGAGTCAGGAGGTGGTCAACAGAACTGCTATTCTCCTCATCATAACCCCATCATGTTTGGGCTCATTATAAATATGTGGAAGGTCGTTAATAATAATAAATGTTTTATTAGGGTACCCCTATATGTAAAGAGGGGGCAGATATTTTTTTTCATTTCAACCCCAACGTGTGATATATTGTTAGATAGGTATTTAAAAATGAATTAGGTTTTACTAAGATCGATTTTTGATAATTTTCATATTTTCGGAAATAATCGCTATAACTTTTGAACCATATGTTTAAAAATATGAAAAAAATCACAAAAGTAGAACTTTACAAAGACTTTCTTTGAAAATTTGTTTTGAACTTTATAGGTTAGTTTTTGAGAAAAATACGGAAAACTACGGAACCCTACACTGAGCGTGGCCCGACACGCTTTTGGCCGGTTTTTATTTTATTTTAATACTTTTCTGTGCTTATCATACATAGCCACCCTAGGGGATTCAGTATTGACAGCTGCTTTTTTTTCTTTCTGCATATATTTGTTTCCGCTTTTAAGTTTATTGTAAATAAGACTGCTTGCACTTACATTGAGATTATAATTACATAATGCTATTAAATTAAATCTAATGAAGCGTTGTTTTATTTCCTAAATCTCAAAACCCTTTAAATCGAATATGTATAGTAATGAGCAAAAATTTTACCGCAGGCTTTCCAAACCGACGATGCTTGATCAGCTACTTTTAGAACGAACATGTACACCGTGTCCAATAAGTCCGAATACTCACATTTTACCTCAGTTCTAAAGATATAGGGATCACAGGCCATCAAATTCTTATTTAAACTGAAGAGTATATTCCTTTTAATAAAATACAAGCACAAAGTTCATGAAATTTCCGAAGTGTCTAAGAAAAACAAAGA
This sequence comes from Leguminivora glycinivorella, assembly GCF_023078275.1. NCBI lineage: Eukaryota > Metazoa > Arthropoda > Insecta > Lepidoptera > Tortricidae > Leguminivora > Leguminivora glycinivorella. Next base: position 13,127,834 of record NC_062978.1, read on the forward strand.
GGTAAAGTGCCAACAAAATACTTGCTCGGCACGCAGGTGACGAGTTATTTTTTATAAGCAGAATCTGTATGTGATAAAACAGACGCCACGTGTCCAAAATAAACTATTATGGGTGCCGAGGATAGATAACGTTCCGGGCAACTAGAAAAATGTGCCTAGGTTCCAGAGCTCACCATCGGCCCAGGTGTGGGATGCAGTATGTAAGCGAGGTAAACTACCTTCAGTACTTACAGATAAAAGCGTTAAAATCAACGTTTTTTTCTTTAAAACCAAGGTTTTGGAGAAAAAAATGCCTTAAAGTTAAAAAGGATGCTTGGGAATGAGTATCATGTGTCCCAACAAGACGCACCTCCAGCACATTCGGCAAATGGTATTCTAGCGTAGTTTCAGACTAATTTGGCAGTTTTTTTATCCGAAACATGAGTGGCCACCCAGGCCTCCAGGTTTAGGCGTATTAGACTACTTTGTATGGTCATACATGCTTTGAAGACTAAATTTTTATAAAATCATAAACCTAGATCATTTCAAAAAGATTATTGAGAGTATTTGGGATGAAATGTGAAGAAAACGGTGCGTGCCGCGTGTGATCCGTTTGAGGCTGGTAAACAAGTTAATGCTGGAGTTATTCCAAAACATTTGTTGTGAATGTAGTAAATAAGAGTGCCATTCATAAAATATAATAATAATGTAGTAACTATTTGTTCATTTTGTTTTATTGGCTATTTGTGCTGTATTCAAACTTATTGGACACGGTGTACATATTTTGATTTTCACCCTTTAAAATGTTTCTAAGACGCAACGTTTTGCAAATTTGGTCACGTCATGCACAGTTAAACTGTGGAATGAATTGTCGCCAGCGGTATTTCCGGACCAATGCGACCATCAAACCTTCAAGAAAAGAGCGTACATCCATCTTAAAGGCCGGCAACGCACCTCCAACACTTCTGGTGCTTCTGGTGTCCATGGGCGGCAGTGATCGCTTACCATCAGGCAGCCTATCTGCTCGTTTGCCTCCTATCCCATAAAAAAACGTTTAATATTTTTTAAGAAAAAAAAACCGCCGCCTTTCGGGTTGTGGTGAAAGCTACTTGCGAATGTTGGATTATGTAGAAATGTGTAGGTATTTTTTAAAACTGCTTTTAATGCTTTAATTATTTGATGGCAACACAAATCAATATACGTATAACGCTAAGGTTTGAGGAGTTTCTCAATTCCTCATGAATCCGATTATAAGAAATCGAAGCTTGACAAACTTTGACTTGAAAACTCAATAATTATGCTTAACAAACATAACTAAATAAATGTCACTGTTCTGAACTTAAATGCATGCTTTTCTTATAAAAATACCAAAGTCACTATAAGCGTGCCGTTCAGATTTGAAGAGTTTGGTTCTGAGTGTTCTGACCATCATCAGCAGTTCCACTGCACCAAATATCACTGTTCTGGACTGGACGTAAGTGCATGATGTTCTTATAAGAATACCAAAGTCACTATAAGTGTTCCGTTCAGATTTGAGAAGATCGGTTCTGATCTGACCATCATCAGCAGTTCCACTGCACCAAATGTCACTGTTCTGGACGAAAGTGCATGCTGTTCTTATAAAAATACCAAAGTCACTATAAGCGTGCCGTTCAGATTTGAGAAGTTCCGTTCTGGCCATCATCAGCAGTTCCACTGCACCAAATGTCACTGTTCCGTACCTACATGCATGCTGTTCCTTTAAAAACACAAAAATCACCATACGTATGCCTTTCAGATTCGAGGAGTTCCCTCGATTACTCCAGGATCCCATCATCAGAACTGGGTTCTGAGAAAAATGGGACCAATCTGTATTCATATACATTCAATATTTTTTTTTAATCGGTCCAGTAACAACGGAGATATCGAGGAACAAACATAAAAAAATGAAAAAAATAAATAAACATACAGACGAATTGAGAACCTCGCCTCAAATCTCTCAGATTTGAGGCGACGGTTAAAAAGTGACACATCATGAGCAGTTCCAATGCACCAAATGTCACTGTTCTGGACGTAAGTGCATGCTGTTCTTATAAAAATATGAAAGTCAGTATAACTGTGATAATTTCCGAAAATATTAATATTATCAAAAAACGATCTTAGTAAACCCTTATTCATTTTTAAATACCTATCCAAAAATATATCACACGTTGGGGTTGGAATGAAAAAAAAATCAGCCCCCACTTTACACTTTACACTAATAAAACATTTTTTTCCATTTTTCATTTTTGCACTTTGTTGACGTGATTGATATACATATTGTTACTAAATTTCAGCTTTCTAGTGCTTACGGTTACTGAGATTATCCGCGGACGGACGGACGGACGGACGGACGGATGGACATGGACAGACAGACATGGCGAAACTATAAGAGTTCCTAGTTGACTACGGAACCCTAAAAAACAGAAATCACTATTAAACTATTCTCTAATTTCAAGTTCCTAACTAAAATTTTCCTAATAAAAAAAAAAACATTTGATCCCGCTACAAACTTTCACCCCCTTTTTCCCTCTACTAGGGGTGTAAATTTTCATAATCGATTCTTATCTCTTCGAAATTTTGTTAATGCAATCTATACAAATTTCGACTTTCTAGCTTTCGTAGTTTCGGCTCAGCGGTGTTGGTTGTTGAATCAATCAATTAGGAAACCTGAATTTATATATGTACATGTAGACTAATACTATACTTTTACTACATTCATATACCTTATTTACTACTACCATACCATGAATATGAAATTAAATAAAGAGTCCCCATATAAAATTGAAAATTATGTTATTAGCAATTTAATTCAAAACTATCAAGATTATTCGTGTCTGCGTTGAAACGCGCGTTGAGTTGCCGGTGCTCGCGTACCGAGCGCCAACGCCATCTATCGATGGCCGTTTCGTGAAATTGATGAGCGCTCTAAGGAGTAAGGGGTCTTAATTTCAGAGTGACTATAACCACGTTGTGTCCCTGTCACACTTACGCGGTTTGTAACTCACAAATTTAGTGCATCAAAGTGGTTAAACTTCATGATTCGCTGAAGACCCTCAGAACCTTAAAAATTTAAAACCTAGAGACAAAGTGCTAAAGATTAATATCGCTAGATTAAGAATTATGCAACAAAATATTACATCAAAACCATTTTTTATCAGGTCTGCCGTGCGAGAGATAGCAATATTGAAAGTTCATCTGTGATGCCGATTTTACTCATTTTGTATCTCTTAGTTTATTTCATACCAAGCAGCCAGCAGCAAGCCAGTTTTTGTCGCTCCCGTGATTTGAATTCAATAATCGCGATTGACTTAGCCTCAGATCGCTTTCCATGGAAATGAAGCGAGTTTCTTTTTATATTTTGTTGAAGGAAGAATAATTCCATTGCCGAGTAATCGTTACGGAGATTGGAGGTAGATATTAAAAATCCAAGTTCGACTTTTTTCCTCGTTCTTTCAGTTGCTCCATTTCTTATTTTTGTGTCGCGATATTTACTTTTGACGTCATTTTCTTCGTAAATTGCGCGCCTGATGCTTAATTCTAAGATTAGATGTCCAAAATTCAACATGATAATAAATTGTTATATGACATTTCGTCTTGTTCTTAGGTAGCATTATAAACTTTTTAGCTTTGTAAGCCTAGAACGAAGGAGCACACCAGTATCCGGCTTACGAAATAATATACCTACCACACGTCTCTCCTCTAATGATATTAGTTATATATGGAGCGGGTAGTCTATTTCGCGGACTAATCATGTGCTACTACAGTGTATCCTACACTAACTAAAGTTTCTGTTTGATCCAATAGTTGACTGGTTTAGAATGCCTTAAGACATTAAGTCCGCCATTTGTACAATTTTATGTCGTGCAAGAAAGTTTAAATAAATAAATGTATAAAAAAGTATACTAACTACAGAGTTATAAACACTTATTTAGGCCATTATCACTTCACCAAAGTTTCTTCTTTCCAATTTAAACACCTTAGCTGCTATAGGTACTCATCTGATACACGCGTGAAAATCAATCATAGAAAGCTTTATTTACTTAAATATTTTCTCTTAATGGCCATAAATGTTACAAATCCTCAGTGTACTTTTTACACAAAGTTTCATTAAAGTGTCAAAATGTGTCTATCTGTTCGCGACCGAAGCTAATAACATTAGGTACATTTTTTAACCAAATAAGCAGCTGGTGAATTTTATTATTTCTCTTTCCAAACAATTTCAGTGACAGAATAACACAGAGCCATTTGGTTACATAACAAATTTTTGGATATCCCAGCTATTTATGACAACAATAAATAAAATCCAGTGACCACAACATAAGGGTTATTATGCTTTAAATGTAATTTATTTATCACCCGCGTTTTCAGTTCAAATAAATCTTATCAGAATTAATAAAATGTGTAACCGATGATCCAGAACGAGTTGTTATCCAGTAGCTTGGATTGAGTTGATGCGATGTTTGAAGACTCCTGCCCTAGTCTGTAGTGGCCCTGTCTGCAAAAGCGATGGTCCTGGGTTCGAATTTTGTATGACTCATGGTTATTTTTATGTACCTATGTGGGCTTTGCTTAGTTTGGGGCTAGGTTGACATGTATAAGGTGTTCCCCCAATATTAAATACATTTACCAAAATATAATAATTATGTATTTTCGGATACAAATCGTTTGCGACACAATTATTGGTGATATAGCCGCCGCGGCAGTATTATAACAGAAGTTAAAGGTGACTACTTTGGTCAACGGGGTAACAGTCATTATTAAATTCACTGTTAAGTATATGAGCTCTAAATATTGGAATAGTAATGTTCAAGGAAATAATTAAAAGTAAGTATTTTTATTAGGTCTAGTGGATCTCAATAGATTGTAACGTTCAAGAATACATTGTGTCAAAAATGCGTGTATGTATTATTTACGTTCGCTATTAAATGTTCTTAAACAATAGAATCGTCATGTTGTTTACAATATTGTCTCTATAAAAAAAATATTTTCAACAACGGCAGAACCTTGAGAATACTTTTATTAATTTGAATCTTAAAAAAACAAATACAAATGTACACCTACTAACTACTAACTACTGAATAACCAGAAGTGCATAAATAATCACGCAGTGATACAATTGTCCCCATAATATATTGCTCTTATCTTGTTTACGATTCAATTGTAGATCGTACTGATCGGTCGCAAAATTTAATTGATTGATGATGGTTCCCAAGTGTAAAATATTTAATGCAATTTATGTTATCATGATTTTAATTCGCTTAATTTAAATTAAATTGTTCTCCCTAAGCGCTTGACACTGGCCTATGCTCTTAGTCAGTACTAGTACATACATAATTATATTAATTTATAGTAGTAAATCCGTATACTTAAAACACTGCCTTGACGTTTCGGAATCAACCCCATATCTGAAGTTTTCATTCTAAAGTTATTGTTTAGCTTCTTTGTTAAAGTATTTGCCTCGAAATTTCAAAACACAACCAAATGAAATCCAAACAGAACAATGTCAAAGCTATAACATTATAACAAATCTCTCTAGGCGGGCCTGTGTGGTATATGGCACAAGCGACTGCGGAGGATGCGAGAACAAATAAACCTCATCATCTTCCTTGTGTTACCCCGGCATTCACCACGCCTCATGTTAGCCTTGAGTTCGCTTTGAAAACGACTTATACGAAAGTGACTGACATCAGATCTTCAAACCCGAAGGGTATCTATGCTTTATTGGGTTTAGTTTCCCCGCGATGTTTCCCTTCAATGACATTGGTACGAGCGGGGTTCGAACCCGCAACGTCCAAATTTAAAAATGTAGGATCATTAAAAAATAAAGCATGCATTACAACGATATTAAGCTTTGATGAAGTATACATATAACTGAATGCTTAAAAATGAATAAAAAATCAGTAGTAGTATGTGAGCTGCTTGATTAAGTGTGCATGTGTGTGTGTGTGTGTGTGTGTGTGTGTGTGTGTGTGTGTGTGTGTGTGTGTGTGTGTGTGTGTGTGTGTGTGTGTGTGTGTGTGTGTGTGTGTGTGTGTGTGTGTGTGTGTGTGTGTGTGTGTGTGTGTGTGTGTGTGTGTGTGTGTGTGTGTGTGTGTGTGTGTGTGTGTGTGTGTGTGTGTGTGTGTGTATGTGTGTGTGTGTGTGTGTGTTTGCGTGTGTGTGTGTGTGTGTGTGTGTGTGTGTGTGTGTGTGTGTGTGTGTGTGTGTGTGTGTGTGTGTGTGTGTGTGTATGTGTGCGTGTGTATGTGTGTGTGTGTTATTTAATAACTCTCAGTAAGTTCTCGATATTTTCATAATTAAGAGTTTTGAGCCATTTTTCAATTTTGTTTCGTACTTCTCTGCCAGAGTATTCTTGCAGAGGTAATAGTTTGCATATTTTGTTATATATGAAGGGGTGGAGAAACGGGCTAAACCTATGCGCAAAAACCGACTGTGTTGAAGGCACTGGAATTTTAAATATACGTTTCTCTAGATAGCCTGCATATTTAGATGATTTTAAAATCATCGAGTGCTGCTTCGATACCGCCTGAAGAACAAATAGTCCACGTACGCTTAGGACATTCATGCTCTCGTAAACCAGAGCTGTAGGGTATCGGGAGCGTTCCCTAAGAATGACTTTTAATACTGCCCTTTGCGCTCTCTCTAGCGGGAGGACATATGTCTTTGCTGCTCCGCCCCATGAAGAAATGCAATAGGATATAACAGATTGGCAGATGGATATATAAACCATTCTTAGTAAGCGCTTGTCCGCAGAAGTACGTAATAACTTAAATACGTACTTATATTAGTTTGCGAACCCGATTGGCGGTAACTAGTAAGTGTTCTATAAAATTTAGTTTTTCGTCTAACACTACGCCCAGGTATTTCACGGAGTTAGCTCTATAAATTTTCGGACATATACAAGTACATGTCGATTGCTCACTTAGATCGCAACTGTGCAGGGGAATATTTGAAAATCCGAACGGCGCTGACGCTTTCGTTTTGTGAAAGCAGATAAAGTTTGTTTTGGTGACATTCAGGGTTAGTAAATTTAAGTTGAGCCATTTAGTCACCGCTCTTAAACCATTTTCTGCTAATTTTGCGACATTGACCCAGGAGTTGTCGTGGAATATAATGGCTGTATCATCTGCATAGCATATGATATCAGCATTGAGTGTAGTGGCACTTCTGATGTCATTAATGTATATAATGAATAATGTTGGCCCCAATATACTTCCCTGTGGGACACCATAATCCACAGTTGCCCGGTCACTGAGATCACGGCCGACCTTCACACACTGAGTCTGGTTTGACAAGTAACTGCTAAACCAATTCAACGCAATTCCTCTGACTCCCACCAGTTCTAGTTTTCTGAGAAGAATTGGAATAGACACAGTGTCAAAGGCCTTGGCCAGGTCCAGAAACACACCAACACATGCCATATTATTATCTAAGTAATTTGAGACTAAGTTAGTTATTAACAGCATCCCCAGTGGATTTCTTTTCTCGGAAGCCAATTATTTGTTTCTATAAACCGAGTTAAACGTTTGCTGACTATCTTCTCCAAAATCTTAGAAAAGACTCCAAGCAAAGAGATTGGTCGGTAGTTACCCATGGAAGATTTGTCTCCTGTCTTGTGTATCGGAATAACTGTCGCGACCTTCCAATCTTCTGAAAGATTCCCGTGGCCAAGCTCAGATTGTATATATGAGTGAGTGGGGGCAAGACTGAATCTTTTACTGACTTCAGAAGGCGATTTGTGATACCATCGAGTCCCGGTGCACTATCCGATCTCAGATTAATTATTATAGATTCTACCTCAGCCTCATCGGTAGGGGATAAAAATAGTGATAGAGACGGAGACTTACATACAGTAGTAGTACGTGCCAGCTCGTCTTGCGTTTTATTCACAGTTGTAAGAATACTATTTGCCAGAGTTTGACCGACCTTTGAAAAATACTCATTACAATGGTTCAAAGAGTCAGTGATCGAGTTTTTAATTTTAGTGAGTTCTACAGGGTTTTGTGGGTTTTTCTTATTGTATGTTATAGTTTTTATAGTTTTCCATAATTTATGCGGGTCGTTTTTATTATTTTGTAGCGGTGTACCCTTGAATCGCCGACAGACACTTCTTCGAATATTATTTCAAAGACAACGTTTCAAATAATTTCATTTCATCGACAGTTCATATCATAGAACAATCGACACAAGTAAAATCAAACCGTAGACTTTTGTTTCGTAGATAACTTATTCCGAGTATAATTTATATCGTGGTATTTCATTTCGAGTTTTTTCATTTCATTTTGTTTTACATTAAATACAATTCATTACGCATAATATTATTTCAATGATGTTTCTTTCTAAAATTGTACAATTTGTAAACTGTTTGTTTGGTCACAGTTCTAACCTAACCCAAACCTACTCGGTAAGCCGTTTGTTTCTGTGTGATCACAGTTCTAACCTAACCTAAACCTACTGTGTAAGCTGGTCGTTTTTGTGTGTGGTCACAGTTCTAACCTAACCTAAACCTAATTTAAAAGCCATTGGTTGTAGTATAGGTCGCAGTTCTAACCTAACCTAAACCTACTCGGTAAGCCGTTTGTTTCTGTGTGATCACAGTTCTACTAACCTAACCTAAACCTACTGTAGGATTTAAGCCAATGGTCAAAGTTTTTTAATTATGGACGTAAATATGTGATGTGCCGCGATAAAATCGACAATTTGAAGTTTCCTAGAATAGAAACATCTATTAACGTGTAGTACGACAAATGAGAAAGTATTGTAATAATACTTCGAATAAATAAATTGCGATGTTTTGTAGTTCTGCTATTTGAAGTACTTTGAAACGAATCAGCGATGAAACAATATTCGTTGAATAGTATTTATAATAACTAAGAAAATTTCAAATAAATAGTAGTTGAAACAAAATTACTCGAAACAATATTACTCGAACTAAACTTTCGATGATTTGTTGTCGATGAAATGATATTCGATGAAAAGTTTGTCGGCGAAACAAGGGTACACCTTTTGTAGCTCTTTTGATTCATATTCCTGTTTTAGCTTTCGTAGTAGATTAATATAAAAATTTCTGTAGCGAGAATAGGTCGATCTTAGGTTTTCATCATTGGGATATTTCCGGCTTTGGGCATGGAGTAGACCGGGAGTCATCCAAGGTTTTAATGTAAGCTTAGATCTAGTGACTTGGGAGAGGGAAGTATGTTTTTGCTGAGCAGCCGAGAATAAATCACTAAATGTTTTAGCAGCTTAATTCACTGTGTTAAAGCTAGAAACACTGCTCCAATCGATTGCCTTTAATTCTTCAGATAATGCGTTATAATCGATTTTGTTAATGAAGCGATTTTTTAGCTTTGCTTTTGTACGGGATGTATTTATTCCCACAATGATCATATCGTGGTCAGTAATACCAGTCCCACAAATAACTGATAACGCTTGAAGTTTGTGTGAAACATGGATATGGTCCAGGCAAGATGTACCCCGCGTGGGTTTATTTATGGTTGACCAAGCTCCGCAAGTAGGCATAGATAATTATTAATAGCTCCCATTTCTGAACTAATTTCCGAAATGGTATTTATATTTATATCCCCAGCAACAACTACAGATGGCGAGTTTTCTATCGATTGTATCGTAGATGAAAAAGAATTCAAAAAATTTGAAGTATCTGAGAAAGAAGGGGAGCGATATATGCCCAGCACACTAAAATGGTTTTTTACTCGTATCAATAGACTGTCTGCTTCAATTATTGCTGGTTCTGAGACTTTAGGTGACCAGGCTGCGCTTACATATATTACTACACCTCCAGCTTTGTTAGTTTGTTTCTGTGTCCTATAATGCTGATAACCATCAATTTGAGGAATAATAGTACTATCGTGCAACCAGCATTCCGTAAGAACTATAACGTCTATTGGCAGGCTTATTCTAAGAAATGTTAGTAAAAATTGATCAAAGTTCTTATGTAGGCTTCTTATATTGAAAGTAATGACTTTTAAATTGAATTTGTTGGTAATCAGTAACTTACATGACTCAACTCGTTCAGTGGTAAGACAGGGTGACTCATCTGCATCTAAATCCGATAGTATCTCTGTATTAATTATTTTTATGTCGTTTGTGTTTGAAGTGAAATTTACTACGAATCTGACCCTGTCCGTAGTGCGAGAACTTAGCTGGGGGAACTGAGAGTTCAATTGTTTTAGTAACCAATGAGTGTTTGATGTTGCATGTGTATTGTGTGGTTTGTGGAGTGCTATATTTACATTTTAACTTGTACATTTCATATAAAGTGAAAATACGGATATTCAAGTCCTGACATATTAAATTATTAACATGAGATAATATAACACCATAATACGCACAGAATATGGATATGGCTTTATTAATCGTAGACATAGTAATACATTCAGCCTTAAAATATATGTCAGCAGTGGTATTTATCTTTGCGAATTTGAGCTTAATGTAACAAGTGTCGAGGCATACAATATTGAAACTAATGCAGTGCTACATGGCAAGTTCAGTAGGCACCACAGAAAAAACACGATCTAGATCATTTTCAGTGCGGATCCGATGTACTCTTGAGGACTCCGATTTCCTGACATAGACCCGCCCTTCCTTGGTCCAAACAAATTTCCAGTGTTCTAGACGACCTCCTCACGGGCTTTTCCGAATAGTACTCGGTTCTTTTTGGTGAGCCGGTCGTGCACATTAAACTTCGATGGGCCATGATCGGGCAGGCCGATACCATCAGTGGTGGCGCCGCGCCGTACACGTGCGCTCTTGAGTAGCGTGTCTCGCAGGGCGCGGCGCGCTAGGCGCACCACGAGCTGGCGCGGGCGCGCGCGCGCGAAATCTATGATATAATAAATAAAAGACTAGCTACTTATGAGTTTTTCAGTAGCAATGAGTATTTAAGATGTCAATATCAAAATTGACGTTGAGAGACCATTGAGAGAGAAGAAATATACATGGAAGGTTTTAATCTTCAATCAGTAATGTGGTTCCGCTTTTTCTTTACTAAAATTGAATAATTTTGTGAACATTTTGTGAATGTTTGTTGACCTCTGCTTTCCATTATGACAATTATTTGACTATGTTTTATCTATGTTCTGATCTAAACTTAATTTTCCACGTCAACGTTCTATATTCTACGATCGTTTAGTAAAGTCCGAATCGATCCATTAGTTACGATAAATTAGACTTAAGTGTCTTGAAAGTGGTGTAAGTGTTTTCACTCACGCCCTTGCACTTAAAAGAGACGTTCACCGGGATTTTATTTTACGAGACCAACCTGGTCAGTTTATTTTGCGTAATGCTGAATTAAAATGTATGGTAAGTATTGTTGTATACCTTTTATTCGGTTGATGTTTGTTGCAGGATATTTTGCGTTTTAATACAAGCTTGTCTAAAACAACCCCAACCACACAGCCATATGATAGCCACAAACTTTTAGACAATGTAACGATTATATCGAAATTCAATACATAGATTAACAGTGTATTTTGTATTGATATCAGAAGAAAACTATGTCGTAAATTCATAGTCGACGCAACTAATACTACTAGGGTAAAAACCGCCGTTTGAAAATTTGAGATATCATGAGCATTGAGGTATAATGTACTAGAGAGGACACGGCGAACAAAAAGTTTGCGCCACGAACATAAGTCCATGGACTTATGTTGCCTCAGTCAGTCTCTGCGCGTAGTGGGAGGAGGTTGTCTCTGACTGCACACAAATAAAATGAAAAAACGCCTTCCTGTTATAACACCCCGCTACCCCTTAATTAAATACACCCTAAATTACCTAACTTAAGTCCAAATTGTTAGCCTTAATTAAAACAATACACTATTAAAAATTGGCCATTAAAACAAATACTGTGATCGTCTAGTAAGTGGTAGGACCCCGTAGTTGTGCGTAGCAATCCAGATTCTTTTTACCTTTAGGAACTTGCTATTAGTGGTAAATTTAAGTTGATAAAACTAAGGCAGTAATATATTCACTTGAGGTATAATAAGCTGAGAGAACGTCATTTGTGAAAGAATTTAGTGCGTTGAGATAAAAGTGTGTGAGAATGGTAAAATTGTGTAAGGAATATAAATACAGGAAATATATTAAAAATAAATACAAGACATTATTTAAAATGGGGTTAATTGTTTCCGACCCACGAGTCCCTTATACGTAGGAATAATAGGTGTATAATATAATATAGCCTATTATAAGGACCTCGCTCGAGCATATGTACAAACTAGGTTGCTGGTTCAATTTATGCTTTATCAAACATTGAACAAATGGGATCCTTAGAACAAAAGTAAACTGATGTAAAGTGTCTTTGCTCTACTTAAAAATGTACTACCATAATAGTAGATATCAAATATTTAATCAAGGATCCTTTAATCCCGGTATAATTTTATATGTTTTGGGATGTTTCTGCAACCAAGTCCTCTAACGTCAGGATAGAAACTGCTCTGCCTACCCCTGGACTATCAAGGAAACAGAATATCTATTTTGATACCCTTTATTGGGCCTATTCATTGACCTTCTTTTGATACTAAGACAAATACTTCATTGATCTAGCCTTTCGAACGACAAAACCCCAGACTCACACGCCATCCCATATATATATTTTGGTTCGGCCATAGCCATCGAAGGTTGTCCAAGATCACAAAATATAAATTCTATATGCGTGCAATTTCCCACGTTCCGAGTATAGTGGTCCATTGCTTGACATCGTGTTTCACTAGTCAATGCTAGAATTGTTTGGTCTCCCAGACAACGTTATCGTTAACCATATTATGAAAATGGAATGATGATTCCAAAGTCTGCCAATCTCGAGGCCAGTGTCAATGATTCAACTTTTGTGAACAATCTTATTTTTATATCAATGATTCTCCTTGATAGCGACAGGATCCTAACATCCATAGATGTCCTATGCCTCCCTAGTATTTAGTATTAGTATTATTTCCCACAAGTTATCCTTTAACTCTAATAAAGTTTACATGTTATGAACAATAAATAAAGTTATTAATCCTACTTTCATTGATATAGCAAAATTATCTTACTTAAAGATGAGACAATAGTATGAAAATCCTTCTAATCACCCAAAGAGATTCTAGCTAATAGAATGTGTATGTACATAAAGTAAATATGTGTAATATTTTATGTATCTAAATAGTAGTCATATTAGGGATACTCAGATCCGAATTTTAATTAATAATATTCCAAATTAACCGTTAGTGTTAATTGTGTGTAATAAATAAATTGAAATTTGAACGACTTAAAATAATTACCACATAAATATAACATTCATGAATATCTTGTTCATATGAAATGAATAAGTACCACTATTTAAAATTATCACCTTCAGAAAATAGCATTAATCTAAAATTACAAATATAAACACATTCAAAATAAATAATTTGGACACTTACTGGTAGTCTTCAAGTCTACTTTACCAAGATACCTTCTCGCCAGTCTCCAACCTCTCAATCTTGTATCTTAAACTCCTGATGTCAACACCTCAACGTTCCCTCGCCGAATGCCCTCTCTGACGCTGCGCTCTGAGTTTTATTGTCCCCATTTTAACGCATGCGCTGTGTTGTTTTATGGCTAAGAATGTCTGATTTCGCCAGATGTGCCTAAAACGCCTAATGTGCCGGACTTGCCTTATTGTGCCTAAAACGCCTATTGTGCCGATTTCGCCTAATGTGCCTAAAACGCCTATTGTGCCGGTTTAATTCCGAGAATTTCTATTTTTAATTTGTTGGAATTCCATTTCGTATGTAAGTTGTTTTCGTTTTATTTATTTGCAATTTTTAAGTTTTTATCTCTGTATGCATTTGTTTCTAAGCATAATTATTATAGATATATCTTATGATTTGAACCGAGGACTGTGTGGTCCGTTACATCTGCCCCTTTTATTTTCGTTTGATTCAAAATAACATTTTGTGTTAAACGAAAATAACCAATAAAATAATTCAGTTATTGAAATTTTCAATTTCCCATTTTCATAGTTGTGGTGAATAAAAGTGACCAATACTCAAAAGAACCTCACTGATCCAGCACGAATTATGAACTTAATAGTTACCCAGACACATGAGTCAAATTGTCACCAGCCAGAATTTTCATTCCAGTAAAAGCATTTGGTTGTGAATCAAATGTACCCTAATGGTAAAATCCTTGCATCCTCATATGGGTAGTTAGTCACATTGTCCGACAGGTAACCCGCTATCTCCATTGTCCAGATATTATGAACTTACAAGGATCTCTTCACTAGAAAGAAAAAGCCTTTCTATTCTCAGGTAGCCACTGACAACTGTTCTCCCCATAGTTCAAGGAACCAGTCCACAACTCAATACTAATCAATAATTTTCCTCCTTTCTCGGCATAATGTCCTATGTATAATTATAAGAGTAATCAGACAATCAATGTTTTAATCAAATCAACAATTTTATAAATATGATTCCATGTTAAGTCACATTTTTTTTTATATATGTCAGACAAAATTATCTGATTTATCCCATAAAGACACAGGGTGTGTGTTTAGTTCGTTTGTTAGCGGCATGTAGAGTATGTTGTTACCAAAAGAATGTACCTGTAAAAGGTATAAATTATTTATCCTAACACCTAACTCTTTTGGTATCAAGTTTGTGTAACCCTTTCCCCATTCTAAAATTCCAATAACTGCCGTCACTATTCTCAAACTTGCAAACATGAGGAAACCCTTCATATCTTCAAACGACTCTTCATCCATTCATCTAGCTAAACCTCTCTTCTTTCTCTTATGCGAATCTCATTTATACTACTCGTTCAGATTTCATCCTTCCTCATACGCTCAATTTTACTGTTTCTGACATACCTGCAAGTCCACTTAGATAATGACAGTAAAAATAATGTATGATATCATAATTTAAAAGCTCTCTCTTTTTCCTATTGCTATTTACATTTTTCAAATTGTTCAGAAATTAAAAATCATAAACATACTTATATCGTAAGTACAGGTACTATGTTATTATTTTACTTTATGAATCACCTTATGCAATCACGTCTTACATTTAACTTTCGCATTAACCCTATACAAACGGCACGCAAAACTGCAAAATATTGTATGTGATGCCAATTACCGTTAAGTATTAATTACTTACATTTTTTTTTTAACCTATAGTTCAAGACGCAAAGTTAAATCATGGAAGATGATACTGCTAAGAATTCTCCTTTTGTAGGTAGGAAAAATAATACAAGTACCTAACTTGTTACGCCTGACTGCTCTGATAACATCTTCTACTCTATGACATAACTATCTTCTAGTATTATCGTTACAAACATACACACATACATACATACTGACCTATCATTAGCTTATTAACATCAGGCGGGCCTTATGCTTGTTTGCCACCGACGTATTACATAAAAAAGATGGAAAGACACATGAGTGAAAGTTTCCAACATGACGAAATATAAGACTTGGTTGCACATAATAATGTACGTACTATTTTTCTAAATAAATGATTGCAACGATTGTTGCATTGTTATTCAACGATGATAACATGGCTAAAGTACCGTACACCGACATCTACAGATCCAACTGAAATCTTACTTTGTTTCGTAAACGATTGAACAAGAATTACGTTTCGAACAGTATGCGAGCGAAACCGCGGGCAAAAGCTAGTAAATCCTGTACTACTACGCATTACCTATTTATCTCATTTTATAACTAATATGGTTCTACGATCCGTTATTTAGCAAAACATAGAAAGTTTGAAATTTGGTGTTCTTCAACTGACCTTTTAATTTGTCATAGTATACTAAATGTCTAAACAAAGTTTTACTTTAAAAATATTTTTTTTTCCTTAATGAAATTCCACAAAATATATTATTTATATGAGTCATGGATGTTTTCCATGTATACAGCATGTTTTTATCCATTCAAATAGGCATATCGTCGCTTAGCACCCACAGCACAAAATTTGATAGGTTTGGGGCTAAGTTGAACTGTGTAAGATGTCCCCAATATTTATTTATTTATTTCATATTTATATAAAAAAAAACATTAAGATTGAATGTAAACGTCAAATCACTGTCTCTATTTTATTATTCTACAATTCGTTCCACATAGTCTGCAGAGCCCCATTCATACTGGATAAATTTTAGTCGCATCCGGTCCGTCAAATGTCTTATGATCTATAGAGCCGTTTTGATTTTTCTATGGCAACATTTGCTATGCTGACGTCATTACTGTCAGTCAGACAGAAATAAAAGAAAAATGGATGCCGTTCAGACGTACACGCATTATTTGGAACTGAAAATTACGTAATTTATCGACCTGCTGGCTTGTATTTGTTATAAATCATAAAAAAGTGAGTAATACATTAACTAAGTAATGATATATGTTGTTAGTAATGTGGTAAATATAACACAAAATGTGTATAACGAATGTAATAAATAAATGCTTGTTTGGTTTTAGATTATGGAAAACATCATGAACAATAATGAAACAAACCGAACCTTTAGCTACAATAATAAAATGACCCCATGACGCCAGTGGAACTACGTGGTTTTCTTTCATGATGATTTGATGATACCATAATGGAATTAGCCAAGTTTTCGCCGTAAGTAATAATGTATTTAACTTGTCCATCACAAAGCAGTTCATAGTTTAGTTTAAACCTTGACTTGCTAAAATGGTAAAATGTTTTCCAATAGAGAGATTGTCTAATTCCTATAACGCACTACAATAACATTCTAATTCTGGTCTTAGAGATGGAGAATTTTAGTAAGCCTACAACTTCCTATTTCTTATGTCCGCCTATTTACATGTTTCAGGTATTGGGTGCTAGATGCCCCTTGGAGTTAAGCCCAGTGCCACTATACTACCTTACCAGTTATGTGTGGGTGTCCTAAGGCACCCCAGAGATGCAAAGGACCTTCACAAACTCACGCCACGCCTTCCTATCTTCAGCAACCCTCGTGACCTCGCTCCACCAGCTCAAACCTGCCACTCACAGCTCCTTTTCGACGGACCGCTTCCATGAGTAGACAAGGCACCGACGATCACGGCTTGCATCACCTGTACTGCTATGTAATATGTAAGTTACACTTTTAATGTCTAATGATCCTGTAATCTGTTAACTAATCTCACCTAGTGTTAATAAAATTATTTGTATGCCTTGAATTATAAGGTACGGGTTCGAACCACGACCCATTCTCCTTGAGAACTGTCATCTGATATTTGCCAGTCGCTCTCGAGTGAAGGAAATCATTGTGAGGAACCAGACTAATTTCAATAAGACCTATTGAAAATTAGTGCCTACGCCAAATCCTGGAATTAGTTGTTAAGCAGACTCCATGCTTCCATGAGCCGTGGCAAACACCGGAATGATGCAAGGAGGTTGAATGAATTTTAAAGTTTGACCAAGCAATGTTGGTTTTAAGCAAAAATTGTATAAATGAAGAATGTAAGCATTACCGAATGTCAATAATAAGAATCATGCTTAGTTTGTAATCAAGTAGGCCTGTACAAAAATGCCCCTTCAATTTTTATTTATTTATTTAACTTTTATGTTGTTGTTAAGTCAATTATTTCTCTTTTATTCTATTTGGCTAAACTTTATTTCGATAATAGTTTAGTATGATAGAATTTGAAATTTATCCCGTAATTAAAATAGACCCTAATTAATAAAATGATCAAATACCTATTTAGTTATAAAATCTCTACCAATCTTATTCTTATAACTTATGCTTATAACTAGGACTTATTTCCTACTTAATTAATAATTATTTTCTTAAATTTTCCAGAGCATGCTGAACAATACTGCCATTATACTAGGATCAACGTCCTGCCCCTTCCCCGGCTGTGTACAAATTGGAACTCCATTTGCATGCCCCTTTGACTGAGCAATGTGTGTATGTGCTCGAAACACATTCACTTGCAACAGAATGACTCCCAGGCTGACCTGGCTCAGCTCCTGTATGTCTGTTCTACATAGACAATGGTAAAATGCTTTATTTATTTATTTATTATTCTTTGATTTACTCAAGGGTAAATAATATTATTTGCTCTTATTCCTGATTCTAGAGGTAATAATAGCAAGACTACTACAGACTGACTCCATTTGTTCATTCAAACTATTATACTGTGCACTATATTTGGCACAAACACTACTACTAAGTCTAAAATCTTAAGTCTAGCTTATCTACCTAACCAGTCAAATTGATCTATGCTAACCTGCTGCATCCACTGATAACTGGTTCAAAAAAATCAAAACAGACAGACGGATAATCTGACAAAGTCATAAATATAGGAACTTATGATCAACTTACTTGCTCTATTTTATAGTATACTAGAATTAGTCTAATCACAATCTACAGATAAATAATTTAAAAAGCTTGCTCTTAGCAATTATGCTTTCCTATTGTAACCTTAGGTTATATTGTAGACTACTTCAGAGATAATATTATATTTACAAGCTACATGTTACCGAATGAACTGAAATTTTATAAAACCAATAAGTGGGATGACAATACAATATTACAATATCATTGAAACTGACTTCATGAAGATGTCTGACAAACAATGCAATTTATTATAAATGACTTGTTGACCTGTATGTATAGGAAAGGAATGTACATCCAACAGTGGAATGGCAATATAAATGCTTAAACTGAAATGTATTTACCCTTCATTTTTGTTCCAGGTTTCAATGAAAGAGTGAAAATTCTTCTCCATGTACAATCACTTCTAACGCCTACACTGACTACACCAAATATGATCATCACTCAACGTGTCTCACATCAAGATACTTTTCAAAAATCATCAAGAAGTGGAACAATATTTTTTTTTCCATTATTGCCTGAATAATCCTAACTAAAAGTTATTTCTCTATTCTATTTTTCCTGCATGGAGTGGCGCTTTTCCGTCTAATGGAAACGAAATGAACATATATGCTCTGGGTTTTTTTTTTTTGTGCACCTTTCCAATATTACTAATAAAGCATTTTGTGGGTGTTTCATTTACCACCTTCCTTCATAATTTTGCTAGTGTGTGATTCACCATATCCCTAATTATTAAATGCAATAGCTACTGCAATCTGTTCACTGATGGGAATCATTTCATGTTAACACAGCTTTGAATACTATCTTAAATAATGACTCAGACTGACTGTCAATAAAAATATTCCTAGCTATAAGCTTGCCTGAGGTTAATGAATGGTGTGCCTAACTCCTTAACTTGAGTACACTTAAGTACTATGCTTAAATTCTAGATTGTATGTTCTAAATTCTAGACGTTCTCGTCAATAAGCTACTTGATTGTTTGTCTCTTTCAAGTAATTATAATTTGTTCACACTTCAGTGGAAGACAACTAATCCTTAGTTGTTAGTAAGTATGAAAATAGCTCATTGCTACTAGTTTCCCTATGATTATGAATACTATTATTTATTTTATTGTTAATCTCATTTAAAGATAAATCAAAATCAGATCAATGAGTTTCCCTGTTGACAACATAAGATTATTGTCAGTATAATCACAGCTAAAATAAATATTTCACAGCTTAACGCTTGTCTAGATCAATCATCATTTTATTTCCTAGTTCTTCTCTAGCTGATAACAGCTTATCACTAATCAGTTGATAACACGGAAAAGGGGCGAGAAGATAGTGAGGTAAGAGTGAACACGATATTGTCTTGCTGTCAAAGTGACATCTACCATGATATGCGACACTGTTGACACATGAAGAATAGATTTTGACAAAATGTACTTAATCAAGTCTGTGTATCGCATACTGTCATTAATTTAGCTTATTCTGTTTCTTAAAAGAACATGCCAATACTAGCAACTTGTACATGACATATATACATACTACATGCCAAATCTAGTTAGAAATCAATTCCTACAGAGGCCCACAGAGCAAAGTATCTGTACCAGAAATACTGGCAACGTTCCCTTGCTTATTCCTACTTAATTTAGTGAGACTGGCAGATATATTATAACCAACAGAACGGAAAATCTTGATTCACTAAACAGTAAAAGTTTCCTTTATCATAAAACATGTAAAATCTTCGAATTTTAAATTATTTGTATGTATCTAAGTATTTATAATCTTCCATGATATCGTTTTAAAGAACCCTCGACACAAAATTACCACAAGACAGTCGATCTGTGCGTAATTGCTTTCAGTAACGACTAATTTGTTTTAGTACAAAACTTTCCCAGTAGGTAATCCATAAAATTTAGTCTGTACTTATTTTGATTATCTCAACAGAAATAAGTATTAACTAGAAACGAATAACTTTTCTAAATTTGTCATTCCGATTGAATTGTTTCATTGACAGCTGGTTTGACATTTTTACAATAGCCTCAAATACTTTCTTCTATCCCCGGTGTCCCTAGTCGATGACAGTTTTCTGCACGTGTTATCTCTTATCAGTCTGTACGCACGTTGTTGATCGATAATTATGTTATTGTTTACATACATTACCATGTGCACACGCGATTCCAATTATCGTATAAAGCCGCGTCCTAAGTTCGTAACGGATAACGTTTATAAGTTTATGCTAGAAATACAAACTGTCATTAGTTCTTTCGAAAGTGAAATAAAAATCTAATTAGATAAGTGATAAACCTACAATGGTTTTAAAATTACACAGCTATGTCTAAAGTGAGTGAAATGTGTTGTGCAAAGTGCAATGTTTCTGTTTCAATATCGGATTATAACTTTGTTTAAAAATCCAGGTTAGTGACCTTAAACTTACAAAACATACTTCAAAATGAAACGTATCTTAGAAAACTATCAATAGCTTGATTGCCCCTTAGACTGTTACGCAGTGGTTAATAAGAAAAGACGAATGATACAAAATTAAAATAAAGTTTCAGCATGAAGGATAGCAAGTTCCCAAAAAGGATATCTCATTCACAGCAACACTTTGTGACAACATGTCACTTGAATATGCTAACAATTGGACATATTTAGGGTCTATTACATCCTGCGTCACGGACTCCACTTTATAACACCCCGCTACCCCTTAATTAAATACACCCTAAATTACCTAACTTAAGTCCAAATTGTTAGCCTTAATTAAAACAATACACTATTAAAAATTGGCCATTAAAACAAATACTGTGATCGTCTAGTAAGTGGTAGGACCCCGTAGTTGTGCGTAGCAATCCAGATTCTTTTTACCTTTAGGAACTTGCTATTAGTGGTAAATTTAAGTTGATAAAACTAAGGCAGTAATATATTCACTTGAGGTATAATAAGCTGAGAGAACGTCATTTGTGAAAGAATTTAGTGCGTTGAGATAAAAGTGTGTGAGAATGGTAAAATTGTGTAAGGAATATAAATACAGGAAATATATTAAAAATAAATACAAGACATTATTTAAAATGGGGTTAATTGTTTCCGACCCACGAGTCCCTTATACGTAGGAATAATAGGTGTATAATATAATATAGCCTATTATAAGGACCTCGCTCGAGCATATGTACAAACTAGGTTGCTGGTTCAATTTATGCTTTATCAAACATTGAACAAATGGGATCCTTAGAACAAAAGTAAACTGATGTAAAGTGTCTTTGCTCTACTTAAAAATGTACTACCATAATAGTAGATATCAAATATTTAATCAAGGATCCTTTAATCCCGGTATAATTTTATATGTTTTGGGATGTTTCTGCAACCAAGTCCTCTAACGTCAGGATAGAAACTGCTCTGCCTACCCCTGGACTATCAAGGAAACAGAATATCTATTTTGATACCCTTTATTGGGCCTATTCATTGACCTTCTTTTGATACTAAGACAAATACTTCATTGATCTAGCCTTTCGAACGACAAAACCCCAGACTCACACGCCATCCCATATATATATTTTGGTTCGGCCATAGCCATCGAAGGTTGTCCAAGATCACAAAATATAAATTCTATATGCGTGCAATTTCCCACGTTCCGAGTATAGTGGTCCATTGCTTGACATCGTGTTTCACTAGTCAATGCTAGAATTGTTTGGTCTCCCAGACAACGTTATCGTTAACCATATTATGAAAATGGAATGATGATTCCAAAGTCTGCCAATCTCGAGGCCAGTGTCAATGATTCAACTTTTGTGAACAATCTTATTTTTATATCAATGATTCTCCTTGATAGCGACAGGATCCTAACATCCATAGATGTCCTATGCCTCCCTAGTATTTAGTATTAGTATTAATTCCCACAAGTTATCCTTTAACTCTAATAAAGTTTACATGTTATGAACAATAAATAAAGTTATTAATCCTACTTTCATTGATATAGCAAAATTATCTTACTTAAAGATGAGACAATAGTATGAAAATCCTTCTAATCACCCAAAGAGATTCTAGCTAATAGAATGTGTATGTACATAAAGTAAATATGTGTAATATTTTATGTATCTAAATAGTAGTCATATTAGGGATACTCAGATCCGAATTTTAATTAATAATATTCCAAATTAACCGTTAGTGTTAATTGTGTGTAATAAATAAATTGAAATTTGAACGACTTAAAATAATTACCACATAAATATAACATTCATGAATATCTTGTTCATATGAAATGAATAAGTACCACTATTTAAAATTATCACCTTCAGAAAATAGCATTAATCTAAAATTACAAATATAAACACATTCAAAATAAATAATTTGGACACTTACTGGTAGTCTTCAAGTCTACTTTACCAAGATACCTTCTCGCCAGTCTCCAACCTCTCAATCTTGTATCTTAAACTCCTGATGTCAACACCTCAACGTTCCCTCGCCGAAAGCTAAGTTCACATTTGTCTGTCGTGTCGTGTTGTGATGCTCTCTGTCGTGATGGCTACTGTTCACATTAATATGACGTGTTATGACGCATTCTGACGCAATTTTTTATCAGTTCGTTCTCAGCACTCGGATAGCTCACACGTTCACAATGTTTTTTCAAGAATCATCCGATTCAGATTCCGATTTTGAAGATGAATTGCAATTGTTGGCGCTGGCTACGCTTCTTACAAAAGAAAAACCGGCCAAGAGCGTGTCGGGCCACGCTCAGTGTAGGGTTCCGTAGTTTTCCGTATTTTTCTCAAAAACTACTGAACCTATCAAGTTCAAAGCAATTTTCCTAGAAAGTTTTTATAATGTTCTACTTTTGTGATTTTTTTCATATTTTTTAAACATATGGTTCAAAAGTTAGAGGGGGGGGGACGCAGTTTTTTCCTTTAGGAGCGATTATTTCCGAAAATATTAATATTATCAAAAAACTATCTTAGTAAACCTTTATTCATTTTTAAATACCTATCTAACTATATATCACACGTTGGGGTTGGAATGAAAAAAAATATCAACCCCCACTTTACATGTAGGGGGGGTACCCTAATAAAACATTTTTTTCCATTTTTTATTTATTTTTGCACTTTGTTGGCGTGATTGATATACATATTGGTACCAAATTTCAGCTTTCTAGTGCTTACGGTTACTGAGATTATCCGCGGACGGACGGACGGACGGACGGACAGACAGACATGGCGAAAAACTATAAGGGTTCCTAGTTGACTACGGAACCCTAAAAAAAAGAAGGAGGTATTGGATTCATCCATTAAATAGAAAAAGAGCGAGTTTCATAGTCTCGTTAAAGAGCTTGAGAGTGATCCTGAAAAATTTCATCAGTATTTTAGAACGTCGAAGGCACAGTTTGAAAAAATTCATAGTTTTATTGCAGAAGACATTTAAAAATACAGACAAAATTTCGTAACAACACAAGACTGGCGCGTTTACACTAGCCAAAGGAGCTGTGTCGTGTCGCTGCCCCGCCCCCCGTACCTCACCCGATCTGACGCGGACCGGGATCGCTTGTGACGCAACACAACACAAGCCGTCACAACACAGTGCATCAGATAAATGTGAATGCAACGATATAAAATGGTTGAAACCGATACCGTTCTGATGCGTCACGACACAACACAACAGACAAATATAAACGCGGCTGAATGCCCTCTCTGACGCTGCGCTCTGAGTTTTATTGTCCCCATTTTAACGCATGCGCTGTGTTGTTTTATGGCTAAGAATGTCTGATTTCGCCAGATGTGCCTAAAACGCCTAATGTGCCGGACTTGCCTTATTGTGCCTAAAACGCCTATTGTGCCGATTTCGCCTAATGTGCCTAAAACGCCTATTGTGCCGGTTTTAATTCCGAGAATTTCTATTTTTAATTTGTTGGAATTCCATTTCGTATGTAAGTTGT
Source organism: Leguminivora glycinivorella (assembly GCF_023078275.1). Lineage (NCBI taxonomy): Eukaryota > Metazoa > Arthropoda > Insecta > Lepidoptera > Tortricidae > Leguminivora > Leguminivora glycinivorella. Next base: position 13,152,050 of record NC_062978.1, read on the forward strand.
TTTCGTTTTATTTATTTGCAATTTTTAAGTTTTTATCTCTGTATGCATTTGTTTCTAAGCATAATTATTATAGATATATCTTATGATTTGAACCGAGGACTGTGTGGTCCGTTACACTGTGCTATAAGATACTGTTCAAGCCATACGAGAAAATCTAATAAAAGTGACGGTGTCACATTTCATCGGTTAGTAGACAAGCTATTTTGATCTAACTTAATTTAAGGTCTGCACCCCTCATAGGTGCCCCTGCGGCACAACCGTCGACGAGCTTGGACACCATGGCCTTTCTTGTCAACTGAGTGCCGGTCGCCTCTCCAGACACTCTGCCCTGAATGACATTATACGCCGGTCTCTTGCTACCGTCAACGCGCCGGCCATCCTTGAACCAAACGGCGTTTCGAGGGACGATGGCAAGAGACCGGACGGTATGACCCTAGTTCCTTGGAAGATGGGACGGGTGCTAGTCTGGGACGCCACATGCGTCGATACACTGGCACCTTCCCATCTTCCAAGAACCTCAAACAGGGCTGGGGCAGCTGCGGAGGCGGCTGAAATAAAAAAGATGACAAAATATCGGGGTCTCGGACACCAATACCATTTTAGGGCAGTTGGCGTCAAGACCCTAGGGCCATGGGGTCCAAGCGCCCGTGAGGTTTTTAAAGAGCTGAGCGCAAAGCTCAAAGAAACTACCGGTGACCAGAGAGCTGGCAGCTTTCTCTCGCAGCGCATTAGCATTGCTATTCAGCGAGGGAATGCTGCCAGCATCTTTGGCACCATGCCGCGGGGGCCATATTTAGACGTATTTTAGTTTATTTTTAGTTTAGTTTAGTTTTTAATTTTTTCTACTCTCGTACTGTTATTCGTGACTTACAAGGTCGTGCATAGAACTTTAAAACCCTATATAAAAGATGTCAGGACAAGTCTATCTAGTCTATACCCTGAAAACATTTAGTAGCAGTAGCACGTTATAGCTGTTACAGTCCAGTAAATACATTGCTACCAACTTAACAAACCAATCACTTCATCGTAGAAAATTAAAATATTGTATGAAATAGGTACATTGTTGCCAACCTTAGAATGTCAGATAAAGCCTGGCATTCGCAGAGTCGAGACTCGTTCGTTTACTGCTGCGATCATTGGTGTCAAAGTAAGTGCTTGGTCGTAGAAAAAGTATTGTATGCAACGGTGTTTAACTGAGTCAAAAAATGCTCGTGGCGTCTTCATTAACAATTTTCGGCTTCGCCTCAAATTGTTACCCACACCACTCGCCTTTTTTGACCTCTTTTAACCACCAGTTGCATAAAATACTATAATTTTAAGTTGTTTTTTATTGTTATTTTTAGAGTTAGATATGTATTATTTATTTGTTACTTAAGTTTTATGTCTAATAAAAATATCCGTTAAATTTAACTTAATTTAAGTAAGTATTATAATGAAGGGACGGGCTCCTTAAACGCGAAGCTATGGCCGCCATTTTGACAACTGGAATCATAGATGAATTACGCAGACATGACATGTAGGTAATAAGGTATAATAATTGTGATCATTAGGGATCGGAAATTCGGGAGCTTCTATACCTAAACTTCGACCTCAGTCTTTTGTTTTGCGTGATGTTGACTAGTATGGAGGCAGACTCAATTTGGTTTTACTAATAAATTTCCCGGGACTTCCCGTAATTTGAATAACAGCCATAGAAATGTATTTAAAGCAATAAAAGGGTGTAACGAAATAAAACTGGAAATTTCAAATGAAAGAATCGAGTTAAAATGGTTTGGTAGGTGTGCTTTCTGACATACATTAATGAGGAGTTCTTTAATTAGCTTATTTTTACATTTTCTCGTTGCCACTGTAGTTCTGGTATTCTGTACTTACAGCTTCTTCCGAACCCCTTCCAAATAATATTTCCAAACGTTTTTTTCCTTCGTGTATCAATTTCACGTATCTTCAACGGTTATGCAACAGCTTTTTAAGATGTAGCCGTGTTATTTTATGTTAATTCGAATGAATACAGATATTCCAAATTTTGGTTCAGTAATGTCAGTTAAATTTCAGTACTTGTATTATATATAAGTTGTTATATTATGTTATCAATATTATCATCTAAACACAATACCTAAATTAAGGCCTTAAATGGACTAATACGTGTCCTTTTTGTACATGCTGCCGACATATCGTTAAAACGGCTTGTACATATGTTGACGAAATTCGCTAAAAAAGGCATAACCCAACGACAATTGATACACATTAACAATTTCTGATGTTGCATACAATCCCGGGATCCCGGGATTTAAATCATAAATAATATTATTTTTAAGAAGCTGACTCCATACTTGCTTAGATTAGCTCCCGAATTTCCGAACCCTGGTGATCATATTCTGTTTTCAATATATAATATAAAAATATTTATTTCAATTTATAGTTTTGAATATTACACGGTTCTAATACGAATTTTAGTCGATACTATTATACAACAAGCATGATTTTGAATTATATCTGAATTATAATTCTCATTATTGACGAAAAATAGTGACACCAAAACTGAAATAGTATTTAATGCAACCGGTGTTTAAGGGAGGTAAAACAAGGTGAATGGCGCGATTATTATTCTGAGCGACAGAAACTTACTTACAAAACTAATTTTAATCAAGGAAAATTAAAATTTATGAAAAAAACAATTACGTATTTTTATTTCACTCGGTTGAAATTAAATATAACACAATATATAATAGTGCTAAAAGTAAACTACTTAGTATTTCACACACAAAATATAAAACAAAGGTCTACACTAGAAGTGTCGCGTCTAAGTGGTCAAGTCTTACTCTATGACACGGTTCGCTTGACGCGCATGCGCCGCTGCCGGTCGGCGCACAGAATATGTTCGAGTTGTCATTTCTAGTACGTAGTACCAAAGGTAGTACATAGTAGTTCAATGATCATGAGCAATATATTTATATGTTGGTAATTACAACTTATGGAAATGTTTTTGATGTTTTACATTATTCACTAGAGAGACATTTAGTGGGTCCACAAAATTCGTGAGCAATATATGTCTCACCACATAAACCTGTGCGCTTTCGAAAATACGGATACTGCGAGTAGCAAAACTTACACATCTTATAACTTAAAATAAAGCATTTGCCGCAAATCTCACTTAAGTCATTCCGAGACGTTTCGAACCTTCAACTCGGAGGCCAAATTAGTCCGTCTCAGAAACTAACTTTACTTACTAAAATTAATTTAGCGTACCCATTGTACAGAATACGAATTTAATATTCTTGTAGGATCCTGTTGACTCGTTATTACATTACTGTAACAAGTAACAATACTGAGGATATGAGTAATGTAAACGTGCATGAAATAACTTTTACACTTGTGAGTGGAGTTTGTGGATAATAAACAGACAGGCTTACTTTTTTTAATTTCCCAACAAACATCAAGCATCATTATTTTGTTTCATTATTTCTGGATGCATAACCGTATCTTAATATTAAAAGTGACGCGTCTTCCGTCAAAACAATAACAGTTACAGTGGCAGATCTAAGACATAATTTTTGACGTTTAGTAGGAATGATACGCCAGTCTTTAAGCATGTAAGTTTTTCATATCGTACGGAGCCAAACGGTACGTGGCCATAAGAATAAAAAAAAACATATACGTCAAGCCCATAAAACAAACCATATAATATAATATTATGTATTATCTTATTTCAATTCCGTTCACCACCATTTTGTCGCTATTATCATATTTGATTATCTTGAAATTAATAACAATTCCTATTCAAATTCAATTAAGATTTGATTGTAGCCGTACGATAAAGGAATTCGTTGTAACAACAACGTTGCGTCTTCCCGAGTTCGTAACTAACCGATTCATTCTCGAATGCACCCACTATATCACCGCGAACCGCTATAATTGCCTTTAAATTGCGTTGTTGAACTAACTATACTTAACGTCTGCGGATATCTCAGTGTTACAAACAGTCAAACATTTTCACACTAATTCTTGTTGCTTTGAAGAATATACGAGACGGAAATACATGCCTGGGTCCCGTAGCCAAATGGCATTTCTGCGATGCAAAACGCCGCAGAAATGCAGTCTGGCTCTGTCGCGCCAATACGCAAAAGCGATAGAGATAGATTGCATTTTTGCGGCGTTTCGCCGAGCAGCTCCTGACTCATGAGTTTTGAAGTTTTAAAATACGTTACTTAATAGCGAAAACGTCGCGAAAAGTGTATGTAATTTTTGGTACTAAACCTTTTGGAGGTACTGTTACCTAACTTTCTCCTAACTATGAACTTCATTTTCCTTGACGTCTAATACTCGTTTAGATGGCACACGAGCTCGCCTACGATTTTAAATACCTACATTTCGGATTATTGAAGTTAAATCCGATTCAGCCAGCCACTCAAATGACACATTGAAATGAAAATCGCATTTTCAACGCCGTTTTTACCTTTTTTGAGCTGCTACACATCCAAGTAGATCGGCTAGATTCAAACAATATGTATAATAAAATTATACCTCTATATCAGCGCTGCAGCGACATAAATGACGTTTCTTCAAATACTTACAAGCGTCAGTTTTATAACAAATGTATTTTTTTTTAAATGCACTTCGTCTAAGTTAAACTTAGTTTTCCGTGTCACCTAAAGTGAAAATTAGTTTCCAATATTGAAAACTAATATCTGCTAAAACTAGTTTGAGCTTTTACAGGGGCAATAAGGAAAATTAGTTTTAACTGGGTAAATCGCGTTTTCATTTATAAAGTTTTTATTGCCATGAGCAAATATTCTGAGAATTAATTTTACTTCAAAACCTTATTAACTGAACATGAACTCCAAATCGGCTGTCCAAAATCAAAGCCTAGCAAGTGCATTTACCGAAATTTTACAGGAGAGGCAAACAAAAATTTTGTTTAAAAAAAATTAGTACCAAAGACCTTTTTCTCACAAGACTTGGTTTTATATAAAGAAGTATAACTTGCTTTACAAGACAAACTGTTGAAACTAAATGTATGTGTCTATTTAGAACTTTTATGTGCCTTACTAACAATTAATTACAAAAAAATTATAGTATTGTTTCGTCAATTACAAAACAAAAAGCTAGCAAGTGGTCTTACTAAGTATTTTAAATGGTAAATTTTTGCATTATCCCGGCATTTGCCACGGCTCATGAGAGCCTGGGGTCCACATTGACAACTAATCGCAAGATTTGGCGTAGGAACTAGTTTTTACAAATGCGGCTGCAATCTTAACTTCCAACCCGAAGGGTAAGTAGGCCTTATTGGACTTAGTCCGGTTTCCTCACGTTTTATCCTTCATCGAAAAGGGACTAGCAAATATCAAAATGTCGTTTCGTGTCTGATCACATTATAATATTTGTTTGATGGGATCATAATAACAAAAGGCAACATTATTAGACAATTAATTAAATTTTATGCATAAAACAAAAATCAGTTATCGGATAAACAATAACTGTCCCTGTCCCTGTCCCTGTCCCTGTCCCTGTCCCTGTCCCTGTCCCTGTCCCTGTCCCTGTCCCTGTCCCTGTCCCTGTCCCTGTCCCTGTCCCTGTCCCTGTCCCTGTCCCTGTCCCTGTCCCTGTCCCTGTCCCTGTCCCTGTCCCTGTCCCTGTCCCTGTCCCTGTCCCTGTCCCTGTCCCTGTCCCTGTCCCTGTCCCTGTCCCTGTCCCTGTCCCTGTCCCTGTCCCTGTCCCTGTCCCTGTCCCTGTCCCTGTCCCTGTCCCTGTCCCTGTCCCTGTCCTTGCCCCTGTCAAATTATCATGCTAGGAGGTGAACTATAAAAAATCCTTTCTTAGTGCTCCTCTAAGGAACTTCCGTGTTAATTTGAAATCTCTTGAACCAGAAGTAAAGATAAAAACTAAAGCTCTATACTTATGGCTATTTTGGATATTTTAACCTCATTGCACAACAACAGGGGAGAATATTTCTTTTCCACCTCATTAAATTTTAAAATCGTTGTATTTATCGTGATCAGCGACCCGATAAACCATAAAAACGATACCCATATTGTGCTTTTGACTTTACCCCCTTTGCACCCCTTTAGGGGTCAAATTTCTTTAGAAATCCTCCTGTGAAGTTTCGAATAAAATAGTCAAACTAATCTTGTTTCCCCATACAAACTTTGAACCCCCATTTTACCCTTTTAAGAGGAGAATTTTGAAAAATCCTTTCTTAGTGCTCCTCTACGCCATATAAGGAACATTTGTGCCAAATTTGAAATCTCTAGGACCAACAGTTTCGGCTGTGTGTTGATATGTCAATCAGTCAGTCAATATCTTCTTTTATATATTTAAACCCCATTGCACCACAACAGGGGAGAAGGTATTTCACTTCCGCCTCGTTAGATTTTAAAAACGTTGTGTTTATCGTGATCAGCGACCCGATAAACCATAAAAACGATACCCATATTGATTTTTTGACTTTATCACCCCCTTTTCACCCTTTTAGGGGTTAAATTTTCAAAAAACCTGAAACACGTAGTCAGCCATATGTCTTAAGGAATCTTCCTGTGAAGTTTCGAATAAAATAGTCAAACTAATCTTGTTTCCCCATACAAACTTTGAACCCCCATTTGACCCCCTTAGGAAGTGAATTTTGGAAAATTCTTTCTTAGTGCTCCTCTACACTATATAAGGAACCTACTTGACAAATTTGACGTCTCTAGGACCAGCGGTTTCGGCTGTGCGTTGATATGTCGGTCAGTCAGTCAATATCCTCTTTTATATATTTTTTTGATATTTAAACCCCATTGCACCACTACAGGGGAGAAGGTATTTCACTTCCGCCTCGTTAGATTTTAAAAACGTTGTATTTATCGTGATCAGCGACCCGATAAACCATAAAAACGATACCCATATTGATTTTTTGACTTTATCACCCCCTTTTCACCCTTTTAGGGGTTAAATTTTCAAAAAACCTGAAACACGTATTCAGTCATATGTCTTAAGGAATCTTCCTGTGAAGTTTCGAATAAATTAGTCAAACTAATCTTGTTTCCCCATACAAACTTTGAACCCCCATTTGACCTCCTTAGGAGGTGAATTTTGGAAAATCCTTTCTTAGTGCTCCTCTACACTATATAGGGAACCTACGTGCCAAATTTGAAATCTCTAGGACCAGCGGTTTCGGCTGTGCGTTGATATGTCAGTCAGTCAGTCAGTCAGTCAGTCAGTCAGTCAGTCAGTCAGTCAGTCAGTCAGTCAGTCAGTCAGTCAGTCAGTCAGTCAGTCAGTCAGTCAGCTTCTTCTTTTATATATTTAGATAGATAGAAGATGGGCTTACTTTTGACCACAGGCAAAGACAAAGACGTGGCCTACGATGGAGTGAGCTAGCCCAGAAGATGCCCGTTCACCCCTGATTTGAAGGGTTGCCGGGTTATATGATTTTAATTAATTAAATCATAATTATAAAAAAAAAAAACAATTTACCTGTTAGTGTGTGAACATCATAGGTAACACTTGTTTCTTTTCGTACAAATATTATTGTGTAAAAATGTTACCCGTGTGGTGACGGGTTAAGAATTTCACCACCCCCTTTCTTCCCGTGGGTGTCGTAGAACTGCCCTCCTAACGCAAAGTGCAACAACTAGGTTCAAGCTACTTTCGAGAAAAACGCGGTTAAATTTTTTAAAGTTGTTTTGACGATATCTCCATTACTACGCATCCTATTGACATGAAACCTTGACCATGAAGTAGATAATATTACTTAGCTTATTTGCTAATACTTTATTATTATTTATTTATTTATTTATGTAATAAAAAATGAATGAATTCACTTATGCTTAGGATAGTCCAATACATGCATGATATTATTACAAACCATAACTGCAACAAGTAGTCTACTTATTGCATTTATAGTTAGTAAATCAAGATATTACGATTTTGTTTAGGAATTATAGTATGTTCCTTGTATCATTACGCTTCAATTAAGCACAATAACATGTTACTTATTGCAGTTTTGATAAGTATAACATGTTGAGATAAAACAAAGGATTATAAAAAAAAACATTCATGTACATACAAATATTTATTTGGTTTTCATATCTCAATCACAATAACAGTATCCATTAAAAATTCTAGCAAAATTAGCAAATACAAAACTTCAAAATCACGTTTAACGTTTACCTATTAAATTAACCTTAATTAATAATACTTGTCTCACAGACATAACAGCAAAAGTATCTTCTAAATCACTTTTTAGTTAAATACATACATACAATCACGCCTGTATCTCATAAAGGGGTAGGCAGAGCACATGAAACTACTAAAGCTTCAAGGCCACTCTTGGCAAATTAAGGGGTTAAAAGAAACCGAAACTGTGGCATTGCAGTGACAACAGTGACTTTTTTGTTAAATATAATTGCAATACTTAGTCTTTCTTTTAAATCACATTTAACTTAAATATAAAACAAAACTTTTCTTCTAAACGTATTAGCATACTTATAAATATAGGAACCATATGTTATTTTACTTCCCAAATCAACAACTATATAATTAATAAGGCACTAAATGAGATCTTAAGGTACATTAAAGAGATCAGTCTTTAATAAAATCAGTCTATTTTAGTTACTACTATTATATAGTTTCTGGCAAGTTCGTCCAAAAACGACGCCTTGTCTCAGGCATCAGGGGCACCAATTTTTTTATAATGTTTTGTAGTCGGTCTTTTGCTATTCCTCGTGGTGCAACTTTTACCGAAGGGTTTGGCAGGCATTTAGTTTTTTTAATTTTTACCTGTAGAAAATCGAGTTCTTTCCAAACATTTTCTGAGTGGCTTTCTTTATATTGGATGTTAAACGACCCTCTTTCGGCCTTTACTGCCATAATATTGTGTAGATATACTCTTGGTGTCATGTTTTTAAGTTTGTGCTGGGAAGAATAATCATCATAATTGAAAAAATCTGTTACCTGCATAACTTTAACAGTATTTTTTTTCGAATTGGACATCTTGACGGCATCTACGAAGTCATCCATGTCATACACTTTCCCCTTTTGTTTTAAAGCCTTTTCTACTTGATGGTGGAAATTATCTGCAGACATGAATGTATGCCCCGGTTCGAAAAACTTCATTATTATGGAATTTGCAGCCACCAGATCGCTGTTTACTATGTTTACAAGGAAACACATTAGCGCCCAATTCTTGTTCTGAGCGGAACAGTTATCAGCCCACAAGACAAAGTGTTCGACATCACGATGATGTGTGAGAAACGACCTATATGCGGATATTATGTCTTCTTGGCGTCGTCCACTGACTGTTTCATTCCAAAGTACAGCATATGGTACATGTGGCCCACTAGTACTACTACTGCCAAGTGGAACGAAGCTTTCGTTAAACGCTATTATACGAGGACAGAAGATGGCGGCCTTAAACTGGTCCATTCTGGGAAGCTGTATCACTTTCTGCAAATCCACAGAAAAGTAAATGCACTGTGCATCGGAAGAAGCTTGGTCTTTATCTTTTTGGTATTCTTGTCGGGATTCCGTGTATCGTAGTTTGTGTACTTCATAGTCACTTATTTCGGCGCAGATTTCACAATCAACTTCAGAACACCCTTGATGTGATTTAAATAAAGCACAATCTTCACACTCTTCATTGCCAAGATGAGCAAATGAGATGTTCATATCCTTGACAACTTTACGATACGTCTCCAATGATACAGTTATCTGAGGATTAATGTTCATGAAACACTGATGCATCAACGTGATGTTTAGATCACTAGGCAGATAAAGCCTTTTGGGAGCATGTTCACGACGGTAATGGGATATCATTGGATTAAAACTCGCAACATGGTCTTTAATAATGTCCTTATTGATTACGTCTATGCGTTCATAGCCTCCTCTTTTATCTTTCTGGTCATCAATTTCTTTGCTGAGTGCGGTATAAATGTGCCTGGTATTTTGAGCATTGTAGCCGAGCGTCGTCAGAAAAAATGCTCTACATACTTCAATTTTTTCACGATTATCGGTGTAAAGATAGTAGAAATGAGACACGGCTCGATCTTTTTTTATCGTTCTGTTTTGTCCGTGTTCTTACATTTCGTGACTCTACGTGGCCTTTTATAAATAGTCCTCTCGATTCCCAACATAAATTTATATATCTATCGTGTATTTGTTTTCTCATACCTTCTGTAAACTTTGTTGTACATTTTTTACGACATTTCTCAGTACATGGTGGTTTTAATGTCAGTTTTTCATCTGCAGCTTCTTTTTTTTGCCTTTTTCGTTCATGAAGTGACTCTTCAAACTTACGCCTCTTCCTTGGCAAACCCAATTTCGTCAATCCTTTTTCACACTCTGGTACATTAGATGATGTTTCGATATCGCCCTTTTCAATAGCAGACTCCACAAAATCAGTATCCTCCATTTGATTCTGTATACTTTGAGTATCAACATTTTCTAATTCTATTATATCATCCGTTTCTATCACATTATGGTTAGTTTTAAAATATCTATTGTTGTTATTCATTTCGTGACCATTCCGCGTGTTTTTTCTCTCTCTCTCGTCATGTATCTCAGCATTAACTATTATACTAACATGTCTTGTTTCATTGCAATCGTATGATGAAACCGAGTCAGTCTCTACAGAGTCAGTATGTTTGCCAGCATCAACTGTGACAGTAATTGGTACTTTTTCATTAATGTTGTTCGACGAATCTGAGTTGTAATCTGGAGATTTAGGGTTATAGTCCTTATCTTTGACGCTGTCATCGGAGTCATATAAACCAGTCGAGTCACATCTATCATCGTCAGAGTCTGGAAGGTTTTCATAACATATCAAAGATTGACGAGTAGATGGCAAAGTGTTTTCATACGTATTGTTTGTAAAAGATAATAGATCAAGATCTTGAACTATTTCAAATGAATTGCAGTATTCATTTTGATTTTCAAATATGGCTGGGTATTTGTTAAAATCCAGAGGGCGAGACCAAAGTTCATCAAGATCTGTTAGGATTGGACTTTTTCGAGCGGCTTGTTTATCATCCGAACTACTTAAAGAGTTTTTATTTTTGGTAGTATTAGCTGGCTTCACACGAATAAGAGACTCTGATTTTTTTGTATTTGAAATAGCCAAAGCCATAATTTTATCTTTTCTTGACATTGTGAAGTAAACCTACAAACAAAACACAAGGTTAATTTGAAACTTTTATTACTAGCGGGACAACATTTACTCTATACCAAAGAAATTTTGAAGCAATGAAAACAAACAAAATAAGGGCTTCTTTTTATATTATAAATATTATATTTTTATTTATTTTTTGTTATAGCGGCAATAGAAATGCGTCGTCTGTGAAATTTTAAACTGTTTAGCTATCATGAATCTTGAGATATAGCCTTGCGACAGACAGCGGAGTCTCAGTAATAGCTTTAGCCTTTGGGTACGGAACCCTAAAAAGGACGCGTTTCGGTTTCGTTTGCTATTATACCTGTACATAGCAATGTATTATAAAAATATGTAATATTTGATTTTATAGTACTTACTATTTAATGTATACGCTTAATAAGTTAAACAAACACCAATACTATTAACTCAAAAGAGGTGGATTATGAACATGGCCGTCATGTAAATGTATCTTAAATATTTGGTAACGGAATAACATACCTAAATATTGAAGTTACATTAATAATGCACCTTATTTTATTTTAGTCTAAGTTAATCCAAATAAACACGTAACTTACCGCGCAAATTTCGTCGCGAAACACGTGGACAGAGTCGAGTCGACCAGCTCTATGGGACCGCGCCCCGCGACTGATTGGTCATCGCGGCACAAAATGTCAACTTAGGTACTTCTAATCTCTTACCCCTCACCCCGCAGCGCGGTCTTTTACTACGCGTAAACGCGATAACTTGGATTCATATTGCAGTATGTTTGAATTGGTATACCGTTTGTGCCCTGTCGTCCTAAGCATAAATGCGATAACTAAGTTTTATCGCATTATTATTAAGTAACGTTTTCAAAACTATTACGACAATCCTTAACATAAGTGTAATAACTTTACTTATTGCGTTTATGATTAGGGGTTGGTCGTAACCTTAACATGAATTCTACTAAGTATAAGAGCGCTAACTATAGTTATTGCGTTTATAACTAGTAATGGGCTAAAATAAATTATAAACCCTACCAACTATAATCGTAATAACTATACTTATTTCAGTTATTGTAAGTAAAAGATAGCAAGGTATTTTATGAACTACTTATTAAAAATGGAATATCAATACTTATTACACTTATTGTTAGTAATGTTGCTTAATAGTATTACCAATTCAAATATAACTAAAGTTATAGCGTTCTTTATTAGTAAATAACAAGTTAGTACCTCAGATATTGCAGTTATGATTAATAAAAACATGTTTAAGTAACATATACGATAAAACTGTCAAAGAAGAGATTATAGAACTCGTTATGCTCTTCACGAATATGTATGTAACTCAATTTGACCCAAAACTCGAGTTGTTGCACTTTACGTTAGGAGGGCAGAGAAGGCGACTGTGGGATATGGGTTAAATTGTGGCGTAGGCGAGAGGCTGGCAACCTGTCACTGCAATGTCACAGTTTCGTTTTCTTTCAACCCCTTATTTGCCAAAAGTGGCACTGAAACTTGAGTAGTTTCATGTGCTCTGCCTACCCCTTCATGGGATACAGGCGTGATTGTATGTATGTATGTATGTATGTATGTAAAAATATTTAAAAAGTTAGGTACCTACATAAAGTCACGCCTAAATTACTAAAAGGGGTAGGTAGAGTACACTAAACTGCTCGAGTTTCATTGACTTTATTAGGATCGGTTGCACCAAACCGTCACCGTCAAAACGTTCGCTAAATTTTATTGTATGAGACGTTCCATAGATCTCAGCCGAGTGATGTGATGTGTCTGTAGAGACACATCACGTCAGTAAACGAAAGTAAACGAAATTGTTATGATGCAGTAACAGGTTGATAGCTCATCGCCCACACCCCATTTGACCACAACCCTCGTCGACTTCTACGACACCCAAGAGAGGAAAGGAGGTGGTGGAACTCTTAACCCTTCATCACACAGGCCACAGGTATTTAGAATAATATTATTATTAAAACACAAGCGAGTAAACATAGTTATGGAACACAACGGATTTAAAATTATAAAACAAAATAAATTACCCGCGAACAAGTACTCGGCGGGATGTGAAATTATTTAATGCAATCATTCTGTTTCCACCGGAAGTAATTTAATTCTGACATAATTTCTGAAAGCAAAGTGTAACTGTAAACCATGGAACTCGTGAATTGGAGGTGTAAGGCATTTTTGGATTTAGATAGCTCAAAATTCAGATTACGAAGAGAAATTATCGGTGTGTCCGAAAATTTGTTACATTTCTGTGGCATACTTGATCATTTTATAATAACGCCACAGTGTGTCTCAAACATAAAATGAAGCGATCTTCAACTGTTAAGAACATTGTATTGTTATCTTAAAGATAATATTCTCAATTGCAACTTGCCTGAGAATTTTCTCATGAAAATTTTGGGAAGGTTCTGAAACTTGTTAATTGCACTATCCAAATGCAAACTAAAAGTTTTATTCACAGAAGATAAATAAACAAAACAAAGCAAAGCGACCCGAATAGCGTTAGGAAAACCGCGATAGTTGTCACTGTCTCCTTTAGCGTAATATAGTAGCTTGAATTATTTTAAAAAGCTATCTGGCCCAACCCATAAGTTAGATCATAGTTTAGAAAACTTGTTTTTGCTTAGAGTTTTTTATAGCCTTTTAAAAATAAAATCATAGTGCGCAGAACTCGACTTTACTTTGACATCATTATCGCATCTGCCATCTAATATTAAACGCGCAATAAAAATATCTTGTTTAAGTGTGTCTGCACCAACTTAAAGATGAAAAGGTTCTTTATAAAAAGACTTTTAAGGGTTGTAACACAACTCCCTCCTCTTTGCTTCGCTCTTCTCAGTGCTGAGGGTCGTGACCTCCTACGTGGATCACATGACTCCGGACGACAGATTCCCAGGCCTTTCGGTCCCTTGTGACTTCTTAGGCAGCGCAACTAAACTACGCATACTAATCATCATCATCATCCTCTTTGCGTTATCCCGGCATTTGCCGTAGCAAATGAGCCGTGGCTCATGAGAGCCTGGGGTCCGCTTTGACAACTTGAAGCTACAAGGACTACGCATACTAATATATTTTTGAAATGCATATAGTATCTTGTACTTGTATATTATGTGTAGAAATAAATTACTGGAAATCGCAAACAAAAGAGATCCATAACAAAAGGTTGTCATCGAAATATGTAAACCAGTTGGGAGTATAACATTTGTAAGAGTAATTATTTATTAATGCCTTATATTTTGATTTATCTTAGTGTTATTTATGATGAAAGTATTAAAGAATATCAATTGACTCATACTAGTCACTGGTTTCCGCCATCTTGGATTGTTATAAAAATGGCGGACATGCAGTGACGGGGGCCAGTTCGAGTACAGACGAGTTGCAGTGAAGAAGTCTTGAAATATTTATTGTAAATTGGTTGTTATTATGACTAAATTTTAACTGCTTGCTCCAGCAAAACACGCTGTTGGATTAAATAAAAAATCTAAGCATACAAGTGTAAGAGTAATTATTTATTAATGCCTTATATTTTGATTTATCTTACTGTTATTTATGATGAAAGTATTAAAGAATATCAATTGACTCATACTAGTCACTGGTTTCCGCCATCTTGGAAGATAAAAATGGCGGACATGCAGTGACGGGGGCCAGTTCGAGTACAGACGAGTTGCAGTGAAGAAGTCTTGAAATATTTATTGTAAATTGGTTGTTATTATGTTTGTAATTAACGAATAAAGTAAAAGTGTTACAAGTAATAGTTTTCATCATCAGCCTGGTAATATCCCTTATACATTGTAGACAGAAGTTACATAAGAGGAATGATTCACGGACATTAGACTTATATTGACCGGGACCAGTGGTAACGCTGAAAGTAAACGCAACCGACGCGCTGGAAGGAGGGGTAGATCGCGCGTTGTCTACGCAACTTTGACATCCACCCGCATTCTTCAGTTTTCCGTGATCATGATGAATGTAACTGCGTCGAAGTATCGGCAGCTCGATTAAAATTAAAAAGGTAATCACGGTCTATATCCCGGTAAATATAATTCTAGAAGAATTACATAATTATAGATTATATAACCCAAGGAAAAAGCGTTACTTCTAGTTCTTCTCTCCTCTTGTCCATTCCCTGGCCGTCCACACTTGCAGTCCAGGTGACGGCCTCGGCATTTTACACTCCACTAGCGGCTGCATGAATTTATAGCCCTCGAGCGCGTGAGACAAAGGCCGCGCAGCGCTATAATGAAAATACGCTGACTTTAAACCGGTTAAAAGTAAAAGGATTTCTGCGGAGTATTTTTAGAGCATGGCTGTTGTTTTAGTAAGTTAATTTTAGTTCTGAAGTGTTAAGTTAGATATACATATTTGAGGATTTTGTGTAGCTTCTTGCATGTGATGCATCATTAAATAGGTAACCTACATAATTATCATGTTAGGCTTGATACTTGTTTGATTATAACGTGGTCATAATAGTCGCATTTAAAAGGCGGGATACACACCTACAAACGCGGCTTAAGTTTCGGTTTTCCATGGGCGGTGGTAATCATTTAACATCCTCTGCTCGGATGCCTCCTAACTATGTCATAAAAAAATATATTTGTGCACTAAAATACCTCCTTTTTATACCTATCTGCTACTAAACGTTGCTAAGTAAACCATGAATATTTATTTTTGCTAGTTGGTATTCAGTATAAGCAAAGAGGATAGAGTATTAAAGAGAGTTACTGTCAAAGTAAAATGTGTAATCACAGTGCAAAGACTGCCATCTCTCGACACAGGCTTAAAACTTTTGAACCTCAGTTTTGACAATTTGGCCCATATTCTTAGCTTGATATGTTTTAAAATTAATATTAGCGCCATATAGCCGAGCGTACCCCAAAGGTGTATTGCCATCTAGCTCACCGTACCTTTTTCTGTATGGTTTTGGGGTACGTTTTTTTCTTAGACTTTATCTGTCTATACGAAGTTATATAGGTCTTTGGTATAAGTAATAATACTGCATAAGTCAGACTTATCACAAGAAAGCAATTTCATTAACACAATGCCCGCGCCAAATATGTAAATTCATCTGTTGCCAAAACTGGTCTCATGATCTGAAAACATCAGGAATAGGAAATAACACTTCGTTAATGAATCTTAACTTGGTACTAAGGTAAATTAATGTACATATTTTATTTCAATGTCCATTGACGTAAAATTAAAAAAAATAAAAAAAAATGCGTAAACTGGTCTTTCATTGTCTGATAATGCGCTTCTCACTTAAGTGCTTAAACGAATGATCCAATTTAATTTAGATCCTCACTCTTGATTACCAAATTACGCTGCGGAGAAAAATGAAGCTACGAGGATCTGTTTACTTTCTAAAAAAGCCTTGGCTCCTTTTAGTAGATACTCAACGTAGTTTACGTAGTGGTGGATAATTTAATAAACTAACCTAACCGCAAAATTTAAATTTTGAAAAAACTCCCGATATAGTGGAATGATTTCCATCAAACGTGGCTAAGAACACTCCCAACTAATTCAGCTTTCAAACAAAAAAAAAGTCTAAATCTGAATTCACCCGTTCGGGAGCTATGATGCCATAGACAGACACACATACAGACAGACACACATGTCAAACTTATAAATACCCCGACGTTTTTGCGTCGGGGGTTAAAAATGTTATGTCGCAAGCTATAGTTTCATTTTGGAAAAACATTAAATCAAAAATATTAATTATGCCTTAAACTTGAAATCACTCCTCTCGCCTCAACGTGCTACCCATGACACAGAAAAGGGCAGCATTCGCTTGCTGTATCCCTTAAATTTCAATAAATGAAATTGTCAAAAGGGTCCCTACGTACAACTAGGGAACAAATCAAATTATTTTTTGATTTGTTTCTTAATTATAAATTGAAATAGATAATTATCATACACGAAGGAAAAAACGACAAGGCCCACTGGTGGCCGAGCCGGGAATCGAACCCGGGTCTTCAACTTACGCGGCTAACGTCATTACCACTAGACCACCCGCCCGCCGCGGTACCCAACGAAATTTGTCTAGTAGGTATGTGGTTCTATTTTATTATAATTATCACGTCTTTAGATAAAAAAAAACTCTTATAAATACAAAAAAAAAAAAAAAAAACTTTATTTCTGGCCGAGATTCGAAACCCTGACACCTGCGATGTGCTTGCGAATATTAGACCGACCTCTTAGGCCCTGGTTTCTCTGGCCCGTCACACGCGACCGGCGGCGTCTGGATGTGCGTCGCACGCTGTGCCACACGCCGTCGGTCGCGGGTGCGCTGGTTTTCTGACCCTCGGTCACCCGTCGCCGGCGACGGAAATCAGAAGCTCTGGTAGACTGCTTTTTGAACTGTTGTGTTGTGCTCTGAGCAAAACGAATGCAAAAATACTTACATTGTAACTCTTAGAGGAAGAAGATGTTCATGAAATAGGTAGGTACCTATTGATTTTATCCAAAAAAAAGAGACAGTCAAACGATATTTGTATAAAACCGGCAAAAAGAAAGTGCAATTTTTTAACTTGGTGCTCAAACACTTGCAGTGTAGTAAAGAAAATTTTACATCGTATATTCGATTATTTCGAAAACACTTCACAAAAGTACAACTCGTCATTATCTTTAGTGAAATCAGTCATTTTCCATATCAAGACGCCACCCGCCGTCCGTTGCTATTCTACAAAACGAATACAGACCGTCGCGTGCGGCGTGTGACCTTCGCCCGTCGACCTACCCGCCGCCGACGACGTTTCAGAGAAACCACCCTCAAACATTTCGGAACAACACATTCGAACGTCGTCGGTCGCGGACCCGCGTCCGTCGCCGGCCGCCGGAGGCGGGTGGTCAGAGAAACCAGGACCTTACGACTGAGCTACGCCCAACGACCATATTTGCGTTTACTAACGCGAAAGAAAAAAACTTGAAAACTCAAAATTCGCGTTTTCCGGGATCTAAGGCTAAGCTAGATCGATTTTTCACCCCCGAAAACCCCCACATAACAAATTTCAGCGAAATCGTTAGAGCGGTTTCCGAGATCGTCGGTATATATAAATAAATACACAAGAATTGCTCGTTTAAAGGTAAAAGATAACTCTAGGCGCCTTTTGACCAACTCTAAGGGCGAGCAATTTGTGCTTACACCTTTATGAATCCTTTACAGGATTACGGTATAGCGAGAGAGATGGTCCCTACGTGTTCTAAAAGCTTTGGGTACTAAAAATGGTGCTAGTACAGAGCAGGAACAAATTCGAGCCAATCATCCATAGTGTGTAACGCACCCAGTTGCGACCAATTGTGCGCATGATGCGGATTCATCAACCATGCATTCAGCTTGTGACATTCCATGCTGGCACACAAAAGCAAGACCATTCGTTCGGAAAAAAATAATGTTCTTAATATAGTTTTGTAATATTTGCTTGATATCGGTGTACTCTGACCATAGATTGAAACCCTAGATGACGGGTACGTAACGTCATCACGACACCATGTTTCAATTACGATATTATGGTCTCACCGGAAGACCAGCGCTGAAAGTCGCCAGCAATCGCTGGAAGTAGCTGAGGTGAGGCCATTTCGTGGCACTTTATTATTTTATGTCAGTGTAGAATTGTTTATTATAAGTATGTGTGCTTTCGAATAAACAATATTCTATTCTATAACATTTGTCTGGTAGCCAGTTGGTGAACAACAGAATTAACAAACATTTATATTTTTAGTTTTTATAAAAATATCGAGTTACTGATCAGAAAAAGCGGCACCGCGGTACTATCTGAAATCGAGTAGAGTAGTATTACATTTATTATATTTAAAGTCACACACAGGTCGAACGCGAATAATTAACATTATTTTTACCTTTTTTTCCCAACGTTTCGGCCAGGTTGCACTGGCCGTGGTCGCGGAAGACTGACGTCCCAGCAAAGTGTCACCGGAGATGTAAACAACACAAAACTACCCGATATTAATTTATATAAATGTTCGGGGTAGACAAATAAATACAATCTACCCGCTTTTAGTTAATGTTTATTTCCCACCGCACGACACACAGCACTCACAACACCGTTCGACCTGTGTGTGACTTTAAATATGTGTACAAAGTTCTAGAACTTAAAGTGTTATACATTTATTATGTCGGTTTCAGTATACAGTATGCTTCATGAGAGTATACAGGCTGACATAATTAATATTTAGATTGTACTCAAAATAGACGGAAATATTTTTTTCTGTCAAGCTCTGGTCAGTCAGTTGATTATTTTTACTTTTTTATGCTACGTCGGTGGCAAACAAGCATACGGTCCGCCTGATGGAAAGAGTTCACCGTAACCTATGGTACGCCTGCAACTCAGGAGTGTCACCATGCGCGTTGCGAACCCATTAGAAACTTGTACACTCCCTTTTGCTGTGTTAAGTACACAGCAAAAAGGAGTGTACAAGTTCTAAGGAGGGTTCGGGTTGCCGACGACTCAAAGGACAATAGACGGAGCAAATTAGTTATAGATTGTAGATTAGACTGGAGATTTTGTGGAAGATTATGACTTATTATAAGTTTTTTGTTGTGACAAATAATAAAATTTGCGCCAACCGCAAATTTCTGAGTCGCCATTATTTACCGACCGGCAATAGTTGGACAAACATTGGCGGATAGCGGTTCGTTAACGCCAGTGGCGCAATCACAATCCGCCGCCGGAGCAAACACCGGCTCTCTAATATTTCACCGTTTTAACCGTCCGCTGTGTGTTCTTGCGTCAAATCGTAATTGTATGCAACGTGCAATTTCAATCTTTTGTTATTCAGTCTATTTTATAGCACACTCCCTATTTTCTATTAACACATTGCCTCGCAAATAAGATATCTTTATTGTCTGCAGAAAAAAATAAATGATTACAAAACCTAAGTTTTGGATCAGCTTTGATTTGTACCAAAATATGATTATAAATCTGCAAAGATTGCATCCTCTGCGAAAGGCTTATATTAGTCAGAAATTATTTTTTGCCATGTAGCTCTGCAATAAAAAACTTAGGTCAACCTAAAAGCTTTTTGCAACTTTTGTTCCATAATAAATTAATTGATGTATGCAGTATCTGAAATAACACTTTGATGACTACAAATAGAATAAGATATGGGAAAACAGGGCCAAATGCTATAGAGGTAGTTGTTCCGACAGTAAATTTAAACACTTTTTGAATAAATGTGATATAATATCTATTCTATTTCTATTCTATTTCTATAGAAATACTACTAGAACTGAACTTCCTTTTTATAGAGCCTATGGTACTATTAAATACGTCTACAGTTTTTAAGATGTTATTCTCATTATAGAGTGCGCATGCTCGCTTAATAAAGGTATTTTTTGAATAATTAGTTTTACTTCTTGGGATGGAGAATAAATGTTTGAACCTGAGACGACATCGGCGTTCTTTATTACCTGGAACTCTTATACATATGTCTTTCAACAAACTAGGGGCATCTATATGGCTATTTATTATTTTATATAGGATAACAGAATCAATGCAGTCTCTCCGACACTCAAGCGTCTGCATTTTATGTCGGTTTAAGGATTCCACATAATCTTTGTATTCAGATCCACATTTGTAATCAAGTGCTTTTAGGAACTTTTTTTGCAATCTCTCTATCCTGTTAATATGTATGCTATAATAGGGTTTCCAGACCGCACTTGCAAACTCAATCCGACTTCGTACATAACTGTTATAAAGAATTTTTAGCGTTAAGGTATTACTAAAAGGTTTACCAATTCGCAGTATCATACCTAATTGCTTAAAAGACTTAGATAGGATAGAATCAATATGAGGTATAAATGATAATTTGTCGTCCATGACTACTCCAAGATCACGAATCTCGTTTACTCTTACCAGGTCATGGTTACATAACTTGTAATTGAAATAAGATAATGCTTTTTTCTGGAAAAAGTAATTGTATTACATTTCTCTGTGTTTAAAAATAAATTATTCTTTCTACAAAATATCTCAAAATTACTTAGATCTCTTTGTAAAAGTTCGCAATCAGAAGAATTACGAATAACTTTATAAATTTTTGCATCATCTGCATAAAGAAGAACGTGAGAATGGGAGATGCACTTTACGATATCATTTATATATAAAATAAACAACAGAGGTCCCAAATGGGAGCCTTGAGGCACGCCTGAGCTGATATATTTACTTTGAGAGATAAATCCCGACGCTACCACTGACTGTGTACGATTTTCTACATAAGATTTAATCCAACGAAACAAATCACCATGTATACCGAGTTCCCAGAGCTTGCATAGTAAAGTGTAGTGACATATTTTGTCAAATGCTTTGGAGAAATCGGTATACACGGCGTCCACAGAGAAACCATCATCCATAGCCAGTAATATGTCATTCGTGAAAGTTAACAAGTTTGTATCTACTGAACGGCCTCTGTAGAACCCGTGTTGATTGGGTATTATATGGTGTCGCACAACAGCAGCGAATTGGTCGGTAACTATCTTTTCCAGGAGCTTGCTAAACTGACATAACTTGGAAATAGGTCGATAGTTTTCAATATTACGGCTAACCGGACCCTTCGGCACAGGAGTTATCCAGGCTTTTTTCCAGATAGCTGGAACACAACCCTCCTTGATAGATTTATTAAAGATTATTGTAATTGGAGCTGTTAGGGAAGCATAACAATTTTTAATAAAAAGTGGGTGTACTCCGTCAGGTCCTGCACCCTTATTCACATTAATAGATTTGAGATATCGTGCCACAATTTCTTCGCTAATTTCAACTGAATGCATATCTATCAAGGGATTAGTTGGTGCTGCCAGATTATCCGCATCAGCAGAACTCCTGTCGTAAACTTCAAACACAGAATGAAAGTGGTTATTAAATAAATTACAAATGTCTTCACCATTACAGGTAACAATATCCTTATAAGTCATAGTTTGCGGTAAACCGTTACTAGAAAAAATAGATTTTAAATATCTCCAAAAGTATTTAGGATTATTCTTTATATTGTTTTCTGAGTAAGAAATGAAGTCACGGTAGCATTTTTGTTCCATTTTTTCGGCACGTTTTCGTAGAATTTTAAAACTGTCATAATCAAGTGGATTCCTATACAGCTTCCAACTCTTGTGAAACTTACATTTTTCCTTAAGAATTTTTTTCAAAGATTTATTATACCAAGCCGGTGATTTTGATGAAGACCGTAGCTTTCGCCGGGGAACATACTTTTCAACTAAGTGATTTAATAAATTATATAATTTTTCTACCGAACCTTCACAACTAATGCTACAAAAATAATTACCCCAATCTATATCCTTTAATTCTTTATTAATGTCTGTGTAATTAGCTAAATGAAAATTGTAAACCTCTTTCACAAGTGGCGTTAATTGTGGCACATAGGAGAGTTCAACATCAATTGTCAATGCCTTATGGTACAATACATCTTCAGATACCAGTGGTTCATCACATGTAGATACTACACAATTCCTATTGCATAATACTAAATCTAGTAAATTATTATATGAATTTATGATGGAATTATATTGTTTAAGGTCAGAAAAGCATAGAAAGTCTGCAAAATCTCGAGTTGCAAAGTCGTTACCCGACGAAAGCATCATCGCACCTGATAATGTCGGTACCCATTTTGCTTGAGGTGCATTAAAGTCACCCATTATAAGAAATGTATCATTACAACGGTCTACTGTTAATTGACACACAATATCAAAAAATGATATCAATGATTCCCTGTAAAGGGGTCCATTCGGCAAGTAAACACAAGCAATATTCAAATCACAGGTATTGGCCCGTTCCGCTCCTACGCTAGTATTATTTCTCAGCGAGGCTTTTAGAGGGACGGATACCCACACACACTCACAGCCAGCCGCGGAGGGTACGGGCCAGTCGCGGCGCACCGGACTAAGGTCGGCACGCACGGCCAAGGCCACTCCTCCACCGCGCACAGCACCACTGTCAGCTGCAGATCGGTCGCAACGAAACACGCTATATCTGTGATCAAAATACTCGCGATCATAAAAATTCCCTGTTAACCACGTTTCGGATATACCTATGAAATCATAACAGGATTGAATAACATGTGATAAAAATGTACGAGACTTTGTGCGTAAGCCCCTCGCATTTTGGTAATAACCATTAAAAGATTTTATTGACACAGTATAAGAGTAAAAATAGACTGAAATCTAAATAATTTAATGCCGACGGGTTAAAATTACAAATAAATAACCACGTTATTCGAGCGAACTGCTCATTCGTACTATCAACAAGCATGTATTCCCCATTCTTTTGTTTCTCATACCTATATATATAAAATTTAATTCTAGTTCTAGTAGTATTTCTTAAGTTAATTATACACATAACGGACTCAGTATACACTGTTAGCATCGAGCACTTTCCAAAATAATTCCTATTTGTAAATGAAACTTTTTCATTATTAAGATAAAATAGATCACATAACATAGACATCAGGGCCCACAATAAAGTGGAGTGAAAGTTTGATACATTACTATTACACGTCTTAAGTGCGTACTGTATTTGCATATTTAACACTATCTTCATAAAATAGCAAAACAAATTTGTTTTTTTAAGATTAACTACCGGTAATAAAATACACAAAGGTCATTTTAGCTTATCTAAATCGGCAGAACTATTTATATAAATTACCCTAGTATTATCCTTCTTTCTCATTAATATTCTACAGTCCTAGTAGTTCCTGTGTGGTGACGGGTTAAGAATTTCACCACCCCCTTTCTTCCCGTGGGTGTCGTAGAAGGCGACTATGGGATATGGGTTAAATTGTGGTGTAGGCGAGAGGCTGGCAACCTTTCACTGCAATGCCACAGTTTCGTTTTCTTTTAACCCCTTATTTGCCAAGAGTGGCCCTGAAGCTTTAGTGGTTTCATGTGCTCTGCCTACCCCTTTATGGGATACAGGCGTGATTGTATGTATGTATGTATGTATTCTACAGTCGCGAATCCACAAATAAGAATATTGTAGCTCGTTTTTAATTTCTCTGGCTCGTTTTAGTAGCAGTTTATTATCCGGGGTCAGGTGATCACCGATGTACACACTGGAGGCAGGCCCCGGGAGCTCGATGTCCGCAGTGGTGATTCCACGTCGAGCCCGAACAGCTGATAAAAGCTCATCCTTTCGCTTTCGCTGAGTAAATCGAACGACAATGGCAGGTGGTCGTGAGGTTTTCTGAGTACTTTCAGCGCTCAGGTAGCGACGAACCCTGTGAATCGAGTCAACGTCACTGTCCATAAGTGTAAACCCGACCTTGACACATATGTTACGCAAGATCAATAATAAATTTTCTCCTTTGTTGAACGGGATACCCGAGATTTCCAAATTATTCATCATGGAATACTGTTTGGAAGTATTATTTTCTTTAACAAGCTTTTTTATAGTTTCGTTAGCCTCGGATAAACTTTTTGTATAATCACCATCATCCATGCTCCTGCGAAGCTGCTGGTTCTCTGTACGTAGATCGACCGTCTCCGAGCGTAGCTCGGCTGTCTCCGAGCGTAGCTCGGCTGTCTCCGAGCGCAGATTAGATAGCTCTGCACGTACCTCGTTGCTACTGCTAGAAATTTCATTAAGTTCTTCCCGCATGCTCCTAACAGTGCCCTCGAGCTGCAAGAACTTGGATGACCAGGTTTCTATTTTGTCGGCTAGTCCGTCAATTTTACCGTTGAAAGTATTTCTAAGTTCAGTCATGTCACGAGTCAGTTGTTCAAATTTGGCGTTCATGTTGTTCATCAAAGCCTCCGTATCGATACTTAAGATCGAAGGCATGTTGTCGACGTTGCTATCCAGACGTTCGTTATTTACTACGGGTGTACTTGGGCTAGACGTCGATGAGCCTTTTTAGCACTTTTACAGTCGGGACATTTCCACTTTTTTAAATTCATAGGGAGTATTCTTTTAAAATCTTGCTCCGATAGTCCACCACACCCATAGTGCATATTTCCCTCGCAATTTGATGTGCATTTTATGAGTTCGCTGGAACCAAGCGTCTTCTTGCATTTTGAGCAATTCATTTTGTTCTAAAGTCCACCGTCAAATTATAAGTAACGAAACAGAGTAGAGTTCACGCGGCGATGAAGACTTTAAAATTTAACTATATTTATATTATGCATAGTTGAGGAAACCCTAAGACACATCGATTTAAACTTCTCTAGATACACTATCACCTACAAATTCGGCACTCAAAAGTGTCCGATCGCTTAGTTGCAAATGTGTGCGTCCAGTTGACAAACGAAAACTTCGCAATGTAGTAAAAACTACTTTCATTTTTTTACAAAAACAACGTTATTTCTTAGTACTTAAAGTTCAATTTCAAATGCAAGCAATTGGCGGTTATGACATTAATGAATGTGATCATCGCGAAAGCCATAAAATTTTATTACCGCAGATCGCAGGTGTGCATATTTTTAAAAAAATCTACGTCTTATTGCAACCAACTTAAGTTTAATTTCGTTTGCGCTGCAACAATCTAAACGCCATTTTTACATTGGGAACGAGGATGGACAGAGGCATCATGGGAGTCGCGCTATGAGATGAAAGGCGAGAATGAGGAAATTTGCGGTATTTTTGCGAAAAACTGTTTTAAAAAATCCTATTAGATAGAAAATTTCTTAAGGAACAAAACGTTTGGTATAACATTTTTCGAGATGTTGCGTATTTTAAGCGAAAAAAAATGAGTTTTTACTGTACGATATTTTTATTGATATTATCTCAAACAAAAAAATATATAAGGTACGGCGGGACAATTTGGACTGGGGGACAATTGCAACTGAACTGATTAATATCTCCACGTTTTGCAATGTTTTCATTATTAAATAGAGTCAACTGAGGTATATGTATATATATATATATATATATATATATATATATATATATATATATATGTGTGTGTGTGTAGGTATGTATATATATAACAGGTAGAAATATATAAAGTAACCACGAAAACATAAGATTTTAGGTTTACACGTATAATACTTAACTATTTAATACTAGTTTTAAAACATAATACTAATAAAAAAAAAACCTTAACAATAAAAAACCTTAACAAACTACCTAAATTAGTCAAACAACCCACCCCGCATCGTTCCCGACGCAAAAGTGCCCATCACACTTGCCGCGTTTCCACGCTGAACCGCGATGGACAACCTCTGCGCCAAGAACGACCCGGAGCGGGGGTTGAGACCCCTCTCCTGCAGACGACGCCCCAGCTCCCAGAGGAAGGTTTTGCCTCCGCACACCAGCACCCACTAGTCTCCACGGCCACCGGAACAAATAAATAATTTGATAAGGCCGAGTACTTGTCCCTTTTTAGGTCCGCCGCCTGCTCAGCAGCTCCTCCTGCCGTCCGCACGGTGCGAGCGAGGTGCGAGGCGGCAAACGTGCTAACGCAGGTGGCGTCCCATAAAAGGCACTTACCCCTCTCCCATGGCACCAGAGTCAACCCATCCGGCCTCTTACCGTCCGACCGGCTAAGTCCAGGTGGCTCCAGCACACACGGAACGTTGGCCGACACCAGTGCTCTACGAATGATATCGTTCAAGGCGTGGTGCCGTGGGAACCTCCCTGCGCACCTGCGACAACTTAAAGCATGGTGCCCGTTGCTCTCCACCATCGAGCCGCAAATGCATTGATGTGGTTGACAAACATCGCAGCCGAGACGAAGAGCAACGGCCACCCGCAATGAGTCATTGTCGAGGAGGGTGCCAAAGTTCGGGGAGGGAAGGGCGTGTAACCAGGCCCCAGATTCCGGTGCCGAAGCCGCCACCAGTCTAGCCCTATCCGCACCAGAAGCGTTGTTCAAGAGACTGGCAAAAAGACGTTTAATGCCTACCTCGTCCCACAAACGCTGCAGAAACGGCTTTTCAGGCACCTGCGCACCCGGGTTGAGAGCCTCCCAGACCGACAAGGCATTGGAAGCGAAAGGTATTATGACCTGGTCACGATTCAAAGATAAAATCCTAGTGACAAGGTCCACCACTCCCGCCGCCGACGCCAGGAAGGCCGGAAGACACACATCACGTACGCGCCGTATTCCAATTCCACCGCTACGTACTGGTAACGAAGCCAAATCCCACTGTTCTGGACCCAAACACACATTCAAAATACCTTCCGTTAACTCTTTCACCACAAAGTCAAAAGAATCCATGTGGCCGGGGTGCATCCAGACTGGGGAAGTGCGCAAAAAGTACGTCACCTTCGGCACGGCGAAACAGGATCTCAGCAAAGTAAGTGCGACGTGACCCGAGAGCTTTTTTAACTTCTCACCAGCAGACCTCAGAAGCTGCTCTCTTACTTCGAAGGCTTCAGGTATGGCTGCGGGAAAAATCGGAGAGCCCAAAAGATAAAAATTCCCTGAAGTTAACTCTGTGAGACCAGGGAGCAAGGTTTCAAACTTGGCGAAGGAAAGCTGTGAGTTAGCGCCACACGGAAAAAACTCACATTTATTCGAGTTAACCTCCAGCCCTAACTCCCGAAAAAGTGGAAGGAGCACAAGCAGATCCCTCTCAACCTCCTCTGGGCTACCTCCCAGTGTGCCGTCGTCGAGGTACCAGACATTCAAAGGAGATCGAGAACCAGAGACTGCCTTTTGAATAGCCAGACTAAAGATCAGGGGACCAAGCGGGTCACCCTGTTGAGCCCCTACCTGGGAAGGAATGGGCGAACCGTTATAAAAAAGCTTGGAAGGGGACGAATAAACCTGATGCAAGAAGGGGTAGAGAGTTGGAACCTTCTCGCGAACTTCAGTTAAAATATAACATATGTGTGTGTGTGTGTGTGTGCGTGTAGTGAGTGTATGTGTAGCGATTATGTGAAGGTAAACAGTTGAGGGATTGTATGTGGTGTGTGTGAGGGTGCACTTGGAGAATATGAATTAAGTAGCTATTAAAACAAAGAAGAATTGAACGATGACATTAATTTATTATTCTACGTATAATTTCTTTCAAAGCTTTGTTTGGGTAAATCTTCTCTCCGCTCCTCAGCTATAATCTTGCGCCATTTTTCCCTTTCAACGTCTTGTTTTGGGAATCTGGAATAAAAAGCTTTTTTATTACTTAAAAACGAATTTGCTATTCCCGGGTTGTTTCTTTTTATAATTAAAGTAATTTATAAGATATGTATTAATATTATTGAATTGAAATCATTTATTTCAGACTTATTGGTCCATAATAATAAATAAATACATACATTATTAATATGAAATAGGCTTCTTTTACAAAAAATATAAATTAGCGACTCCATCATTCCATTTTTAACTATGTTCCACTTCATCCATCTTTTGTCGCCGTCCGCTCATTACTAGTATAGCGCGAGAGAAAGAGACAAACTGCGTAAGACCAAATCAAGGAATTTACTTTAATTATTCTAGAAAATAAATGTTTTTTGTAAGTTAGGAAGCCATTTTGACCACAAATGCATAACATTATAAAATTATTAACAATTACTTACCGGAAATACGATACGTCATCCTTTTTCAACGTATATAAGGTGTTATTTTTGCACTTTTTTACGGAGCACTTAGGCATGTTGCCGACACGGCGGATGAAGCGCTACTGACCGCCCAATTGTGCTTAGAACATTTTCAAGCACAATTTGCTGCGGACACATTCTAAGCCGTGATGGTGCATCTAGGTAGTTTAGATCGATGCTAAGACAGTAAAAATCAAAGGTAGGATCATCCATCGTAAACAATATATAAGTATTATATTCCGATTGCGACTGACTTCGGACCACGGACTCGACCCTCTATACCAAGTTATCTACGGTGCTTAACACTAAGCATGGCCGATAAGTTGTAACACTAATAATGGAAGCTGCCGAGCTGAGTTCACGGCACATCCCGACCACGGACAACCCGCTGGAAGCTTTCCAACCACAAATCGTGAAATTTATTTGCCCTCAGCCGTTGCTAGTGCATCTACGTGGGGCGTTTACAAAAACACGTTTAGGTTGTACTGCGTGGCTAGATGTGGCTAAAAATATTGCTAATACTTTTTTTACTTATTTATTAAAGTGCAACCAAACTTGATAGATACAATGAGTGAATTCGAAGTAGGTACTCACCGGTAGTTATAAAATGATATGAATATTCACACTTAGATCATACTTTACCTAGTCGTTTTCAAGGAAGAGATCGCTTTCAAGCGATAAGACCAATCTGTTGTTATTAATTGTTTTTAGCCCCCGACGCAAAAACGACGGTGTGTTATAAGTTTGACGTGTCTGTCTGTCTGTCTCTGTGTGTGTGTGTGTGTGTGTCTCTGTCTCTGTGTGTGTCTGTCTGTGGCATCGTAGCTCCCAAACGGATGAACAGATTTTGATTTTTTTTTGTTTGAAAGCCTAATTAGTCGGGAATATTCTTAGCCAATCGGTCCACTATGTCGGGGTTTTTTCAATTTTTTTTTATTTTGTGGTTCTTTAGGATATAAATTATGTCAGTTGTGTAATAAAGAGTATCGTATTGTATAATAAGATTTCAGAGTTGAATAAATGTACACATTGTACACCACGGTCCACACATTTAACAAATCATGGACTTGAACATAATATAGGGACAGGGACTCTAATGAACCAAGAGTAAAATTACATATATCACTCCTGTATCCCATAAAGGGGTAGGCAGAGCACATGAACTACTAAGTTTCAGTGCCACTCTTAGCAAAAAGGGGTTGAAAGAAATTCAAATTGTGACATTGCAGTAACAGGTTGCCTTGCCAGCCTCTCCCCTACGCCACAATTTAACCACACATCCCACAGTCGACTTCTACGACACCCACGGGAAGAAAGGGGGTGGTGAAATTCTTAACACGTCATTATACGGGTACAAGAGTAAAATTATTTGGCAATTCCTAAAACATTGTGTTAAAATGGCTCATCCAGAAAATTTTAAGTATCGAAAATGTACACTGGATGCAATATTTCGTGTGGTCCAAGTTATGGCGTAGCAATTCAAATATCGAGTAATAAATAAAGCACACTGTTCGAATTTTACCGACTACCCGTTTTGTACCGAACTTTGTGGTTTCTAGATTTTATCGCCAGCCCCATTATTCTGACGGTGTTCGGCAATGGCGTGAATTATTGTCATTTTATCACGCAATTTACATATAAAACAAATTCTCGATCTTCAACTTTATCACGAGCAAGATAAGATATATTTGTTTAACGGAGCTTATTTCAAATGAACTTGCAGTTTCAGTTGAAGCCGTTGGATTGAAACTGAAATATTCATGAATTATGTGCCTTATCAAGAGCAGGTAATTACTTTTATTGTGTTTATTTTTTATATTAGTATATAAAGTAACATGTATGACATACATTTATTTAATGGCCAAATCCACCGGTTGACGATCCGGGTAAAAAACCTGGGTCTTCATTACGCGACTAAAGTCTTTACCACTAGACTATCCGGCCACTAATAAAGAAAATTAATTTGTTTCCTAGTCGGATATCTTTATGTAAAAAAAATCATAGTGTAATGTTAGGTAATTAAAACAGTGCTTCAATTTGATGTCAAAATACCTAACGTTTAAAGTAAATAAACTAAATTTTAAGTCCACTAAGTTTGCAGCAACGACTTGTAACTATAGACGTACTAAACTTATTAGTCCTACTGTAGGTAGTTTAACACTGATGAATTGATAAAAATAATTATGATTTGTTTACTAGTTGTCAAAGCGGACCCCAGGCTCTCATGAGCCGCGTGGCAAATGTCGGGATAACGCAAGGAGGATGATGATGATTTTTTTACTAGTTTTATTTGTCATTCGCTACTATAAAATTACGGATGCTTCCATTGTAAGTAACTTGCCAACCTGACTTATAATATTCCATTTTTCATATTTGCAAAAGCCATTCGCCAATTATTCGTACGTGACACTGATTTTTATGCGATCATTACAACGAGCAAAATGATACGTGATGGAATACACACAAATTTGCGCCGCTTGAGCAAAAAATGTAAATTGAGACAACCGTTTAATTTAGCCAGAAACGTTTATTATCTTCAGGGAAATTCAGCGGATTCGTGACCCGAATGCCGCTCCGGTTTTCATCAAAATTACTACCCTCCAACGTGGTTTGGGCAAAGAACAGTTTTTTATTCTAATTGCCAAACAAAATTGCGAGTAAATGAAACGATTTAAATAATCTCAATTTTAATAAAAAAAATCCGCCTCTGCTTCGCCTTTATTAATTCGAGGTATTGGAATAAAATTAAAACGCGATAAAATATATTCTTTAATATTAAAATAATATTAAAAAAAAGTGGATGAAGTCTATTTTTTTCATTAGAAGTAGGTAATTTAATATTGTTTTCTCAAACATGGTATGAAATATTGATGTTATGTGCCTTATAATTGGCAGCGAAGTATGACGTTGCAGGTGTGGCTAGGACGATTGATAGATAATGGAATTTCATACAAACCTTGCAGGCCAAGGCCGGCAAAGTCCTCTTTTTTAATTTCCAAACACAGAAAATTGTGACATAACATCCAGGTATTTAGCCAATTAAAAAAAAAACTATAAGGGGCTTTGCCGACTGCCACTGGTACGGGCCCTAGACAATATTTGATTTTGGGTGCGTTTTCATACAAAAAAAAAATTTTTCGTTTTTTTTTTTGATTTTTTTTTTAACTTTTTGTTTTTTTATAAGCGTATACGGGGTATTTTACGCTACGACGCACCGTTTAGGAGATACAGCCATCCAAAGTTACTATTTTCAGTAGACTTTATTTATTTCATACCATGTTTGAGAAAAGCACTATACATACCTCGGCGGGAAATGGGGTTGCCCGCCTCAGACCTATCCGTATCCTATCTATATGTCTTCGGCCGGCAACCCCCTTTATCCCGGCCTCTGTAGTAATGTACTATTTAATTGGACGGAATAACTCAGTCTATTTTTTTTTATTTTATCAACTACAAATTCGCATTATTTCTATAAAATTGTTAAATAGGGTTTTTATATGATAAAAATATGAGGTAAATGTATCTGATAATTCTTGAAACTGTTCGGAATTTTTTGAATCATTATGCAATTATCGCTCGAACTATGCACGAAGCCATCCGATAAAAGTATATTCATCCACACTTCTGCCTCTCATAGTGACAACGAGACGAATAGAGATCTTATACGGCTCTGTCGATGTATGACACGTGAATTATTCATAGAATATTTTATCTCTTCACTCGCAAAGTCGATGTCATGTATGTTTTAGTTGAGACTCGGATCAGGCGTACGAAGGAATGAGTTTTCACTTTCAAATGTTAGTGTTCCATACGGATCGCCGTTATTGAAGCGAGAAATATTGGTTTTATTTACATTTATATCGTAAAGTTTCATAAGAAACATATGAACGTCTTGCGGTTTAAAATAAAACATGTTTACTCGTTCGTTTCTTAAAATTCTGAACAAACTATGTTTCTTCTATTCTGAACAAACTATGTTAGTAAAATTATTGGAAAATTAGCAAAAAATGTGTGCTACTCTGCAGCGGCGCCACCTTAATGAAATTCAACTAATTATATGTTAAAATGATGTTCGTAAGACGTACAGTATGTACGTGTAATGTTAAGACTGTACTTATAGCGGGAAATGAAATAATGGGCTTTTATTGTGGCGCCGCTGCAGAGCATGCTCTATTACAAACTATGTTAGTAAAATTATTGGAAAATTAGCAAAAAATGTGTGCTACTCTGCAGCGGCGCCACCTTAATGAAATTCAACTAATTATATGTTAAAATGATGTTCGTAAGACGTACAGTATGTACGTGTAATGTTAAGACTGTACTTACAGCGGGAAATGAAATAATGGGCTTTTATTGTGGCGCCGCTGCAGAGCATGCTCTATTACAAACTATGTTAGTAAAATTATTGGAAAATTAGCAAAAAATGTGTGCTACTCTGCAGCGGCGCCACCTTAATGAAATTCAACTAATTATTTATGTTAAAATGATGTTCGTAAGACGTACAGTATGTACGTGTAATGTTAAGACTGTACTTATAGCGGGAAATGAAATAATGGGCTTTTATTGTGGCGCCGCTGCAGAGCATGCTCTGCAGCGGCGCCACTCAGTTCTCATAGATAGAAATTACATCATCTACTTTTTTCTTATGGAAATTGATGTACCAATGTTGTTGTTAGGATCGGTCTCAAGAGACAAACAGTCAAAACATATTGCACAATTTTATTTTTGCTACAATTTATTAGAATTCCGTATTTTCTGTCATTAAATTCAGTAAATCAAATAAAATAGGATTCGATTACTTATCGTTAAAAAAATGTTTGACTTGGCAAATAACCAAGCGTCTGAAACTCTGATTACATGTTGAAAAAAAAAGTTGGCGGGATTTGGTTATGTATTATGTTCTTTCGCTTTACGACAATTTCATGGTTTTATTTATTTATTCGTATGGCGCATTTACATAAACTTTCAAACAATATGTAGCTAGAATTATAAGTCCACATTCAGGGTCCCAAGCCACGAGATTGCGTCAGGTGTTAATTTAAACAGGTCTTCCGGAGGGCCTGGGAAAGCATGCAGAGGGCAGCGCTGTATAATGTGCTCAATGGTTTGAGCCTCTTCACCACACTCGCAGAGCGCAGAGTCCCGCCAACCCCATTTATGGCGGAAGTAATTACAGCGCCCGTGACCAGTTCTCAGTCTGTTCACTCGACACCAGAGTTTTCGTGGCAGGTCAAAACCACCTGGTTTCGCTATGGGATCCATGGTTGGCAGTATAGTTCCAGCAGTAGTTTTACTCCACTCGTATTTCCAACTCTGTTCGAGGTCAAAATCAGTCAGTTTTTGGGCTGTAACGCATGCTGGGCGGCGAGACTTAAGACGTTGGGGTGGGGGATGGCAAAAGGACTGGTGGCAAGGCAAAGACTGCTGCGCTTTTATTTTTTCTGCTTCCCTCTTTAGCGCTTGTAGTCTACGCAGGTGCGGCGGAGCAATATGACTAAGAACCGGTAGCCAATGAAGGGGCGTAGACTTTATTGTGCCTGATACACAACGCATGGCTTCATTCAGCTTAGTATCCACTTTCTGAACATGTGCACTATTCAGCCATACTGGGGCACAGTATTCGGCAGCTGAGAAGACCAGGGCCGTAGCCGATGTACGAAGGCAATCAGCTGAGGCGCCCCAAGTAGTACCGCTAAGTTTGTGGAGGATGTTATTCCGCGTGGCAGCCTTCAACGCAACTTTGTGGAGATGTTCTTTGTAGGTCAAAGTTCTATCCAGTGTCACCCCAAGATACTTTGGATAGGGATTGTGTCTCAACTGACTTCCATTGAGAAACACAGCCGGGTGGTAGTTAGCAGACCGATTGTTGAGGTGAAAACATGCCACTTCCGTCTTGCTTGCACTAGGTATTAGACGCCAAGCGTTGAAGTACTCACTGAGTTTTACTAAATCTGACGACAAAACTTCCTCACCGGACTTGAAATCTTTACTCTGGTAAACAAGTGCTATATCATCAGCGTAAATGAATTTAGTGGACTCAGTAGGTGGTAAGTCGTGGATGTATAAGTTAAAAAGACTTGGAGCGAGGACAGAACCCTGGGGTAAGCCATTGTTCAGTCTTTTCTTGCGGCTTTTGGCATCACCAAGATAGACCTCAAATTCTCTATCGCTAAGCATACTCATTATTATGTCTGCTATTTCTCGGCTTGGGATCGCTTTAAGAATTTTACACATTAAGCCTTGCTTCCAGACAGTATCATATGCCGCAGTCAGGTCCACAAAGACTGCAGTAGACTTCAATTGTTTCTGAAAGCCAGCTTCAATATGTGTGGTCAGTGCCAATACTTGGTCCGTGCAGCTTCGTCCTCTTCTAAAACCTGCCTGCTCTGGTGGAATAACAGCGTCGATGTGTGGTGTGATTCTTGAGAGAATAAGGCGTTCTAGTAACTTAAATGTGCAACTGAGAAGGGATATGGGTCGAAAGTTTTCAGGCTTGTCATCCGTTTTGCCAGGTTTTAGGATTGCAATGACTTTGGCTAACTTGAATTCCCTCGGTAAGCAGTTGTTTTGTACAATATTGTCGAAGAGGGCAGTAAGCCAGCTTATGCTTGCTGGACCCATGGCTCGAATAAATTCGTTGAAAATGTTATCTGGTCCAGCTGCTTTACTATATTTTAGGAGCTTTATGCCTTCCATTACTTCGCCTATGCTAAAAGGTCTTGAGAGAAGATGGCCCGTTGGAGCGTTCCTCCTAGCAGTCCGCAGTTCTTGCTTAACTCGTTTTGAGAACAATTTATCCCGCTTAGCTCTGGTTACTTCTACCATCCGATTTGCAATGGCGTCAGGCTTTATGTTTCGACCGGAGCTTCGTGGGTGAGGTTTTCCTGAGAGGCGGTGCAGGACTTTCCAAGCCTTACGACTTGATCTTTTAAAATCCATGTTGGTAACTGTAGATTTCCACTTCTCCTTCCTAAAAGATCCAAAGATTGGAGTAGCGTGGCTCCAGTCGCATGATCTTCTGTTTCCATATAATCTCGGTATAATTTTTCGCTGTCGGTGTTCCAACCTGGCACATATTCTTTTCTGAAACCTCTTGGAATATTCTTCTTGGCGGCTTTAATGACTAGCTCAACGAATGTTTTGTAGTTTGCTGGGACGGGGTCCAAGTTTGCAGCTACAAGCTCCGAATCCAGCGTCTTTTCAAAACCCTTCCAATCCGCGCGGTTGAAATTCCATCTAGGAGCTGGTATTGAGTTGGTCAGTGGTATCTTGAGACCTACTTCTGAGATGACTGCTCTATGCTGGCTATTTGGGAAATTTCCTTGGACTGAGCGTGCAGCAGGAAGGGGCTGGTCAAGGTGATCCTTTGAGACAAAGGTCAAATCAGGGTTGTAATCTTTGCCCCATCTTGCGGAGTGGAAAGTACCCCTATCCTTAGCATCAAACAGTAGGTGTAAGTCACAAAGGTCCGCCCAAAATGCAAGTGCTTCTCCGTTATCGTCAGCGCTGTGATACCGCCAGGATGTATGGTGGCTGTTAAAATCACCAGTGTATATAGAAGGGTGTGGGAAACTGGGTAAGACACTTGTTGGCCACTTAACTTTTGGCGGTTTATACACATTCGTCACTGTGAGATTTTTAACTCTGATTATGATGGTGAAAATCAGGTCAATATCACCGGTGTCTATCAGCTGGACATCATTTAGGCTAGATCTGACATAGGTAGCTATGCCATACTTTGGATGGTGAACAGCTTTGACCAATGTAAACCCCGGTATCTGGCCTCTTCGTTCAAGATCTGAGTCGTCCTTCGTGTGAATTTCCTGAATGCAGACTACGTCGATGTTTTCCTTATGCAAAAGCCTTTGCAAGTAGTCGCTTTTGGCTGAACTTATGCCTTCAATATTAATTTGCATGATGCGAACTGAAGGTCCGACATCCCTAGTCGAAGGGCCCTGAGAAGGGCCTTTGGGAACAGCATTTCTTGCCATGTGGAATTCGCAATCGGAACAATTACTTTGGAAAGTTTATTTCGCCTCGTAGTTTGTCACTCTTTAGCACCACCCAGGGGACACGTGCAGGGCTGTGGTAGGTAAATCCTGCGGACGCGAGTAACAGTTGTCCCCCATTTCATGGTGTAAATTGCCGAGAAAAATATAATTAATTCCTCGCAATCGAAGTGAAAAGCAGAGTGTACAACAGGGTCATAAATTTAATAATAATTATTGAAACTCAGAGCAAATCGCGCCGAGCGCGGAAGCGCGGGAAGGGATATATCTCCCTCTCGCTTACCCGTAGGTACATCTCCTTACATACTATCTCATACCGTTCAGGCGGAATGCGGAATTACTGAAAGTACATAAATTTACTAAGTGATAGTGATTTTTTCCATACGTACATAATAAACAGCATTGGTACATCAATTTCCATAAGAAAAAAGTAGATGATGTAATTTCTATCTATGAGAACTGAGTGGCGCCGCTGCAGAGCATGCTCTGCAGCGGCGCCACAATAAAAGCCCATTATTTCATTACCCTGCTCTCACCTACCGTTAATGCAACCCCCGCGACGCCGCGAGCGATCACATCGACCGCCATTAAATTAAATCGAAATATTATGTTTTAATCGTTCAATCTCCATATTTGTGTGTTTATATCGTGATTATTGTGCGTGACAAGGCCTGAGACTGTTTATCGTACCGCCGGCCGGTGTGTGAAGGAGAAGGGGTGAACGTGAAAGAACCAGCCACGCTGAGGAGCCACACTGCAACTGAAGGTTAGTCCGGTGCATGATATCCTTGTTGGCCAGGTTTCTCAATTAGTATCGTTTGTTACCAGCGAGTATACATATTTATGCTCGATCCAGACAGTTACGAATTGGCATTGCATCATATTTTCGAAAACCGCGTCAATTTGTAACATCAGGTACAGTCATAACATTTCACGTACATACTGTGAGAAACGGAACTCTTCTCTTGGGTCTATGGTTCTAGACTTTCCAGAACGATGTCAAACTGTCATCGAACGCAATTGTTTTTTTATACACAGTTGTCATGTAACGCGCATAAATTGAATAAATATAGTTTATTAATTAATTACTAGTTTCAATATACAACATTGGCGACGAGTATTTAGTGTGCAAATGAACCAGTGAAATAAAAGTATAAAAGTAAAATTATCAGTGTAATAAAGTGTTAGTGTTAATTTGGCAATAATGGCGGACGACACATGAAGACTAAAATCTCATCGCAAGAATTTGATGTCAGATTCCGATTATCTAGACGCAGAGCTAATGGGTGATGAACCTCCTGAGGAAATCCGCAATAGAATACAACAAGTAAAAAACGGAAATATAAGTTTCATCTATAAATGTAAGAAAAACGAATTGATTGAAATTTTAGTGGATGAGAGGTTAGACTTCAGTGAAGACTCTACAGTGGATCAATTACGGAAATTATTGAGTGATCACTTCAAAAATAAAGGAAAAAAACAACAAAAAGTGCATACCTTAACAATGACCGCGTTAGGCGAATTAAAACCATTTGACGGAGAAAAGTGGGAGGTGTTTGAGCAACAGTTCGAATGTTTTATCTTAGTTAATGATATAACTGAAGAAAAAAAAGTGCCTTTATTAATTACCAAATTAACGGCCAAAGTGTTCGAAACACTGACTTATTTATGTTCACCAAAACAACCAAAGGATTTAACTTATAAAGAACTAGTAAAGAGACTTCAAGACAAATATGTCAAGACTTTATCAACAACACTGGAAAGAGCCGAATTTCGGAAAAGAAATCAGTTGCCAAAGGAAAAAATTCAGGATTATGCTCTCGAGCTGAGAAAGCTGGCTGGAAAATGCAATTTTAAAGATGCCGAAGATCAAATTAAAGAAAAGTTCATGGAAGGTGTGTCATCAAAACTGATCAAGTTCGAATTAATGAAAAGTCCGCCTGAAATGACCTTGGATAAATGCATCGAATTAGGAAGAACGGTTGAAGCCGCTTTGCTCCACACAGGTAGCTCTGAATGTGTGACTGAAATGTTTTATAACCGAGAGAAAGCAAAGCCAACTTACAAACCAAGGAAAATGGATAATAGCAATAAACTTGGAGGACAATGTTACTGTTGTGGAAAACATAATCACATTAAAGC
Organism: Leguminivora glycinivorella; assembly: GCF_023078275.1. Lineage (NCBI taxonomy): Eukaryota > Metazoa > Arthropoda > Insecta > Lepidoptera > Tortricidae > Leguminivora > Leguminivora glycinivorella. Next base: position 13,190,817 of record NC_062978.1, read on the forward strand.
AGAGTGTACTCTAAAAAATAAATTTTGTTCAGAATGTGGAGTTCAAGGACACATATTCAGAATGTGTCCCAAAAGATCAAAACAAGTTAATGTAATAGAAACCACTACATCAGGAAATGAGGACGGTGAACGGGTGGAAACACCAGAGCACAATTTGTATGAAGGGTATACAACATATACCGTTAACAGTGTAAGTAGGATACCACCAGAATACTTAACTCTAAATGTAAACAGTCATAACTTACCATTCCAAATTGACACGGGGTCTGAGGTGACAGTGATGTCAATTAGTGATAGAAATAAATATCTGGGTAGTTTTGAGATACAAGAAAGTAAAACATTGTTTAAAAATTTTGATCAAAGTATATCTAAACCAATAGGAATTGTTACAAATATAACAGTAAGTTGTAATAATATCACTAATAAATTAAGTGTATTTATTGTGAATGATGACTTGCCCAGAGTCATTGGTAGGGACTGGCTGTACGCATTTAAATTGTGGCCTCCAAAATGGGCTGACAATATTGATAAGGAAACTTACATGTTTCAAAATGTTTCAGATGCAGAACAATTAATAAGAGACCGGTTTGCAGAAATATTTGAACCTGGATGGGGGAATTTCAAGGGCGAGGTGATCAATTTAAAACTGAAGCCTAATGCTCAACCCAGGTGTCTACCAGCCAGGCGAGTACCCTATGCACTGCGTGAAAAGGTAAATGATGAAATTACTAGATTGGTAGGAAATGGTAGAATTACAGCAGTCGAACATAGTGAGTGGGGTACTCCAGTAGTACCTATCATAAAACCTGATGGCTCGGTCAGGCTCTGTGGTGACTATAAATTAACTGTGAATCCTTGTATGGAAATTGATCACTTCCCTTTGCCTCATGTTGATGATATTTTAAATTCTTTAAAGAATGGCGAATATTACTGTGAACTGGACTTAAAAGAGGCATATTTGCAGGCTCCACTTAGTGAGGATAGTAAAGATTGTACAACTATAGTAACAGAATCAGGAACATACAAATATAATTACTTGCCCTTCGGGGTAAGTTCCGGCCCTGGGGCTTTCCAACGTTTAATGAAAAAAACATTAGCTAATATTCCTAATACTGTAGTGTTTATCGATAACATTTACATAAAGGGTGATTCGTTGCAAGACACTTATGAAACATTGTGTCAAGTCTTAAAAAAGTTGCATGATTGTGAATTCAAATTAAAATCACAAAAGTGTAAGTTTTTTACTACTCATCTAGATGTATTTGGGTACCGTGTAAACAAGAATGGTATCAGTGTGATTCAGTCTAATATTGAACCATTGTTAAATGCTAATGCACCAAAAAACCTGACCATGCTCAGATCATTCTTGGGTAAAATAAACTACTACTCTCGATTTTTACAAGACATGGCTACAACGCTAGCACCTTTATATGAATGTACTAAAAAAAACAAATTTATCTGGACAACAGACTGTGATGAAGCATTTACGAAAATAAAAAGAAAATTAGCTTCTGCAGATAATCTTAGACATTATGATCCTAATTTGCCACTGATCTTGACTTGTGATGCTTCAGATACCGGGCTCGCAGTAGTATTATCCAATAGAGATGAACAGGGTGTTGTAAAACCGATTGCATATGCTAGTAAAAAATTAAATGATGTTGAAAGAAAGTATTGTACAATAGACAAAGAAGCAATGGCAGTGATTTTTGGAATCACCAAATTTTACAATTATGTTTATGGTCGTTTCTTTGAGCTTGAAACTGACAATGCAGCTCTGACAAGAATTTTTGGCCCAACTAAAAGTATTCCAAAAATGGCTGCCAAACGATTGCAACATTATGCAATTTTTTTATCTGCATTTAATTATAAAATAAGGCATATAAAAACCAGTATTAATCCAGCTGATTTTCTATCAAGGTCCGTGTCTGAACAAAAGGATAATATAAATGATGATATAAATATTCATCCTGTATTTGTGAACGCTAGTTATAGTGTGTTGAGTTATACTAACGATTCCAACATGAAAACCTTAGATTGGAAAACAATTCAAACAGAATCAAAAAAAGATGTTGTTTTGTCCAAATTAATAAGGTATTTGACAGATGGCTGGCCAGAAAAGAAAAACTTAGATAAAGAAGTGTTACCATTTTATAGCAGAAGGAATGAGTTAACTATGGACAGAGGTTGCTTATTTTGGGGATATCGAATATTAATACCTCACACTGTTCGAGAATCGGTTTTGGTTGAATTGCATAAAAGTCATTTTGGAATCATTAGAATGAAAGAAATCGCACGCTCATATTTTTGGTGGCCGAACCTTGACTCAGAAATAGAAAACATTCCCAAAAAATGTATAACTTGTTTGCAAAATAGTAAAACGCCTTCGAAAACACAGAAACCGTGGCCTGTTCCCCCTTCAGTGTGGTACAGAATTCATGCTGATTTCCTGGGCCCATTTTATAATAAAATGTTTCTGGTCATAGTAGACAGTTATTCTAAATGGCCAGAGATATATGAAATGACTAATATTACTAGCTCTCGTACAATAGAGGTATTTGAAAGTGTATTTTCTCGTTTTGGATATCCAGTTCATTTGGTGACAGACAATGGTCCTACATTCACCAGTCAGAATTTTAAAGACTTTTGTAGTAATGGCAACATTAAGCATACATTTTCACCGCCGTATCATCCAGCGACGAACGGTGCAGCTGAACGATTTGTGGAAACTTTTAAGTCCGCTATTACTAAAATTAAAGAGAGTGGACTAGATTTACGATCTTCTATCAATCTGTTTATGTTTGACTATAGAAGTACACCACAACGCACTACAGGAATATCACCTGCTCGCCTAATGTTAAACCGAGAAGTAAGAAATAGATTTAGTTTATTGCGCCCTCCTCCTCTGTCAGAAGTGGTGCAGGAGAGAGTGGAAAAAAGGGACCAAGGGAGAAGGGATATCAGCTTTGTAATAGGTCAGAAAGTAATGGTTAAAGACTACAGGAAGGACAGCAGGCCGTGGGTTCAAGGGCTTGTTATAGAGGAGTCAATACCAGGAACTACCTATGTGGTAGATGTAGAAGGGTTTAAGTGGAAACGTCACATAAATCAGATGTTAAGCTGTTCTAATGAGTTAGAAGATTTATGTTAGTTTAGTTTGAGTAGGAGGAATTGTTAATTTGGTTTAACTAGTTAATTTACTAAAATAAGTGGAGGAGAGTGTGAGAAACGGAACTCTTCTCTTGGGTCTATGGTTCTAGACTTTCCAGAACGATGTCAAACTGTCATCGAACGCAATTGTTTTTTTATACACAGTTGTCATGTAACGCGCATAAATTGAATAAATATAGTTTATTAATTAATTACTAGTTTCAATATACAACACATACTGTACGTCTTACGAACATCATTTTAACATAATTATAATTAGTTGAATTTCATTAAGGTGGCGCCGCTGCAGAGTAGCACACCAAAAAATGCGTTCGTCAGATACATGTTGGTTGAAGAAGTGTGGTATCAAAAAATCAATGCCTGGATGCTAACGTCAACATTTTTGTGTGGCTCATATTAGTCTCAACATGCTTAACAAACATTACGCAACGAACAAATCTCTTAACATGAGCTATGCGTCGTCGAATAGTTCCTTTCTGATCATAATTCAGCAGTTCGACTTCATCAAATGTTATTTCTATGCATAAATTATAAATGCATAATTTACTATTAAAAACTGAAAAAAATTGAGGAGTCCTTTCTATTCATTCAGGATCCCATCATTAGAATTGGACTTTTATAAAAAAAGGGGGCCAATCTGTAAACACATTCAATAATTTTGTTTTCTCAAAATCGGTCTAGAAATTAGTGAGTATCGAATAACAAACATTAAAAACAAAAACAAAAATCAAACCGACGAAATGATAACCGCTTCGTTTTGAGATTTGTATGTCGGTTAAAATATGTTCTATGTAAACACAATTTTACTCGCATACGAATAATTATGGTATTAAAATATTAGTTTGTAACTCCCCAATGTTCAACAATAATTTCCTGGATGGATTAACTGACCTGAATAATTCCCAAAGCGTTAAATAGTTTATTAAATACCGAATTACCGTCCGAATATCTATGGGACTTATTGGGCTCGCCAGGTAATAAAAATTTATGCTTTTACATGATCTAATAACTTAAAGATTATTATATAAGGAATTTATCAAGACTATGTGTTATTGAATGACTCACTACACTGGTCAAAAAGAGAAATAAAAAAACAAAGTGTGATGTAAAGCTGCATTTTTGGTATGCTATTTGGGGTGCTTGGGGGAATATAGGACTATATTTTGCAAGCAAAAAAATGGTGTGCTAACTTCGTAATTTAAAAAAAAAGTAAAAAAATCAGACTTTTTTTGGTTTTTGCCGTTTTATTAAAAAACTATGCATTTTTGGTCAAAAATTGCTTAGTAATGTTGAAAGCGCATTAAATTCCAAACAGTTTGACATCTTTTTTATCAATGTCCGTGAAATATTTTTTGAGATATGAGCGTCAAAAAAAGAGCATTTTTCCCCTTTCTATGAAAATATTCGTTTTGCTAATATTTTGAGACAGATATCAGCAAAACAACTCAGGCTATTACATAAATTGTAAAATAAAAATGTTGAAAATTTCAATAAGACCAAAAGAGTGCCAGTTATTTAAAAAAATAGGATTATATCATAAGTCTAGTATAACTGGATCAGAAATAATCGGTGGATGGTAATGGCCAAATGGGATAGTTTACATATATTTACAGGAGGCGTAGCGGAGAACGAATTATTATTATTTGGGGGCTGTTCAAGTATTACTCAGACACATATTTGCGTATATCAAATCAACATTTATTTAGTAAGTTAAGTTTACGGTCAGAAAGACTTCAGGCTCGCCGTTTGGCGGAAAAAAATATTTACGAGTAGAAAACCCTCATTAATTGAATCAGATTGTTTCGAAATTGTTCTCGTACGGACTGGTTTTTAAAGCATATCACTGAGGGTCAATAACATCGATGCAATCTCACGAGCGTTGTCGTGGACGTGCCCGAATCATAGTATTCTCCGTTTAACGAAATATCAGTACATAGTATGTGTTGTATTGCACGCGCAGGTCTCTCACCGCCGCGCAGGTGTAGTCGGACCATAACTCGACAGTATACACGCTTGTACAAAAACTGAGGAACAGCTGTCTTTTTACGCTGTCACTACATTTGGCGAATCTTCTAGCCAACATGTTTGCCCTTACTGCGGTGGCTCGCCTCTGCCTTTCTATGTCCTCCTGGTCTTTTAAACTGGAGAACAAGATGTGGCCAAGATATTTGACTTCGTGTACTCTCCGCAATTGAACTCCATCAAGCAAAAGAGGTGGTACATGTGTGGGCATATGTGCTGCCTCCATGAGCATAAATTCAGACTTGTTCGGATTGTATCTCATGTTATGCTGGCTGGCGTATCTCTCGCATTCTGCAAGTAACTTACGCATAGCTCCCTCCCACAGATGGTGCTAGTAGGACCATATCGTCTGCATATGCGATGTGATTTATCATTTGCCCATTGATGGAGCAGCCAACCTACCGAGGTTGGCTGCTGTCGCAGGCTTTGACCAGTACCGACTGGTCAAAGCCTGCGACAGCCCATCCATGTACACGCTGAAGAGAGCCGGAGACATACTGCCTCCTTGTCTCACGCCACAGTTTAGCCCGCTGGCTGTGGACAGAGTTGACTTCCATCTTACTACGTTCTTCTGCTGGGAATACCACTTCTCCAGTATCTTAATAATTGGCGTGGGCGCTTTCCGTTCCCGTAGTTTATTCCACAGCAATTGGTGGTCAAATACAACTCAAGTGGACTTTCTATCACTACAGGAGTTGTGCCATCAAGATGCAGAACCAGGAAAATGTAACTAATTCTGTTTTATTTTTCTAATTTACTAAACTTCAAAATTTTACTGTATTTTATTTCTTCATTAGTAATAGTCAAATCGATGCAAAGTTAGCTTAGACAATTTTTTCAGATAAACGGATATCAAAGAAAGTAAGATCGAATAGATAGCACTTTCAACCTAAAACTTTTAGCGTAAACTATTTTACCTTAACTTAATCTACCAGACTCTTGCCTTCTCTATTTATAGATATTTTTTTTTTTACCAAAGTAACTATTCGTCTTACTGACCTTTATTTGCACTAAAACTAAAGCAAAATAAATTTTATACAATGTTATATTGCAATATATATCATATCATGAAGTATTTTGCAGATATTTGTCTAAAAATATTGGCAAAACGCTACATTTTATAAATGCGTCAAAAATTAACCTTTTTTGACGCTTCATATCTCGAAAACTATTTGACGGACATTGATAAAAAAGATGTCAAACTATTTGAAATTTAATGCGCTTTCAACATTACAAAGCAACTTTTGACCAAAAACGCATAGTTTTTTAATAAAAAAATAAAAACCAAAAAAAGTCCGATTTTTTTACTTTTTTTTTTAAATTACGAAGTTAGCACACTTTTTTTTTGCTTGCAAAATATAGTCTTACATTCCCTCAAGGACTCCAAATAACATACCAAAAATCCAGCTTTACATCACACTTTGTTTTTTTAGCCGATTTTCATGTAAGATTTGACCGGTGTATTGGTATTGTTCCTATTGTTGTCACTGTTACTAAATAATGGGCAAAAATCATGAAATTTTTTAATATCACTGATTATCTGTGTCTCAGCTCTGCAGAGCTCTCTGCGATCTCTCTTATTTTCAAAGCGGGACTACAGGTATATAATATATAAGTTTACAGGAATTCAAGATACGACCAACGAGCATGAAACGTAGCGAGTTGCAATATTGAGTTATACAATAACTGGAGCACCCGGGAGAATCGGGCGGCGCCCACCAAAGTTTGCTTTAACTTAGGATTCCTTATGCAAACTGAGACATGTGTAGCGTAAGATCTTGATAAAATTCCAGTCTCAGCGTTAAAGCAAAATTAACGGTAAATTAATTTGTATTAATACTGCCTCGAGTAAAGATATTGGTCCAGTCATGTAATGAGGAGGAATGAACCTAAGCAGAATAATGTTAGAGATGATGTTTATGGATGGAGACGAAAGGATAAACCTAAACGACGAGGGATAGACGTGTGAGAGAGGATATGAGAAAGAAGTGAGTGCTGAGATGACGAAACATAGAGGAGAATGGAAGAGGAAAAGAATTAGGTACTCATAAAGTGGGATAAAGGTAGAAGGAAGAAGACTGTCTTCAGTGAGACTTGAACCCACGACCTCCGATCCAGATTCAGGATTTCAAGTCTAATCCGACTTTGATTGTATATACAACTTTGATTGTATATAACATTTATTTTTTTATTTCGGAATTGATAAAGTTGATAAGTAGGTACATAATAATATGGCCGTTGCGGTAAAACCTTTATATATAATATTAGCAGATTACTAAAACAATAACATAATGGTATACAAAACACTTTCCTGCACATAAAATCTCAAATAAAAATAATAAGAAGTGACTGAGTATGACACGCGAATAGTTCGTATATACCTAACCCGCTGGCGTTTATTGATATTGATGCGGCCATACATCTTCCCTGCATGACCTTATCAATCATCCGGAGTTACTCTTAATACCTTTTGGGTGCGAAAAGAAAATATACTCAACATCTTTCTGCTGCACTAAAACAAAAAAGCAATCGCTAGTAGAGGAACATTGTTACTTAGGACCTTTTGTGATCAGGAGAGCAACAAGCCGGCAGGGTAGTTATTATGTAAATAATATCACGGGACCTAAAAGATATCTCTGGCAGGCAGAGATTTAACTGCCTCATCCGATGTAAGGGAAGGGAGGCCTACATATTTGTAAATTGCCAACATACGGAAGGTTTGCATTATTTTTTACATAAGTTACTTTTGGTTGCGGTGGCTTGGCAATTATTATAGCATAGTAAATACAAGTAAGTGTCGGGTTTTGTTTTTTAATAAGTTAGTTGAGGTATAGGGTGGGGTTTCTTTAAAGAAAGGATATATTACCTATAAATTGGACAGTATGGTTAATAGTTAAGAATGATTGTATTACAACGAAATTAATGCAAACACATTGAATTCATGCATTATTAATAACCCCAAGTTACACGTGATGGTGTTCTATGATATGATATCGAATTGAAACCTAGGGAATCGGAAGTGGTACAATATTTGTGTTGAATATAAGTACACATTAAAACTTTACAGTTAAACATTGAAATAATTACGTACTAAAATGTTTAATAAGAGGTATTGAAATAATTATTATAGGGATAAATTAGACCAGTTGCTTCAGAGTAGACATAATTAAATAAATAAATAAAATAATAAATATTATAGGACATTTTTTTACATAGATTGACTGAGCCCCACGGTAAGCTCAAGAAGGCTTGTATAATGGGTACTCAGACAACGATATATAATTATAATATACAAATACATGTACTCTTTTAAGCAATGAGACGTTTAGACTTTCAATGGCAGTTCGACTCGGTGCCATTTGTGTCGCCCCACACACATGCCACTGGGGTTCCTCCTGTTACCGGTAAGGCCTGCACGGTGCAGTAGGAGTGCAGGCCGCCTTTGCCAGTGCCGGAGCACCTGCCGTCCTAGAGCCCACAGGGCTCACCAGGGATGATGGTAAGCGGCCTGATGGCATGACCCTCGTTCCCTGGAAGCTAGGACGGCCCTTTGTCTGGGACGCCACATGTGTGGACACTTTGGCACCGTCCCACCTCCCAGGGACTTCTGCCAAAGCTGGCACGGCCGCCGAAGCGGCCGAACGCCTAAAACGGCGCAAATATGCAATCATAGACTCTGGTTGCATGTTTGAGCCGTTTGGGGTGGAGACCCTTGGACTCTGGGGACCCGGAGCACACTCTGTTTTCAGGGAGCTGGCAAAGCGTCTCATTGATGCTACGGGTGACCAGAGGGCTGGTTCATTTCTTGCGCAGCGAATAAGCATCGCGATCCAGCACGGCAATGCCACCAGCCTTCTGTTCTGGGCACCCATCTATGATGGCACTACCATCCGGCGCCGAGCTTGCTCCTGTTTTTTATTTGTAAATATTTTTTTTGTACATATATTTATTCTGTGTTAGATTAAGTTTAATAGTTTAAGTTTTTTTTATGTTTTTTTATACAGATGTACCAACATTTTACAAATTAAATTTCAATACTATTGTACTAATTTGTCGTTAACCTGTTAAAAATACATATATATTTTATTTATGCGGTAAATAACACTTGTCCATATTTAAGTAATATTTTGATTACGCTACATTTATTGTAACGTTTTGCTTCTTTTCAGCGAAATTATGATTGTAATTTCAGTGTAACACATTACATTATTTATTTTATAAGTATATTGCATGCACTTAAGCGCTCATGTTACCACAATATGCGGCAAGAAAGGAAACGCAAAATGAAAGCTGCAAGCGACAGAGTGCTGCTTCCTACAAAAATGGCTACCAGTCAGAATGTTCGGAATTTGCCAACAAAAATATTCACGTTAAGTTACTAGAAAAATTTTAGATCAATTCTATGTATTTTGAAAACCCTCGCATGCACAAAATCGTTATGAAATATTATTCATAACGATTTTGTGCATAAACAAATTTAATACAAAAAGCAAAAAATGCACCTCACATACGTAGGTAGGTACACTTTTCGGTAAAGTGAGCGTACACGCGTTGCAACAAGGGTTTCGATTGGTATCAGCTAGGATCCTTAATTCCTTCGAGACTCTTGTTCGAACTAAATGATGTATGTATTTTAATGACATACTGTAAATTATGCCCTCAAAAATATGAATAACCTTCATGTACCTACTAAGGTATAAAGCCTGAACACTTAACAATTTGCGTACCTTCCTTCATGTACCTTCATGTTCCTACTACGGTATAAAGCCTGAAGTGGCCTGAACACTTAACAATTTGCGTTTTATATACAATTATTATTTTCGCCTGTCGCGGTGCTAACAGAACAACAACAGTCTGTGCTAACAGACGTAACATTATACGCAAATATCCTTTGAATTTGAATGTACCATTATTGTATTTTTTTTTACCTTACAAATTTTTCAGGTTTCACAGACCACTTTTATAAAATACATTGCTCTCGCCAGTCAATAAAGTACAACGAGATTTCGAAAGTAAACGGGCAAAAATCTTTTTGTCCGAGGTGAACAGGAAACGGTTTAAAACGTCTTATTGTGTCTTATAGCGAGTTCCCTTATCTCGAAGCAAACTTAAATTTATGTTTTCCTAGAGGCTTTGGAAATACGACGTGAAAAGTTTGAAATTTCGTGTAAGACGGTGAAAGAAAATGATAAAGATTGTGAGGCAGAGTAGGCTTACGGTAGCCCACTAAATCTAGGTGTTATACTTTTTTTTTAATGATTAATATTTATATTATGATTAACAGAGTCAAATCTTAGGTTAATTTTACCTACATAATTAACACATTAAATGACGTTGTTAACACATTAAATGAAGTCGACTGTGAGATATGGGTTCAATTGTGGCGTAGGCGAGAGGCTGGCAACCTGTCACTACAGTGTTACAATTTGGATTTCTTGCAACCCCTTTTTGCCAATAGTGGCCCTGAAACTTACCCCTTTATGGGATACAGGCGTGATTATATGTATGTATGTAAATGACGTTTTAGATGAAGGTAAATGACATCCACGCTTAAGAATCAATATTGTCTAACTAAAATTAGATTATATGTTATGCTTAGACGATATTGATTCTTAAGCGTCGACATGTAAGTAAGAGAGAGAAAGCATCAGTTTTTAAATTACTTACTATTCTACCGTGGCGCTAAAAATCAAATATTTAAATATTTCACTCACGAATAAATAAAGTCACTTAATATTATATTTAGTATGACTGTCGCTTGTGTCATGAATATGCAAGTGGCGGTGCTGTGATGTAGCATAATTTTACTGGCGCTCCGACAGACTAGCGAAATATCGCTATGTGTATTTGTAATTCATGTACAGGTAAATAACTTTTTTTTAATTAAATCAAGGTCTGTTTAGTAAACAATAGTCAAAACAGACGACAAGTATGCATAGTTTGATTTTAAGCTCTGGTTTCCTAGGATACCGGTGCCGTCATTATAGCAACCGGCCGTTTCCATATTTCATATGTTCTAAAACTTTATTTTGTTTCAATTTCAATTTAAGACTACAAAGTAGTCGCCTCTTGATATTGTAACGGTTTACCGTTATCCCTAATTAAAATCCTATTAAATAAAAATAAAACATTCCTAAATATAACTATAAACTACTATAATACATTTTGAAATACATTCTTATAAATAAAATATTTTATAACAAAAACTTAAAAACTAAAACAACAATGAAGAATAAAACTACGTATGTACAAACAGAATTGACGACTGCATCTGTTATTAGTTAAAACTAGATGCGAAAATGAAAATGAAAATGAAATATTTATTTTTCAAGTAGGCATATTACAATGCGCATATGAACGTCAAATAAAGCTACGCCGGCTCTAACCCTACGCCTCAGCCTCGAGAAGATTTCAGTCCCCCCTCAGTTGGGAGGGGGGTATCCACTATGGGACCGGCAAGAAACTCGGCGGGCAACTTCTTTTCAAAACATTACATCTTATAATTAACATGCATTAAATAACAAGATACAATTTAACATGCAAAAGTATTCATCAAAGAATATGAACAGACTAGGTACTCTATGGAAATTAATTTCAATAAATTATATTATTGCTTAATAATACGTCGTTCTTCTTCAGAGAAAACATATCAAATTGTCACAGAAGAAAAAAGATAATATGAATATCAATATCATTAAATATGTAGTTTACCTACACAACATAAAATATAAAATATTTGATGTGCTTTCTTATCTGAACTGTGTCCTCTATACATAATACAATTATTTTAATTGCTATTCGTTTTTTGTAGTTTCTGGTTCGGGCCATGCATGTTTGTCTGTCAAATAGTCCTCGACTCTGTAATAAGCCTTTAACATCAATGATTTTTTTAAGTAGTTCTTAAGAGCTGGGAGGGGTAATCTCAAAGCAGTGTCAGGTAACTTATTATAAAAATGAATGCATTGTCCAACAAATGACTTCTGTACTTTACGGACACGAAACTTCTTTATGGCAAGCTTATTTTTGTTTCTAGTGTTATAATTATGGATATCAGAATTCTTAGTGAAACAGTCTAAATTCTTAACAACATAAATTATACTATCATAAATGTATTGGGAAGCTACAGTTAAGATATTAATTTTTTTGAAGAGTTCTCTTACTGATTCACGTGTTCCTAAGTTATAAATAGAACGAATGCCTCTCTTTTGTAATACAAAGATAGTCCGTATGTCAGCTGCTTTGCCCCAAACCAGAATACCGTATGACATTACACTGTGAAAATAACTATGATACACTAGGCGAACTGTCTCAACATTAGTCAGTTGCCTGATTCTCCTAACGGCGTATGCGGCTGAACTTAATTTGCTTGCTAGTTTCCTTATATGAGGACTCCATTGTAGATTTTTGTCCAATGTTAAACCAAGAAACAGTGTTGTATCTACCATCTCTAAGCATTCATCATTCAAAAGTATAACATTTAACATTCGGCAGAGAAAATCGAATACATTTGGTTTTCTTAGAATTAAGAAGTAAATTGTTGACAGTAAACCACTGCAGTACACCAGCTAACGTGCTATTAATTACATTGTAATCCGTAGATTTTCGGTCAACATTAAAAAGCAGTGATGTATCATCAGCAAAAAGTACTATTTCACAAAAGTTTTTTACTATACATGGGAAATCATTTATATGAACCAAAAACAGGAATGGACATAAAATTGAGCCTTGTGGCACTCCTAATTGGACTACAGTCCCGCTAGAGCGAGTTTTGTTAACAACTACTGTTTGTGTTCTATTGCTAAGGTAAGAATACATAAAGTTTAGGGCATTTATAGACAAACCATAGTGTTCTAATTTCAAAATGAGCGTTCCATGATCCACACAATCAAAGGCTTTTGAAAGATCACGAAATATGCCAATTGCATCACAAGAATTTTCCCAAATATTATATATATGTTTAATGAGTACCGAAGCAGCATCGGTCGTGGAACGGCCCCTTGTGAAACCGAACTGTTTGCTTGTAAGTAATCTATGTCTGTTGAAGTGTCCCAGTAGATCATTTAACATTTAATTAGCTTCTCAAAGACTTTACTTAGTACAGGAAGTATTGATATGGGACGAAAATTGGTTATATCACTCGAATCACCCGATTTAAAAAGCGGTATGACTTTGCTACATTTCATAAGATCTGGAAAGGTACCTTGTGAAATTGAAATATTATATATTACGGCCAAGTAAGGTGCTATTAAATCTATGACATGACTAATTACTTTAACTGATGTTCCCCATAAGTCTACCGTTTTCTTTAAATTGAGTGACTTGAATGTTTTAACAATATTTACAGAGTCTACTTGACTAAATTCAAATGAATTATTACATTTCTTAACATTAGCACAAAGTAATGAATGGGCTTGAGCCGCAGAAGAATGTAAACATTTTGTGGTGTTAACGGCTATATTTGAGAAATAATCTTCGAATGCCGAGGCAACTTCGCTGTTCGACACTATTTGTTGATTATCTGATACAATGTTGTCTTGACAATCGCGTGATTTACATTTACCAGCTTCTTTATTTATAATACTCCAAGTTGTTTTCACTTTGTTGTCCGACACTTTCAATTTAGAACTAATAAAGTTTTTCTTGGCAGTTAAACACACTTTCTTGAAGATTCTTGAGTAGTTTCTTACATAGTCCAGGAATTCTGAATTCTTGTTCAGCTCTCTCTCACCATAAAGTTCATAAAGTCTTTTTCTACTTTTGTGAATACCTACAGTAGCCCATTCACTAAACTTTGTTTTAACTTTTGACCCACTAATAGATTTCACTTTGAAATTGTTATTAAATTGATTAAGAATTACATTGAAAACATCTTGATACAAAATGATTACAGTCATAATGCGAAAATGGTATTATAGACAAACTATGTTGAATTTAATTTTTGAATGATTCCAAGCGAGATCCAGTAATGGGTCTATATGTTATTGTTTGTGGAGTATCATGAATAACGTTTAAGAAAGCTGCCCTTTGGCCGCTGTGATCGGAATGAAAACAGTTAAATAATTTCTTATCTATACATTCACAGTTACAAAAAATATTCTCTAGGCATGTTGCACTAGTCACCCCTACCCGGGTAGGTTCAAGAAATAAATTAAATAAATTAAATGATTTAAACAAACAGAACATTTTAACAGTATTACTAGATGACTTGAGCAAGTTAACATTAAAATCTCCACATACAATAAAATGTTTTTGGCCCTTGCACACTAACTTGAGAACATTTTCCATTGTAGATTCAAATATGCTGAAGTCAGCTGATGGTGGTCTATAAACACATACAATAATATATCTGTCTAATTCAACACATGAAATTTCTATAGTTCTTTCTACGGAATATTTTACAACATCTTTGCGCTCTTTACACTTCATACAATTTTTAACAATAATAAGGCAGCCACCATGAGCAGCAGATTTTCTGGCAAAAAAACTAGCTTATTTAAAATTAACATAATCAAATATCAACTGTTCTTGTTTCAACCAATGTTCAGTAATACACATAACTTCAACATTATTATTACTATCTAAAAATAATCCTACTTCTAATTCTTTGCTGGAAAAACCCTGAATATTCTGGTGAACAACGTTCATACTCAGGTGTTTTTCCGCTGTCTTACAATCTAGTTTAAATGAGGCATGGGGTCCTTGGCTTTGTCAGCTGACTGAGACTTATATATAACACTATTACATCTATTTGGATCAATATTGAAGGCCAATAACTCCACTAAATATACAAATAATTTCTTTGGCAAAAATACCTTCCGTGGAGCTAGCATGAAGCGCTCAATGAATTTATTTAAGTCAAAGAAATGGTACTTTTTATTAACAGCTATGGCATGGTACATTAAAGAATTATAGTAAGCTATCTTACAATTATAGTCATATGATACATTTTCTGCATAAGGTAGTGCACATAATATAATTTTCCCCACACCAGATTTTTCAATACAAAAGACTACGTCACCGCTCCCGATAAGCGATAGGCGCTGGTCAGCGTATGAGGCGCATTCGCACTCTCATTCCCTACCACGGCTCCGACAGCGAAAGGTCAAGTTACCTAAATTTCTCACACGTAATGTCAGACGACATGGAGTGACAAATATTATTTTATTTAAAATAACAACTACCATTAAATGTATTAAGTGCCAGTTTTTTCCCAAATAGGGTGAGTGTTTTGAATATTTTGTAGCACTAGATTTAAGGTATTCTTCCATAGTTCAAAGTCTTAATAAGGAATCATTTTCTTCACGCAATCATTATTCATTTATTTCTTCCTGGGTTCATCTTTCTCTATCTTCTTAGTAACTGTAATCTTTCCTTAGAAACAATGTTGGAATTAAGCCTTAAATTGTTTTTGTCCATTTTAAATGACGTCCTATAAAATCTAGGCTAACTCAGATTCCTAGGCACTCTGATGCAGGTGGCATGGTCCACGCGGTCTAGCGTCTATCCCTTTCATTTTTACGCACTATCGCAGAGCTTTCGCATATCAAAATTTGAAAAAATACTCAGTTTAAAAATTAAAACCGTGAAGTATTTTTGCGCCTGTGACAATATCGTTGTTATGTATGCATTTTAGTAATGTATCCATATTTTTCACTCAATTTTATTTAAATAGTAATTACGTTACTATTTAGTGTCATTATTGTGAATAAATGACATACATTTCATTCTTATTTTTGAAGTTATAATAGACGTCACTTTTAAGTGACACTGCCAGTTAGTACTAAATATTCTGTTTTTTCTATTTGTTACTTGTAACGGACATTGCCAACGTCTGCTAGTATCAGAAGCGTCACTGGTAACGGACATTTCCAACTTTTCTAAGCGAATTTTTTTTGTGAATTGTTAACATTAGTTGCATTTTTACAATAATATTGCCGGGCAACGTTTGAGGTCAAAGACGATAATAGCTCTTCTACCACCTCCAGCTTCTGAAGACTCCGATTTAGAATTAAACGACGAAGAAAAAAGGAGAATCTTAGCTTGAGAGTTTTTTTAGAAACGACCGCAGCAGTAGATCATCTTCTCCTGCATAACTGTTTATTTTTGCCTGGACTATTTTTTTACTTTATTTGTTAGGAAAACTCACAGATAAAGTTACAATAAGGCTGTTATACATAGAAACAAAGAGCTAATAACAAGTTTCCACAGATTGAAACTTGGCAAAGTACATGCGTGCAAAATTACAGAAAATTGTGTAATATATTTGAAAATTTTGTAATAATACATATCTATATTTGGAAGTATCTACAGCAGCAATGAGTTTAAACAATGATTGGTCAATGATGGGATTGGTTGAACCTCTTTATAGTGTTATTTGAGATTTAACAGTGGGAGAAGTCTTGGGTCAGTAGTTTGCGTACTGATGTAAAACTGTCATAGATCAAATCGATGGAGTCATGGTTCCTGCAAATTTGATTGAAAGACCTAGTGGTTCTTTAATAAAGGAGTTCTTTCTGAAGTTAGTATTAGCGTAGGGGATATTTAACGTACGTTTAGTGCGACACGAAAGGCGTGAGGGGACTGAGAAGTGGGAACTTCAAGCTTGACAGCAGATCCGGACAGTCAACATAGTTTTGAGTAATTTTCATAACGTAGATTACGTTACAGATATTGCGCCGGACATAAAGAGGTAGCACGTGAATTTTCGGACAATGTTGAGTGTAACTTATTAAGTTTATGTTTTATTTTTCTATGTTAGTTATTTCAATGTCCGTCCAAAGTGACGTCTTTATGTTAAGCTGTAGTTGGCAATGTCATTTATAAGTGACGCTTTAAAAAAACCATTTAAAATTAATTTTGGTTTTTTTTTTCACATATTTTTCCCTTAATCTACCCCAACTGAATCCAAAACACCAAGTTTCATTATAAAAACCCTGTGCGGTCATAGATCTCGAGCTTTCTAGAAATATGGTTCTACCCGCTTTATAAAAATCTTAATCATTCTTGTGGAATTTACGCTTAGTTAGAATTAGATGCCAATCTGTAGTTAACCTACATTAATAATGTTTTTAGTTGTTTTTTTAATGAGCAAAAGTACTAATAGTTAAATAAAATGTACTTTCTTCTTGTTTAAAAAAAATGATGATTTAAGTTGTGACTACCACATCATTGATTACCTTCCTTTTATGCTTTGGAGTTAACTAAACCAGCCTACATCTCATTAGCACTTTTAATTTGGCCTAAGTTCCGGATGTCGCAGTCACTTGTCTTGTTCAAACTTGGACTTTTCTTGAAATGGCCATTTTTACTGGAATTCCAGGGAACAAGTCTGGGGTTGTTAACTGGACCCACAACTTGAATGCGCGCGCTCCTGCACACGTTCCGGAGGGTTCCGGAAGGAAGACTGGCGGTCCGGAACTACCACGGATGACGGCCACGCCCAGTACGACTTCGGCGGCGTAGTGCAGGAAGTGACCCCTAACAAGGGCTTGTTTCTTCTTTCATTGTAACCGGCCAGCTCAGAAAGTACTTACCCACGATCCTGATTAATTTAGACAGGTTTTTTATTAAAATATAGTTTGTTCAAATTTTTTATCGGAGTTTTTTTCTTCTCTATAGTTTTTTTAGTCTACCCTAGTTCATGCGATGCTAAACGTCACAATACAGTAGACGACCGGTCTGGCCTAGCGCGTAGTGACCCTGCCTGCTAAGCCGCGGTTCCGGGTTCGAGTCCCGGTAAGGGCATTTATATGTATGATGGGCACAAATATTTGTTCCTGAGTCATGGATGTTTTCTATGTATATAATATGTATTTATCTTTGTATATAAATGTATCGTCGACTAGCACCCATAGTACAAGCTTTGCTTAGTTTGGGGCAAGGTTGATCTGTGTAAGGTGTCCCTCAATATTTATTTATTTATTTATATATAAACTAAACTAAAGAGGGGAAGAGGAAGACCTAGGAGAAACTATTTCACCCAAATTAAAGAAAAGGTTCAGGTCATGTCGTATCAGAAGGTGAAGGAGTTGGCAGAAGACCGCACGAGTTGGAGATTACTCCACCGACAAGAGCACAGCTCTTAAGTTAGAAGAAGAAGAAGGAGAAACTAAACTAGGTATGTCCTAGCTCCACCATCAGTGGACTTGACAGCGTTTTCTTTGGTGTACGGTACCTATTTTAAAGTAAGGATATGTTCATCGTGATCGCAAAAACCTTTAAAAATAATACTTTACTAAACTATACTATATTCTATATGTACGTACTAATAGAGTAATCAGCAAAAGTAAAGAGTATATAATTCTTATGGTTTTAGTTTCATATGTCTACATAAATAGTAGATTTTTCGGAAAATCGAAAAAAAAAACTACCAAAATGTTTCGATGGTTGGTGGATCTGACACACGATCTAGGTACTATTATTGTTACTTGGTATTGTGATTATCTGTAAACATAAATAAATAAATAAAATAAAAATAAATATTGGGGACGCCTTACACAGATCAACTTAGCCCCAAACTAATACTATGGGTGCTAAGCGACGATATACATACTTAAATAGATAAATACATACTTATATACATAGAAAACGTCCATGACTTAGGAACAAATATCTGTGCTCATCACACAAATAAATGCCCATACCGGGATTCGAACCCAGGACCGCGGCTCAGCAGGAAGAGGGTCACTATCGACTGAGCCAGACCGGTCGTCAAAACATAACATAGAACAAACGTCGAAAGGGTATGGGAAACATAGAAAAGGTATGGGATTACTTCGCGATTGTATACACTTTTGTTTTAAATAAATTAAAAATAATCGGAATCGTATTAACAAATAGGTACTTATGTCATCTAAATCTGATTTTTTCAGTAATTGAAGAAGGAATGTGCTTTAAATACGAGTGTCGACTTCAGGTTTTTCGCCCCACAAAAATTCGCCATGTGCATTATGAGTAATGTTATTGGTACTGCCCTCAACGGAAATTGAGTAAATTATTTTCGCTATGTACTACATAGCTACTTTTTGTCGCAACTTGGTTCCGTTTGCAGATGACAGATATCCTATTTTCAAAACTAATAAAGATATCAAAAAATTTGTTTCATGGGTCGACGAGGAATTTAAAAGGGAATCAAAATATGAAATAATCGAAAAATGGTAAAAAAACACATAGCGATTTTTTAATACGCACCGACGATATACTTAATACTTAGATACTTTTATTTCTACTTACATCACTTGAATATCAATTTATTAATTTGGAAAGTTTAAGGCTCTAAGTCCATTTCAGTTTACGAATATAAAACATAAAAACAGCACTTCTGCAAAGCAGTTACAAGTACAACGATAAGAATATTTTTTTTGTTAAAATTAACGTTCCCAGAAACATTATAGCAGTCGAACAAGAAACATAAAACCGCGTGGGGCCTACATAAATAAGACAAAATTCCCCTACTGGGCATTAGACGGTGAAAAATGTCCAGGCGTCGAATCATAAAGCCAGCACAGATTTATACAGAGCCAAACAATACCAATAATGTCTGGGTTGTGATTTAAGAATCAGTACAATGAAGGCACAGCGTTAGTGGTAGTCTCGAACAGTATTTTTTAGGCTGCGGAAATCCCTTAGTTCTCTTTAAATAAATTGGTTCGCAATACACAATATATTACTAAGAAAAAAACTGTGTTATTTAAAATTACAGTGAAAGTGTGCAAGCCACACAGGAAACAGTGAACTGTTTGATGTTGATGACTTAGAACAGTCTGGTACAAGTATATGGCTAGATTCGAATAGCGGTTCTGTATTGTCATAATCTGAGAATAACACATATTGATGTGGTTTATTCACAGAATCTACTTTTCAATTATTTGAGTATAAATAATTATATGTATGTAGTATCTAACTTTAAAACACAAACAAACATAGTAAATAAACATTCATCTGCATTTTTGTCAAGAACTTTAAAACTGAAACATCCAACACATTTTGTCTATTATTTTTCCCACTTATATCCAGATTAACGTCTCGGTCCCCGCCCACCGAGCATTTGTCATCTTAATAGCACTGCGAAACAGTCGGCCGTAATAAAATTATACTAGCAAACATCGGGGGAATTAAATTCACCAGTCTTGTCTCTTTAGCTGATGTTAACCGTTGGAGATGAAAAAGTATCTTTATGAAACTTTTTTTTATAAAAAAAAACATATTTATTTATAAAATGGAATGGGGAGGCACACTCTAATATTATGACAGATAGGCACCTTATGAGTCCATTGCACAGAATCTGTGTTTATCTGATAAAGAATTTCATACGTGAGAGCGAGAAGAAGATATTTTTTCTCTCTCTCACATATGAATGACAGTGACATGCCTAGGCACTTGCACTGGCGCCGCCTGGCGGGATAAAATGTAGGTACTCATTTGTTCCTGCATAGTTTGCATTTACACAGTTCAAGGTAAAGGGAGAAGCATTTCATTTTATGAATATGTAAAAAGGATATTCGTAAAGATAACCTCAGAAAGCATAGTCGATATCTTTAAATGTTTAAAACATCGTGCAACCCAGAACTATCATTAGCCCATATGTGCCTATAGGGTCGTTTTCGATCCACTGCTGAAAACACGCTACTACTCATTAAAATAAGTAAAAGAATAAGGTTGTCACCTCAAAAATAAGGGGAAAAAAATTATGTGTTGGGCACATATGTTTTAGGTACGAATACGTTTTTTGTTCGAATTGTGATTCTACCAGCGTTACTGCTATAGTGTTGAGTTACAACATGGTTGTCGTCTTAATGTTACCTTTTAGGCAATATGCGTGTGTAAATAATTTTAACAATCTTATTTATATAACTACAACGATTATATTATTTATTTTCCCGGTAAATATATTCAATAAACTCAATTCGTTCATCACAATATCTAATTTAGAAAATATGTTTATTCTACCTTCAATATCCTTCACGCTTTCGTGAACAAAATGAAGATTCCTTTATGAAATCTAAACAGAAGCTCGCTGTGTTTATGCATATTAAGGAGATCCGAATAAACATTGAGAAATAATCAGCAATGATCCAATAAAACCATCGCACGGCGTAAGCGAAGTATTAAGAGCGCTTACCAAGGCAGGGAAAATAATCTGTAAAATCTGTATGCATAAAGAAATACATCTTGCCATTTTGTCAAATAACGTGAGATTGAGAAAGCTTCCTTAATACGCCTAATAATGTTATGAAATGGTAATATACATTTTTAGGGTTCTGTGCTCCAATTCACGTTGGATGTGTCAGTTTGTACGAAGTTTAGTACAAAGGTAAGTTGATCCAGCGTTCATATATCGTCACTTGTACGTTTAAGTATGATAATTATATCAACTTACCTTATAATCATAGGCAGGGTCTAAGGCACTATATGAGCAGTTGGGGATTTAGGGAAGTAAATTATTGGTAAAAAAACATATTTCGTTTTTAAACGGCGGGATGGCGTTCCAATATAAATCAGGAACACGATGGACTCGGCTACAATCGTAGCTATACAAAATCATTGAGTGTCGTCATACATTTCAAACATCACAAATTAAAAAAAATACATGTTATGGTGTCAAAACTAATCTACAGGCAAATCTGTAGGACGCAACTAGTTCTATCATATATGTGAAAATAAATTCCCGCATATTACATCGTGAGGGATCCAATAACGGCCCATGTGAAACATCTGCGCAAAGAAATTGATTCACCGCGTTTCCGTCAGCCGCACTGCAAATGTTGTAAAGCGCCAATAATATAAAACGACACTTACGTTAAGTAGGTATTTTATTTCCATTTCCCGACTGGTTTCGGGGACCTTTATTTAGTGATTAAGGTTGACAAACCATGTTGTGGATTACATCATTTGGTGATCATTTGTATTAAGTCTACGACTATTAAGTCGATGAAGCCTGCGTTGCTGATACCAAAATTTTGAATGTTTGATACACTTTCCGTTTTACCTATTAAAATTTTTAAGATAGTTTAAGCACCAATAATATAAAATGACACTTAAGTAGGTATTTTATTTTCATTTTCAGACTGGTTTCGCGGACCTTCAGTATTTAATGATTAAGGTTGACAAACTATGTTCCGGATTACATCATTTGTTATTGGTTGACGAAGCCTGATGCGTTGCTGATGCCAAAATTTTGAATGTTTGGTACACTTTCTGTTTACCTATTACAATTTTAAAGATAGTTTAAGCACCAATAATATAAAATGACACACGTTAAGTAGGTACTTTATTTCCATTTTCCGACTGGTTTCGGGGACCTTCAGCCTTTATTTAGTGATTAAGGTTGACAAAGCATGTTGCGGATTACATCATTTGTTAGTAGTTGTCGAAGCCTGTTGCTGATTTGTTTGCTTTGCTGTCCACTTCACGAAGTTTGCGTTGCTCACGAACTTTATTTTTTGTACACTTTCTGCTTTACATTTCTACCTTCTTAAGGATGTCAACCGTTTAGTTTTATGGTAGAACTTGTGCTTGCGGTGTTTTTATTTTCATTTGAAGATAGTTTAACTAGTGTACCTGGGAAAACTTCTTCTGTATTAATAGATAGGTATTAGGTATACTCCTATAATTATGTACGTAGTTATAGATATAGTGCGAAAAGATCTTCCTTCGTATTTTTACGGAAACGTACGAACGTATCATGCTATTTCAGTCAGTCTCAGTACAAGACGCACTGACACTGTCTGAGCTAGCATGACAATCATGAACGTTTCCGTAAAAATACGAAAGATAAACATTTCGCACTACATTATGTACCTGTTGTTAAATGTACTTAAGTGGTAAGTTACTCAAGCAAGTAATGCAATTGACAGCTAGTTTACCGGACAGGCGGACAGTTAGTTTCACGACCTGCTAAAGCCGTGATTAATCTTCTAAATAATCATGCCTCGGGTAGAGACGTTTACGAAGCCCTGTGGTGGGGCATGTGCAATATTTTCCTTGTACACTTAGACATATATTATAGTAGTTGTTTCTGACGATTGGTCTAGCCTATTGGACAGTAAACTCCAGGAAGGAAAATATAGTGGACGGAAAGAAAGTCAGGATATGGATGTTTAATTTATAATAAATACTTATGTGTACAGTCCACTCTGAGCATTAAATTTAAGTAAGTAAACTTTATTTGCATTAAATGTAGTTAACAAAAGATCTTAAGTATAAATTGATTAGGATTGCACATTATTTAGCATTTAAGGAGTTGAAAGAAACCGAAACCGTCCTATTGGAGTGACGGGTTGGCTAGACCATCGCCTGGTCTACGCCACAATTGAACCCGTACCCTACAGTCAACTTCTCGAGGACTTGACGAGGATTTACCTACAATGTTAAATCTGAAATGATGAGGTTTGCAACAATTGCTCTTTAATGAGCTAATAAATGAACAAATCGAAAAAAGCCCACACAATAGATGTTAAATACGGGTAATATCATTATTTGTAATCGATGTCTCAATAACGCTAAGCCGAGCTTATCCTTTAAGAGTCCCTTACAAATTGGGCAATTTTAATTAGACACGAGGAGAAAAGGTCCGTTTTAGGGTCTGAAGGCACCTTTATCTTTTTTAAGGGCTGTTAAAAAGATTAATAGAAGGGACGACTAAGTCATTGGATTGTATTTAGTAGCCTCCGGGGCTGAATAAAGCAATGTCTTTATTCGTAACGTTTCTGAAGTTAACAGTTACGCTCGATTAGGTATCGCATCGGGTTGGTTAATGGATATTGGAAGGAGCATCTGGGTTGATTATTTGTAGGGTCCCGTGGTAATTAAGAGGAATTAGAATACTTTTTTCAGATGTTTGTGACCCGTAGTAATAATAGTAATTAAGTTTAAGATACCTACTGGTTCAGTGTTTGGAGTTAGGTTCCGGTAGACGTAGCCGAATGGCAATCGTCGACGCCAGACGCCGACAGAAATGCAGCTTGGCTCTGTCGCGCCAATACGCAAGAGCGATAGAGATATATACACCCATGATTTGATAGGGTCGTAAATGACGGTCTTAGATGATTTTTATACAAAGTCGGGGAGTAATTGTAACCGAAATGGTACAAATGTTGTGCTAAGTTTACAATTAAAAACTGGAAAAATGTATCAAAACGTACTTAATATGGCATAGAATAGCTGCATTAGTTTAATGCAGTGTATTATTTATCTAAGCTATCTTCGCAACAAAAAAGAACAAGACTAATATTTTATATGCAGTTTTGTAATAAAGAAACAATATTTGCTTAAAAACTATCTAATATTTTGGCAACAAATTCAAAGTTCTTTTTTTAGTATTCGCCGCTGTCTGAATAGTCAGTAGGTTACGCATTCAGTCTTTGATTCTAGCAGGGAAACGCTTTCGTAGTATTATTATACTGCGGCGAGATGTAGGTAATTAAAAAAAACACTATGGTAATCAGGGTATTCAAATGCACAAACGCTCACGATAATATCTATTTCGTAGCTATATATCTTTATCGCTCTTGCGTATTGCACCAGACTGCATTTTTGTCGGCGTCTGGCGTCGACGATTGCCATTCAGCTACGCCGGCAGTAAACTTTAACAGTAGACTATACTAACATTTAGTGCGACAATAACAGGTGCGTTTCGCTAGCGAATGAGCGTTAGCGTTTGGTGACTTGGCTATGTACCCAGGTACTTAAAGCATTGACTATAATATTTCTAGGATTGAACTCATAATTAAGATTATTCTTATTTAACAGGTTTAAGACTAAATAACAATCTTCTGTTTTAAAATTATCAAAAATATGAATCAACATAGTAGGTAGTCTTGACTAATACAGTTTGTATACCCGTCCTAACTTGCGTTTATAAATAAATACTTAACTCTTAGTTATTCTTAGAACTTCTTTCTACTTTAGACTTAAAATGACTGTCGTATTAATATAGTCTACTGTTCACAGTTGCTGATTAAAGTTTACGTGATTAGGTACCATTAGTGTTTTTATATTTACTTAAAATACGAAATCGTTTCCCTGCTAGAATTAAATACTGAATGCGTAACTTATTGAGACAGCGGCGAGTACTAAAATAATAACTTTCCAAAATATTAGATAGTTTTTAAGCAAATGTTGTTTCTTTATTGCAAAACTGGATATAAAATAGTCTTGTTCTTTGTCTTTGCTAAATATTTAGATAAATATACACTGTAACACTAATGTGGCTATTCTATGCCATATTAACTACGTTTTGATACATTTTTCAAGTTTCTCAATTGTAAACTAAGCTAAAAACAGTTGCCATTTGTACCATTCCGGTTACATTTACGCCCCGAATTTGTATAAAAATCATCTAAGACCGTCATTTACGACCCTATCAACTCTAATTGTTCAAAAAAATCGTGGGTGTAAAGGACGTCCATAGCATTTTGACGTGTCCTTTACAACCATCTAACTTCTAAACCGTTTAGTTTATCACTACGGTTGCTACACTAGGTTAAGGATACTAAAAATCTACAATATAGCTACGAAACAGATATTATCGTGAGCGTTTGTGCGTTCGGCTACGTACAGATAAGGAGCGCCTGGTGTCCTTTGTTTCGTTGGGTGGACGACATTCGAAAAACTGTGGGGCACCACTGGATGAGACTAGCCAGGACCGGGATAAGTGGCGACAGTGGCGTGCACGAAGGCTTGACAGTGGACGATTAACGGTTGAAATTATGATGATGACGATGAGCTACGTTCTTAATCTGTAGATCAATATTCTCCATTTTACCATTGACTACGAGGACATATTTACTACCTATCGACTTAATTTATCAAAAGCGACCGTGCGAGCTCGCTTTTCCGTAAAATATTTTCTCCAGTTTCCTCTCTGGATATAAAATTTAAAGAAAATCTTGTTGATATACTGAACCTGCCAAACACCTGCATAGCTTATAGCAGCTTTTTTCGCACTTTTCCCAGCCAAAAATAAAAAAAAAGGTTTTGTTCCATTCATATTGGTCATTTGCTATGATTATTGTATTATGAAATAAAAAATAACACTTTCAATTTCTAGTTAACAGTGTTTGCAATCAATCAATCCTCACTATGTTAATCGTAATTACAACAATTCCTCATTCATCTCTAATCGATAACATTTAAATAGTTATAATTTAAAAATATTTAGTAATGTGATATACCGACAGACAGAATCGCACGCAAGGGTTCCTTTTGTACCTTTTTAGAACCTTAAAAAAAGCGGCACGTGCAAAGATAATGTTTGCCAGTTGGTTTCGCCAGTGACCATAACGTGTAAAACTGCTATTTTAGAATGGCCTGGGCCTTGTTATCCGCCGTGCCATATATGCCTCCTATCGTAAATACATTTTTAAATCCCCTGAGATTTATGGTAAATGTTTTTTGTTTTCGAAATCACTGCAAAGCGATTCCATTTTCAAACAATATGAATGTCTTCATTATTTCCGTCCCCTTGCAGGATCTACGGTCACCGGTTCAGTTTTAATATTTAAGGATTTATGGCCCCGTAAGCGACATTCATTTTGGCTTTTCTGTGCAGTGGTGGACAGTGTAGATATTAAAGTGGAAGTTACATGTGTATTTTTATTAGTCTTTGCTGTCTGTTTAAATATTATCATGCGGATTGCAACACAACTAAGAAATTCAAAAATAAATACATACATACAATCACGCCTGTATCTCAAAAAGGGGTTGAAAGAAAAGGGGCAATGTAGGGATTGAAAGAAACGAAATTGTGACAATGCAGTGACAGGTTACCAGCCTCTCGCCTACGCTGCAACTTAGCCATATCCTACATTCGACTTCTACTACACCCACGGGAAGGAAGTGGGTGGTGGTGTTGTATTTATTTCTTGTAAGTACAATAAAATGTTTAATTATTTACTTACATTACCGCTAAATAAGTACGAGATTTACGGCCTTATTAAAACTTAAATGTAATGTTTATACGTCGCAAATAGAGCACAACGCGAGCGATTAATTGCTCGGGTGCCCCACGATACCCACGCGAAACCGCTTTTTATCAGGCTAGGTATATTAACACTGCCAGCAATAGTCATCCTGCACGTGGCTATATACATGAGAGCTAATCTGGCGTCATTTAAAACATTCGGAATGTTAAACTCTTACGGAACGCGAAACGCCGATAAGATTATGGGTGTAAGCCGGAAGTTGACCAAGTCATCTACTACTCATGTCATGGGTCCCACCGTCTACAATAAGTTGCCAAAAAACATTATAGATGCTCCAAGCTTGAGCAGCTTTAAATTCCGCCTAAAGCAGTGGCTTATCCACCAGTGATTTTATAGCTATAATGAATTCATAGCATAATAAGGCATGATACGTCCAGCGTGATAATAAATTTGTAACTTCTAATTATCATACATTTATATTGTATTGTAGTTAATTACTAATTATGTATTATTGACGTGTAAATTGGTTTTACAAATAAAATATTATGATTATGATTATGATTATGATGAATAGACAAGTGTATACCAAGTCTGTACAAGTGTTAGGGGCGTACTAAAGTTGCTCAAAATTTATGTCCCATAGCTCTTCATTCGTCGATTTAAGAGCTATCGTAAGCACCTACATTTAATTATAAGCAAGTTTTGAATGCCCATATTTCTACACTAGCCAGTATTCAAATGATGACTGTATCACAATTCACTGAAATAAAAAACAATATTTATTACCACACTTATGTAACCAAATTGAAATGAAATAATTTACTTATAAAAACGGTAAGCGAATTTCTTTCTATACGTAGAAGTTTGCATGATTGACAAAAAATAAGCATGACTTATGAAAAGTCATCTGGCATATAACTCAGAACTGCAGATAAAGCTTTGACTTTGCTTTAATCAAATAAAAGTCTGTCTTCATCTGAGTGGACACATCTGAAAAAGTTTGGTATCTTTTTCATTGTCCTCGAGTGAGTATAATGCAGTTAGTTACCTGCGACGTCGAGCTATCCCTAAGAGAGCGATATAACGGGAAGTGTATTAAGCGGGAAAATACGGAGCCACGTTCACGTTGTCTGTAAAAGTGGCATTCGGATTGCGACTGTTATAGAGCTAGCACATTTCCTCTTGCTCTAAGCTTTATCTTACTGAACAAGTACCCGTATGCACGAGGAAATCTAAAAGCGGTTGGCACTCAAAATTTCGAACACGCGATTGGCATACCCTACCTAATAGTTTATCAACAACAAACAACTGATGTCGGCATTGTATTGACAGTTTAATTAAATTAGTATGAAATGCTTCGAGTGCAATTATGCAAGATGTCAAGCATTATTAATGTTATGATCACATAATAGTTCAGTAGATTTAATAAATATTTGGCTATCGTTAAATAATAGTGTAGTAAACGCGCTTTTCCTAGTTAAATTCGTTTTCTTCATAACTGAAATAGTTTTATTTTACTTTTGAACTAGTTTTAGCAAGGTGCCACGTTTTAGTTTCAGAAAAGTACTTTTAACTAAAGGTGAAATCAGACGATTCATTTTCTGTTAATTTTTCTCCTGTCACTTAAAGTTATACGTCTGACTACAAAATTAATTAAAAGTGTAGAATTAATTTATAGTGTAAAATGAAACAAACCAACATTATTAGTTTTTGATTCGGCATCTTTTACTCGCTATCTGAATGTGAAAAAATGAACGGCGAACACACAGTGAATGTTTATTCGGATTTCTCATATTATTGTTCTAGAATCCTGTGGAACGTGATAATAGGTAGGTACCTTAAATTCTTGGAAAAAGTAGGGTACGGTATTTTTAGGTACTCTGTAAAATTCTAGAGTTTGAAATAATAGATAGGAAAGGTATCGAAAATAATAAAATTTTGAGTTTTTATTCGGCTAGGTATACTTTTCTTTGAAGTATTTTTTGTTGGTTGTCCGTGTGATGACGGGTTAAGATTCACCACCCTCTTTCTTCCCGCGAGTTTCGAGTCGAAGTGTGGATTGTGACGCAGGCAAAAGGCTGACAATCTGTCACTACAATGACACAATTTCGTTTTCTTTCAACCCCTGCCAAGAGTAGCACTAAAACTAGAGTGAGTTTCATGTTCTATGCCTACTCCTTTATGGGACACGGGCGTGATTGCATGTATGTCTGTTTTTTGTTGCCTCTGGTTTTAAGTTTACATGTTGGTTATTTCATAAATAATATGAAATGCTCTTAACTCTGAAAATGGCTCTGATATATGAAGTTGTGCAAACACATTTATCTTAATGTCAATATTCAGTGAGGCGGATGTATCGTTCTGTGCAAATCTTATTTTGCTAACTTCTATTTATGAGCCAACTAGGAATGATATATAATGTTTGGCTTGTCTAATATTCGTTACTGAAGCCATCACCACCCAAAATTTCTCATATAGGTATTACTGCCTGTCAACACGTGTAACGTTAAAGACTTAATATACTTTATTGCTTTTATGTTCAGGTTAGAAAACGTTGCCACGGTATTTTATTTTTCATAACAAGTTAAAAAACGATGGTATGGAATAAATATAAATGTGATGATGATGACAGGACATCTAAATCAGGGCTGGCTCACTCCTCGATTTTATCTCCGCACCGGCGGCCGCGAGTTCGCGGCCCATTCAGTGGTGACACTGGTGACGACCTTCGCGCGGTGCAATAGAATTAAATGTCGGCTGTTCGCGTGACGACCGAGTGATCCTTCTAATCTGCACGTGTACTCTAATAATATATTCTGTGATATAAGTAGAGTTTGTGCATTTAAATTGCCTCTTGAGTTATGCATAAATAGGTATTAAGAACGGCGTAGTAGTTTATGGTCAATGAAAAATGATTATATTTTATATTTATCATTGCAGTCTAAATAAAATCTGGTCCAATAAATAATATCTTTAATCAGTATGAAACTCAAAAAAAAAAGAACCTTGACACGTAATCATTCCATTATTAGTAGAGTCATGGGCGCTGATCAGTGATCAGTGTGGTCACTTTCTATGTACATACAATATTTGCTATTTTTTGTGACGGTTCCGCTATATATCGAGTATCTTCGGAGTGATCTGAGTCCTGTCAGATAGTATTTTTAAGACAGGATAAAATTGACCGATTTAAGGAAACGCATACTAGAATGTAAAAATCGTCAAAACATGATTCAACAAAAACAATGATTGATTATTGTAGTCTTAAATTACTTAATCCTCTGACGCGGCGACCAATTTATATGTCATTACCTCTCGTAACACGACTGCTCACCACAAAATCCGAAGCTCTGCAGCTCTCAACCAAATCTTCCCATATATATATCAGCATTTTTTTGACAAGCTCACTGGTTAATTTGTTTATCATAGGCATAGTATTCTTTGCACTGGGTACATAAAGTATGTAGTATGTATATATATATGTATATATATATGTAAGTTTATGTAATTTTATAGATATACAAATTTATTATATGTGTATTATTTATGTAAAGACTGTATCGTTAAGTATGAAGACAACTTTGAGTAGCCGTATTTATTTGCTATTAGATTTTTTTCTTATAACAAGACATGGGCTTAATAAGGCACATAATAAGGTACACATTTTGTCCTAGAAGCTCGACGTAAAGCATATGGTTTAGACAGTATTGACTTAATCCTCCCGAGTACTAATTACGATTCCGGACAAATGCTACTAGAAAATTCACAAAGTGCGTAAAAGACGATACGATTGCGAAAAAAAATTGTACGGTGCGAACCTCAACGACACATGATCCACAAAGCAGAATATCTGGACATAGTCTAGCCACTGTTATTTAAAAAAAATAAAGTTCAGGATCTGTGTATGGCGGTCATTTAGAGAATGTGGCATGGTGCTTACCTAACTCCGACTTTGATGTCGAATTTGACTATCATACACTGTTTATATTGATCTGGTTTAGGCACTGTTCAAACACCATGAATGTCAATTAGACTTTGGCCTATGGCTAATTTTTTTATCTGTTTCTCTCATCCTGCTCGCATCAAAAATTTACGGCAATCCGGAACGTTGCTCAAAATTGCGTTTTATTAATTTATATAAATTCACCGCATTTATTCTACAAGTACCCAATTGGAAAACCATGAAGAGGACTCTTAAAGAATATATTTTGGCAGCATATTAATCTTTGTTTGTTGAAATCGTACAAAGAGTCATTGAAATATTCTCAAATTAAGCCAGATAGGGGTTGTCCGAAATTTATTTGCTAGACCTTAATGAAAGTACCATAAAGTCCCTAAAATAAAAAAAATATCAGACCTTCTTATATCCAATAGTGCTTACCAATACCTTCAGATCATACTCTCGGAACATAATAATACAAAATTATGCACATGTCAACATTTAGACGAGGTTTGTTTTGTCCTTATACTTAGGGGCAAGTGTTCAACCTGTGGACGCGTGTACCTTTGGACACTAACAGTATTTAAAAAACAAAAGGCCATAGACAAATATCGAGTACGTATTCAAATAGTATTTTTCTGATATGGCAACACTGGTCAGACGCCATTTTTATAAATGGACGGAATTGTGTCTCGTGCGGCTGTTGAAAGTTTTTGTGCCAAAAAGTAAGTTTATACTTGCATTTTCAATGTGATTTTTGCAAATTATGTAATTAATATGATTGTTTTAGTGCTCACATATATAAATTTAATGTTTGATCTTTGCTGTCTTTGGTTTTTACTTCCCGCAAGTAGTTTTAAAAATGATCGGTAACGGTTTAAAAATAAAAGTGTCAAATTTGTACCTGTGGACAGTTTCTTGAATGTACCTATGGACTATCCACAGGTACAATATTGCTTGTTGTATCTGTGGACATTTCAAAATTATAAATATTTTTATTTTATTTCAGTGCCTCGTAGTAAAAGTGGACAAATACGTAGCAAGATATGCCCCGATACTTTAAGGGATGCAGTTCGAGAAGTAAATAATGGATGTTCTGTGCGGAAAGCTGCTGAAAAATACAAAATTCCAAAGTCAACGATTTTTAAGTACCAAAAATTATATCTGGGCCAGAATCTAGACCAAAGTCGCTTGGACAGTTCAACGTGGAAGAAAACCTGGTAAAACTAGGATACTAACTGATACGCCAGTGAAAAACTCAATTCAGATGGAGGAATTAAAGCGAGAAATTAATAAAAGAAAGAACATTGCTAATAAAAAAGGAAATAAGGAAGAACTACATCAGTCAAGTACAAGTAAAATTAAACCAAAAAAAGCCATGAATCCTACCAAAGTTAAGCCTAAAAATGTGCAAGAATCACCTAATAAGGAAGACTTAGCAATACCTAATTGTAGTAAGTCTGACCAGGCATCAGACTCAAAAAAAGTTTGTATCTTAGAGAACACTAAGTTAACATACAAGATGTGTGTTGTATGTAAAAAATATAGCAAAAAAGCTTTACTTGTGTGCAGTATTTGCAAGGCAGAATACCATGCAAAGTGCGTATCAAAAGCTCACAAGGACAATATAGATTCTGGTGATGAATCTAGTTTCATTTGTCAAAAGTGTTACGTGCTGAATGATGATTCCGATGACTGTGTTGATCGTGGAAACTCATCCCACTCTGACGAGTTTGCTGAAGAGTTGTATCAAGAATATTGCAATGCCAAGAAGCAAAATGTCTATTAAAATATAACCAACGTGTTATTTAGTAACTTGATTATTATTTTATTTTGTTAGTTGAGAGTTTAAAAAGAAAATATTTTGTTAAATCTATATTGTTGATTTTATGTCCTTAGGTACAGTGCCGTCCATAGGCAGGATATCAAAGTCCACAGGTACAAACGCCTTATGTACCTGTGGACAAAAACTGCATTTTTAAAAAAGAGCTCATAATATATCTTTTGTTACTGTATAGCTAGCACTATAAAAGTCTGTGTTGATTAAAGACTGATTAGTTGTTCTTTGGAAAAAATAAAGAGTGTAATGATACTGTCAGTGGTGTTTCATTAAAATTAAAAAATATATCAAAATCTGGAAAGTGTCCACAGGTTGAACACTTGCCCCTAACGATACAGTCCTTATACCTATGTGTGTTCGGGTGGAGCGAAAAAACACTTTTCTGGAATTAGCAAACCTAATAGTTATCAATCAATGCCCCTTAGTCTATGAAGCCTTTGTGCAAATTTTCAACTTTTTAAATCAACATCTTCTGCCTCCGCATTAGGTTTGAAATTTTGAAAATCTCATACAAACCTGAAAATTCAACTTTTAGATAAAAAATGTTTTTCGGCAGTATTATGTTCAGTACATATACATTATTGATACATATTATTACAAGAAACTACCAAAAATTGCGAAAATAGCGTTAAAAATCGCCAATTTTCAGTATTTTAGCGGCTATTTTGGCGAATGTACTGAAACTAGACAAACTTTGGCGATTCTTGACGCTATTTTCGCAACTTTTTGTAGTTTCTCATAATGATATGTATCAATAACATATACTAAACATAATACTGCCGAATTTTTTTTTTATCTGAAAGTTGAATTTTTAGGTTTGTATGAGATTTTCAAAATTTCAACCCTAATGCGGAGGCAGAAGATGTTGATTTAAAAAGCTGAAAATTTGCACAAAGACTTCATAGACTAAGGGGCATTGATTGATAACTATTAGGTTTGCTAATTCCAGAAAAGTGTTTTTTCGCTCCACCCTAGCTGTGTGTAGTTTATTATTGACAATATGTATTATTTACTACATTTATGTTTCATTTTCAGTTACCTTTTTTTTTTGGTTGACTGGTAGAGAATGTCTTTAGGCATTAAGTCTGCCATTTGTACTTTATTTGTTATATTGTGCAATAAAGTTTAAATAAATAAAATAAATATCTTGGCATATTTGACGACTGGTTTGGCATGCCGCTTACCGCTGTCGCTCTTAGACCAATGTCGTGGCTGAGCCGTTACTTTTCTTGTGTTTACTAAAAGCATACTAAAACAAATATATATAACTCGGCACGGGAATTCGAGTCTATAACTATAACTCGGCACGGGAAGTATAATCCTTTTTTATAAAAGCAAACGCAAATATAATTTATCTAATGATAATTTTAATCCTTTGAATTAAATATTTAATAGTATTTACTTATTTACATAAATACTAGGTCGCCCGAATAACAACAACATTTTCCATGATTTTTAGTTGCAAAGTTGGTTTTGCGCTTGTATCACTTCAGGTATTAAAAACATTTTTAGTGTTTTATTTTACAGGATAGAAGAAACTCCGATATTGTGATCATTTTTTTTAATACACGTACTTAGCTTAGCAATGAAATAGTGTACATCGCGCGTTATGATTGTCATGGCCGCCATTTTTTTGTTGATGGGGCCATGACACCCTGGTTTGTCACTTTTCGAATGTTCGAATGTTTTATTTTGTTCCATGGTGATTTCTGCCTTGTTGAGTTTTTTTTTTCAGTTGAGTTATCGTGTGCCTAATTTAATACACATGGGCAAAAATTGCACCGGTGTGAAAAATGCCATCTTAAGTGCAAAAAAAATGTGATTTATTAATTAAATGTCTATTGTTAATTTTAAACAAAGAAAATCACAACATGATGGCAACACCAGTAGCGAATTACCTTCAATTGAATAATAAGTATGATTTTGTATTTGGTGTTTCTTACCTGCTAAATGAAAACAATATTTTGTTAAAAGATTGACGAATCCTGAATATATAGTATTTTAACAGTGACATAATAAGACGTGACATTTACACTTATAGGTATGACATTGACGTATACCTGTCGTAGTATTTTCGGACTTGAATTCGCGTGCCGAGTATACTAACATTAATAATAGCCGGCTTTAAAGAATGTAATTTCCATGAAAGTTTACTGCTTCTCCATTTACCATCTTGCGCTAATACTTTCCGTCTTGCGTAAAATATTTCAAACGGACTTCTCAAAGCGTTTCCTTGCATTTTAACGTCGATTGGAAAATATGCTTTCACCGTATATTTTAATTTTCTTAGAGTGGGGAGCTCGTACGAATTCAGCCTTTTTAGCATATTTTCTTGCAATCCATCACAAGCGTAGCGTATTATAAGTTTCCTTTAAACAGGAAAATTTTTTATTTTTTCTACTCCCGAACTGTTATTCGTCATTTACAGGGTCGTCATTTACAGGGTTCGTGCACTGATGATCTTTAAAACCCTACATAAAGGTCTATTCCCCAAAGCCAGCGTCCGCCGGCTTTCCGCGCATGCGCGCAGTATCGAAAAAACTGAAAACGCATTGTTTGGCTCTGTAACCATGGCAACGCCTTATAACGACACTGCGGGCGTGCGCGGAAAGGCTTTGCGCAGCCGAGCTGACAGTACAAACCTTTGAGTCAAAATACAGGAAACAGTGTGAATTTCACGAAATTTATTCAAGAAAACTATTAAAAACTAAGTGCATGGTCGTAGAAAAAGTATTGTATGCAACGGTGTTTAACTGAGTCAAAAAATACTCGTGGCGCCTCAAATTGTTACTCACGCCACTCGTCTTTTTTGACCTCCTTTAAACGCCTGTTGCATAAAATACTATTATGATGCAACATTTTTGTTTCTAATTTGCAGGTGAATAATTTTATATTTTTGACATTTGACCTAGTGAATATGACCATTAGTGACCCTGCCTGCTAAACCGAGGGTATTGGGTTCCAATCTCGGTAAGAGCATAGTTTGTCATGTTTTGATAAGGTTGTTTAGAGATGTTCCGGATCGGGGCAAACTACTAAATTGACAAAAGGGGTAGACGATTCAACTCCTCACAGTTGTATTAAAAATTCAAATAAAATGCTATTATACAATAAGCCTTAACCTATATTAGGAATGTTTACACTTATTGACGTGCCCTCGTGTACCACCGAGTCGCCTAAAAGGTCAGACTCATTCTTATCAGGTATCAAAATTAATATCAAAACTTACTAAAGTCCAAACTCACTTTTAAACCTAAACGCTCACACCAGGCTATTGCCTTCGAGCCATGTTCTTGCGGGCGTCTATCTTAGGGTCGGGAAAGTTAAATCATGATATATAACAGCGCTATATTAAGTCCATTATTTTTAATCAACAGAACAGCTCAGCTCATTTTAAATAATAAATAAATAAATATTAAATAAATATTATTGGACATTCTTACACAGATTGACTGAGGCCCACGGTAAGCTCAAGAAGGCTTGTGTTGTGGGTACTCAGACAACGATATATATAATATATAATATATAAATACTTACATACATAGAAAACATCCATGACTCAGGAACAAATATCTGTGCTCATCACACAAATAAATGCCCTTACCGGGATTCGAACCCGGGACCGCGGCGCAGCAGGCAGGGTCACTACTGACTGCGCCAGATCGGTCGTCAAATTTTAGATTACATTAAACCCAAATAATCCTTACAACCTGTTGAGTATCATCTCATGATACGCAGCTGCTGCTGCCTACATCTGCTTGGTGTAGGTACCCCTTACATTTAATTAAATTATCAAAAGGGGCTAACGTGTCACAATGCCGTGAAAACCATAGTTACTTTATAAGAAAACATTGAAACTAAAATAAATACCCAATCAGGACAAAATTAAACGCCTCATGCTTTGAAATTTTGAGAATTATTTTCTTTTACAACTAATAATATAAAGTGAGATAGGTAAAAGTGTTATGAAATATAGAGTTTTCTATACCAACGCAGTATGTAGTCAAGCTCAGAACTGCCTTATTTGCTTTGATGTGGTAACTGTAGCGCAGAGGCTTTAAAATATAATTTAATAAACTAAACAACAAAAGGGAGACACAATAATATTATACTATCTTAAAACTTGGTTAGCATAATACTTAAGGCTCAAGGTGATACGAGTAATAAAACCTACGGACAAAATCATTTAGCAGCTAAGGGCTAAGTGTAGAGCCAGGGGGGTAGGGTTGCAAAAAAACGATTTTTTTTTCTGGCTTAAAAAAAAACATGAAAAAAAAAACCGTGAAAAAAAAAACAGTTTTTTTTTCTGGAGTATGTTTTTTTTTTTAAAGTAGGAAATCTCAAAATTTGCAAAGTAGTTAATACTTTTATACGGTTTTTTAGACTTAATGTTAACTATTAAACGAATTTAATCAAATAACTTTAATTTCTGGTCTTATAAAAATAACATTTACGAAATCTGTAGTTGGTAGATCACTATTTACTGTTAGCAACACCACCGCCTCTCCACCCTACACGCAGCATCGGGGATTCCCCAATAAACGTTTGTATACTGAATGTCAATTGAATTAAAATTTACGTTATTGTTATTGAAACACGTTACAACTCACGAAAAACCGTTATTGTCGTATTATTTGTTCATCTGAAAAAAAAAAAATATTTAGAAAAAAACCATGGTGCTCGGTTTTTTTTCATGTTTTTTTTTCATAATTCTGAAAAAAAAACATTTGGTTTTTTTTCTATTTACAACCCTAGCCAGGGGGCGATGTTTTAATTTCAAACGCCCGAATTCGCCGTTCGAAAGTCTGTAGAGAACGACGTAATGCTATTTGAAAGAGGACGGCTAGTAATTTTAAATCTACATATCTGATAGTAAGTAGAAGTTATATCGCAAGTACTTAGTGGAGATATTATTAAACGAAATTCACAAAACTGAATGGTCGACATTCAACAATCGGCCCCATGATACTGTCATAATACTGGAACTAAATATTTACGATCAAAAGAATAATTAAATAATAATAAATGGATATTCGACTTACAGAAGTTTTTAAATGATTTAAAAGTCTTAACGCCAAACCCATCAAACTTTATAGGTATTACTGAAATGAATTTGCATAACATGAATTTTTAAAGGCGCGAATAAAACCAAAGTCTTCTTATCAAGTGGTACCTACATTAAATGCATTAAGAATAGGAAAATAAAAAGACATATTTTAACATTGCTAATGGACCAGAGATAAATCTCATTTTAATTTTAACATTGCTAATGGACCAGAGATAAATCTCATTTTAATTAACGTTGGAAAAAAAACACGATTCTTCAAACAAAAGCATTAATTATACTAAGAATTTTATCATCGCGCCGTAAGAAAAATATACCTACGCTACATTTCTTTCAGCTAAATGTCTAGTAGGTACGTGATGAATTACTTCAATTACTACCTACTGACATATAAATTAAGACAGTGACGGAGTAAGTAAAATAACTTATACAAGTATTGCAATCGTATGCATAAACTGGATGACATAACAAGTCTCATACTAGAAAATGAAGCCAAGTGTACATGGTTGACGCGTTTTGCAGGGTTAGCACATGATTGGCGCGATAGTACGTCACCGCGAGATAGACTACCCGTCCTTATGTCATTAATACAGAATAAGACGTGTGATCTATCTCGCTGCGACCTATCTCGCGGCAATCATGTGCTAGGCCTACTGGTGACCGATACGCAACTGTTTGTCGCGCTACCGATAATGTGGAAGGGCGATAGAGAGATGATTACGATACAATACGGGGCCTTAAATATTGCATACAGGAACAATGCCTGAAGCCAATAGTACCTACAATCGCTAATGCTCCGTGTCGTTACCGATGCACACTTGCACCAACCACTTAACTCAGTGTTAGTGGGCTGTCATCTGTCAAATTCCATATAAAATGGTGAACTCTTTTTTCGTTGATGCAAGTGGCCCTAAATATGCCTAACTAGGTATGTCACGTTACGGAGCGTGAACCATTATACTCTTGACTACTGCTACAGCCTTCGTGTAGACACTTTGTTACTATTGTATTTGACAATTTTTGGTCATAATATCTGTTTGAAAATAATCCAATTTAAAATGTATATAAAGTGAAGGGAGGAGAAACCTGTCGGCGAAAAGAGGCTAACCAACCTCCGGTTTGCCGAGGATATAGTCTTGTTTTCCTCAACTTCATCCGAGTTACGTCACATGCTAGAAGACCTTATCAACGGAAGCCTCGAGGTTGGACTGAAGATGATTATGTCAAAGACTAAGGTTATGACTAACAGCACAAATCGTAGGATTGAGATAAATGTCCATGAATACCTTAACTTAGGCCAAATAGTCTCTTTCCAGGCGCGACAAGACAAAGAAGTTCAAAGACGCACTGAAAACGCCTGGAAGAGCTATTGGTCAATGAAACACCTAATGAAACGAGACCTGCCTCTGTCACTCAAACGTAGGCTCATGGACATGATTGTACGTACTTCCAGTTCTCATCTACGGTGCTCAAACCTGGTCTTTGACGAAAGCTCAGAAGTCCAAACTCGGGGTTTGCCAGAGAGCTATGGAGCGCAGCATATTAGGTGTAAAATTAAGGGATCGGATCCGGAACACCACGCTGCGCTCTAAGACTCAAATAATAGACGTAGCTCAGAAAGCGGCTAAGTTGAAGTGGGATTGGGCTGGCCATGTCTGCCGAATGCCGGACGACTTGTTAGCCAAGATAATCACGGAGTGGGAGCCCCACGAGTCAAACCGGGATCCGGCAGACCACACCGGCGATGGCGGGATAACCTAGACTCATTTTTGATTGGTTGGCCAGAAGTAGCACTAGACAGAGAAGATTGGAAAAAGAGGGGGGAGGCCTTTTCCCAGCAGTGGGACACAGTAGGTTCTGAATAATAATAATAATAAAGTTAAGTGTTAGATTTAAATTTGCCGCCTTTGCACGAAATAACAATTCGTTTCAAAAACTGCGGCACTAAAATTCTTCAAAATGGGGTGGATTAAATAATAATGGACCTTAAATCAATGCATTACTTGCAATCTGAGTTTCGAACGCACGCCCATTCCATGTCACGGCGGTAACGACCGGCTTACCCGATAATAAAGACAGACCGCAAGATTAGACAGCTATGGATACGGACCTGGACTCTGCGGCTTTATTTCTTATGTATCATTAGTGTACTTAAATAAAGATTTGGTTGGTTGGTTTAACCTTGGAATGAGTAGAAATAAGCTGGAAACGTGTACACATTTTCATTGTACATATTCCTTCGTTGTAAGTTTATGCATAGATGTGTACGTGTAAGTTTTTCAAGGTGTAAAGTAAAAAAAGATTATTATTTTATTATTTTTAGGGTTCCGTACCTCAAAAAGGAAAAACGGTACCCTGATAGGATCACTCGTGTGTCTGTCTGTCCGTCTGTCACAGACAATTTTCTCCGAAACTACCGAACCGATTAACTTGAAATTTGGCACACATGTGTAAACCTGTGACCCAAAGACGGACATGTAATTAAAATTAAAAAAATCAATTAGGTATAGGGGCCACTTTTGGGGGGTAAAAGTGAAAATTAAAAATCAAAGTTTCTAGAACTATATTGTGTTCCATATCAAATGAAAAGCTTTTTATAAGTATTTCAAAGATATTTTTTTTAATAATTTTTAGTAAAGTAATTTTCAAGTAATTTAAAAAAATTGACAAAAAATTACCTCCCCCCCCCTTATCTCCGAAACTACTAAGCGTAAAATTTTCAAAAAATACTTTAGATAGTTTTCAATCTATAGATTACAGGAAACCTATTAGAAATCTACTGTAAAGCGTAAGTCGGACTTAAAAAAAAAAAAAACTCAAATTACGAATTTCACTTACTGCCGCTGCAAGGAGTTACCAAATCTCTTGAAATTGTGTGAGCGCGTTTGAATATTACATATAAACTCATTTCTGTTTCGTTTCGTTAAAAATATCGATTTTTCGCAAAAATGAGGCGCTTAAGCCCTTATTGTAGTGTACGGAACCCTTGCAACGCGAGTACAACTCGCACTTGGCCGGTTTTACAATTACTAATGTGTAGGTACTTTCTATGTGAAGAACAATGAGGTTGATGCATATATCTTGAAGTTAAGATTTATTTTTTATTTTTTGTTTACTACCTCATGTGTTGACTGCCTTCATTTAATTTTTTTTTCACAGAAGTAGATTTAGATAGAAGAAACAAGTTCACCTATTTGTATAGGAGTCATATTTTGTACTGAAGTTGTTACTTGCCTGTGATTTTAAATGTCTCAGGCCCTTAAATGTTCATAATTTTTGTGTTGTTGCAATTAAATATAACGTAACGAAGCATTTTTTATGTTTTTGTTCAACCTACAAAAATTGACGTCCGAAAGCTGCAAGCTGCGAACAAAGACAGACAACTCAGTGGATTTTACTGAGTTCATTTGACACGATAAGTAGATACGTTTGCTTGGTCTATGGTATATATGACATCTGTGGTTTTTTTTCTTTGTTTCAGATAAACATATCAGAAGTAGGTATCTGAACCCATCAGAAACATAGTCGTAATTATCAGAGTCCATAACAATGGACTGACTGATAAATCATAAAATAATTTAAATTCGAATCAAACATTTAACCTAAGAAGGTGATCGCACCGTCAAAGTATATCATTATTTTCCACGAATTATGCTGCAAAGTTAGTCGGGGTGTTGTGGTTCGTGTACCTGAGCTCCATGAACCGGCCTGTTTAAGGCCTTGGTGCTCAACTGGTAACGTTCCAAGCTCTCACTAGTGGCTCCAAGAAGCTGTTATGCAGCGGCCACACCCGGGTAAACCGCGTCGGTTCGCGGGCTAAACTAGTGAGGGGAACCTGCCTTTGGCAGGCTTAGGCAGTGGAACCCTCCCATTTGTAATGCATAAAGTTTATTCCGGTGGGGAAGGCAACTCAACGCAGATATGCATTCGAGCTTGGCGGACCCGGCGGGATAACAAGGCAACGTGGATGGCCTAGGGCGATGGTAGAGGGCATACAGATATCATCGGCCAGACACATCATCTGCTCTCACCTCCGGTCGTATCGGTTCTCCGTTCCACTGGGTCAAGATGGGAAACGACGAGTGAGTGGCTGCTTTTGCGCGTACGTTTTTGCACCGGAATATTTCCTGCGCACCTGACTGCTTCCAAATTAGGGTCCCCCCACATCTAGCGTCTCGCGAACGTCGTCGCCTCTCCAACGCCTGCGCGGCGTCGACGCCGCGCTCCCGCCGCGTATTTTTTATGCAATTCATACTCATAATCGCGAGGTCTTTCGATCCTGATAGGAGAAAAAATATGTTCCAAGATTTCCATACATGTTTCAAACCTCCCAGTCCGTTACCGAAATACAAAATGTAACTCCAATGGCTTACTCTTAGAGTATTTTACTCAGTAAACGAGTTCTTCGCTTACAATGAGGACTCTTATTATTAAGACATTAGTTAGTAAGTTGCATGTTAGGTATAAGTAGTTAAAGAATTTTGAATTCTTGACTGTTTAAAATTCGCACGCCTGGAAAGGTATAATATGTAGGACTATCTAGTATAAATATAAGACCATTTTGTAACCATATTACTGCGAATAAACCATTTGTATTGTATTGTAGGTATTGTATTGTATCAAAAAATGGTAACGGAATGGGAAAAAACCTTGGGACACTATTTTTCTCCTATTAGGATTGAAAGAGCTCGCGATTCTGAGAGGAAACCACATAAAAATTTACAAATCCAAAAAGAAAGTGGGGTGGACAATTTTGAAAAAAGTGGCCCTCATAGCTACCTTTATGCTAATTTGAGTTTTCCAATTTTTGAGAATATTGGGAGCGAAAAACATATTTGAAATTCGACGAAGAGCATTTATGAAATGTTACTATCTATCATAAGAATTAAAAAAATCAAACGACGAATCTATCAGTATTATTAAATGTTATTAATTAAAAGCGTAAAAAGTAAATATCCTATATTCAGGTAAGAAAATAAGGACTACATTTCTATGGAGAATCAGACTATCGTCCTCTATAAGTTCCTAACATAACACGAATACTCAAAAATCTATCAGTATTATAAGATGCTTATTCTATATATTGGTTCTATAGAAATAAAAATAAAAATTTAAGTATACGAATCAAATAAACAAACCGAAATATGATCACTACTCAGCTATTATTAAATGTTATTAATTAAAAGCGTAAAAAGTAAATATCCTATATTCAGGTAAGAAAATAAGGACTACATTTCTATGGAGAATCAGACTATCGTCCTCTATAAGTTCCTAACATAACACGAATACTCAAAAATCTATCAGTATTATAAGATGCCTATTCTATATATTGGTTCTATAGAAATAAAAATAAAAATTTAAGTATACGAATCAAATAAACAAACCGAAATATGATTCCCCACAATTATAATTACCTACTTCATACACTAGCCGTTTTTGTCAATTAGGATCAAACTTTTTAACTTGTCTCGGGCTCAATTTTTTTACCCAATAAAGTAATTTGACTTTTGAAAAGTTGAAATTTCGATGAACTTTTCTCGTTAAAAGTTGGTAAGTGAATAATATAATAGACTTTCAATGATGATGTGTTGAATTTTAGACTTTTGATATTTAATTGTAAAAAAGGACAGTCATATTCTAATCCAATATTTCGGTAAACAAATAATACACAGTAACGTATTATTTTAATAAGTTTAAAATTAAAGACACGTTTGAGTGTTATTTGCAAACTACCATAAAAACTTTCGTAATTTAGATGGGTTAATTGTTACTCACCAAAAACTTGGCGGGCATCAAAAACGCCTACGTCAGAATTTTTTAAGCAGAAAAAAATGTGATACTACAAATAACATGTTTTCTTTGTCTTCTATGAGAATGTTGCTATTTTTTTTTTCGAGAAATTCGTTCAGTTCCTCAACCTCTATGTATTAGTATTGTAAAATTAACGTCACAAGATATGTACTGCCACAGCTGTTATCATTTTCATATATCCATTAATTATTATGTTAATTTTTTTTTATTACAATGTTTTTAGTTATTTGTTTAAGTAAAACCAGGAAGACATAAAAAATATATTAATATGTACTGATGTCCTTGCCTATTTTACCTTGAACATAGTAAATTACCGCAAGATATCGAAAATTAATAATTTCCTTAGCATGAAAATAACCTATTGAACGCTTTGATACGACCAGGATTATAGGTTGTATGGGAGGAAAACCTTTCCAATCATAATTCATGTACAAAAAGGATGTTCAATCAATTTCAGGGTGTACAGTCAGCATCAAAAGTATTTACAATCCTGAATAACTTTTCTACATGAAATACAAATACAATACACACAATACAAATACAAATAATTTGTTAAGTAAACATAATTGTACAGTGGTTAGTCTTAAAGACTAAGAATTTTATAAGGGATAATTTACACAAATGCCTGAGCTAGGGATTCCAGTGTATGAAGCAAAAATAAGGACAAAATTAGTAATTTATTTTTCATTATTCATTAGAATAAAGAATTATTTTAACTATAAATAAACAGAAAACTTATTTTATTACAGTAGGTTCTCAACTATTTACATATACAATACAAATATTCTTTATTGCTCACCAATATATCAATATTCCATAGGTAATTAAGTGATTAAACGAACTTACCTGTAAATGAAGTTCGATCACAATTATATGACCGACTTCTTCCAATTATTATACGACCATTAACCAAATGCATCAGAAATAAATATCAGCAGAAGATACATTATTATCTTCACAATGTATCTATCATCTAGTAAAACTTACTTATTTTATTCAATTTTTAATACGTG
This sequence comes from Leguminivora glycinivorella, assembly GCF_023078275.1. Taxonomy (NCBI): domain Eukaryota; kingdom Metazoa; phylum Arthropoda; class Insecta; order Lepidoptera; family Tortricidae; genus Leguminivora; species Leguminivora glycinivorella. The sequence goes on from NC_062978.1 coordinate 13,235,602, forward strand.
TTTTGCCTGTTTATGGTACAAATTCAAGTTCATACCAATTTTTTAATGTCATGATATAACAATAAAGGCATGGTGAGGCAAATCAACTCCGGTGTACCCATTTTAATCGAATTATAAAGATAACCGAAAAATAACTTTATATCTTTCAAATTATAGTCAAACTACCACTTTTATGAGTTTACAACACGTGCTCACTTATACGTGTGAGAAACAAGCCAAACCAAAATTAAAAGTAAATTTTATTTTCAACCTTTTCCAAAGCTACACAGTTCACATACGAAGCGAGGCAAATAGCACTGGAGCAAAAAAACGTCGGAAATCTTAAAAGCTTCCGATTGTTACAACGCTCCCAATCTCAGTAAGTGCTCTTATGCAGCCAATGAGAGCCCGCGAATTAGAATTCAAGGAGATTTTTAGTTTCACATACGAATTCCGTTCACTTTATAACATTGGTGTGCCTTTAAATTAAATCAGTACCCGAATGGAAACCAACGTTACGTTACGCCAATAAATTCTAGCTGTTATGTATAAAATTGAACATTTGCATTATTTTTATACTTCTTATAGTTATGTATATAGGTATACATAGGTAGTTTGGGTTCTGCCGGCAAAAATTCAAACTCCTATCAGGATATACGTTACGTGCATCATTAATTTGAGTAGGTAATCAATATTTAGTTTGAATTCTTGCAGGCAGAACCCAAACAACATATATTTAAGAAGTATATATAATTATCTTTATTACGTGACCGCATAAACATACTGAATGATTGAAATATATGTGACACGCTATAAATTAATAAACGATCTTTTATATTCTGCAAAAAAAAATACTAAAATGTTTCGTAATCTAAAAGGATAAAACGGAACCGTTATGGAGCCATCACAGTCAATTTACTCCAAAAATACTGCCTATTTGTTTGAAATTCAGTTCACTCAGACATGTAAGTTAGTGAAACAAAAGCGGATACGTGAATATAAAATCAATAAACGCATGCACTTTACCCGTATACAAATATACTATTAATCTATGTACAAAACCAAGAGAATCGATTAATATTTATAGATGATTATTGACAAAGTTATACTTGTAGTCTTAAATATATCTGTTTAAGAACACGGGTATGTCGGGTATGCGTCATTTTCATTTTACATGACAGAGTCAGTGCAAGCTAAAGTATTACTTAACGAACGTTACAATTATTTTTTAATGCCTACTCGTGTATTGATTGAACACTTCTAGCCAACATTTATGAAACCAAAGTTCAAGCCTAAATCTGGGAGCTGCGGTAATTACAAGTGCTTCGACGATAGGGTATTTACCTATTTATGTTTTTACCAGCAATTTTTATCAGGAAACCAGCACAAGGGACTCTGCTGCAAGATTCAATATTCAATACACTTTATTTAGTGACTTTTCAAAACTGAAGCGAAACATCCATTCAAATTAATACAGTAATTTAATTAAAAGTTTTAAATGATTTACGGTTAGTTTCATCAGACTTATATTGACCGGGATACAGACCGTGATTACCTTTTTGATTTTTATTGAGGTCCCGATATTTCAACGAAACTTTGACATCCATCCGCCGTCTTCAGTTTCCCTTGATCATGATGCATGCAACTGCGTCGAAATATCGGGACCACAATGAAAATCAAAAAGGTAATCACGGTCTTGGCACAAAAGTAATGACACACTCTACAAAACTCTATACATTTCCTTTCTTAAGTTAATTGTTTTCGATAATATTAGCAAGCTGAAGTGGCAGTGGGCTGGCCATATTAGCCGTAGAACCGACAACCGTTGGGGTAAACGAGTTCTTGAGTGGAGACCGCGTCTCGGCAAGCGTAGTGTAGGACGGCCTCAGGCAAGGTGGAGCGACGATTTGCGCGGGATGGCTGGCAGCAGCTGGATGCGAGCAGCCGAAGATCGGAAACGGTGGCGTGAAATTGGGGAGGCCTATGTCCAGCAGTGGACTGCGATAGGCTGATGATGATGATGATGATGAATCATGGTCTATATCCCGGTCAATATAAGTATAGTAATTTAATTGTTGGCTGCAGCAAAACTTAAACTTCCTAATATTATGTGAGTGTGCACGGAAAACGTCCCACTTTGTCGATCAGTCAGTTTATTCATATAAAGATAGAAGTAAATCTCGCCTTAATGGTAACTGACAAAGTGGGACGTTTTAATTATATAGGTGTCTTAAGGATCGACGAGTCTGTACCTGTATATTCAATAGTCGGCATCTTTAGCGTCCACAATGATCTTCTCATGCGGGCTTCAAGCGACCGATGCTGCCTCAAGTTTCTTCGGACTAACGCTGTGTACACTAATTTGATAGCCCTGACATGATCGAAATCTCGCGCATTCCGAACCACAAACCCGAACCTCCGGTAGCAATTAGGATTAGTTGCCAGCACCTCCATGTGCTGTTCTGCGTGGGAGCACTGTTTGTCTGCTCAAACTGACTGTGTCAAGGTGACACTTAAGCGTTAGATTAGCCCATCTTAAAAAACGATTAGGTTAAGTAAGTTCACACTCAAGGTATTTAGACGGCGTGATATGAATTAATGACTTAACTTATTAAATTAATTGTCATTTATCAAGGTTGTTGGAGAATTGAAATAATATATAGGCACTGGTTTCTAGTTGAAAACAAAATGTAATATGTCAGTTATAAAAATAGACAAAAAGGTATCAAAAAGCATAAGTAGACAAAAATAATAAAAAGGTAAAATAATATAAAAACCGGCCGAAAGCGTGTCGGACCACGCTCAGTGTAGGGTTCCGTAGTTTTCCGTATTTTTCTCAAAAACTACTGAACCTATCAAGTTCAAAACAATTTTCCTAGAAAGTACTTATAAAGTTCTACTTTTGTGATTTTTTTCATTTTTTTTAAACATATGGTTCAAAAGTTAGAGGGGGGGACGCACTTTTTTTTCATTTAGGAGCGATTATTTCCGAAAACATTAATATTATCAAAAAACGATCTTAGTAAACCCTTATTTATTTTTAAATACCTATCCAACAATATATCACACGTTGGGGTTGGAACGAAAAAAAATATCAGCCCCCACTTTACATGTAGGGGGGGTACCCTAATAAAACATATTTTTCCATTTTTTATTTTTGCACTTTGTTGGCGTGATTGATATACATATTGGTACCAAATTTCAGCTTTCTAGTGCTAACGGTTACTGAGATTATCCGCGGACGGACGGACGTACGGACAGACAGACATGGCGAAACTATAAGGGTTCCTAGTTGACTACGGAACCCTAAAAAGGTTGTGCAGTCTTGCACAAAGGTACTAAATATAACTTAGCTATTCTCTAACTATTATTGATAAGTAAATGTCAAAACTTTTCAAGTCAAATATTGTACATCCAATCGCACGCGGTTCGAAGCCTGGCGCCTTCGGCGCCCTCTAACTTAAAGTGTCCGGCGAAGCTCGACGCACGAGGTTCTATTCTAAGCCGTTTAATTTAAAGTGTCGGGCGAAGCCCGACGCACTCTGTCCTAAGCCGGACGCCTTCGGCGCCCTCTAACTTAAATCTACATCCCAAAAAACAAAAAAAAAATCAACATTTTTACCTACTTTTGACCTTAGGAATACGTGGTTATAATCAATCTGGTTTCTTATGTTATATGTAAGATAATATAAAATAAAATGCTCCGTATTAATTTTAGGAATGTGATGAATGTTAATATCTCAGCACGGTGCACGGGTTCGAAACTTTTCATATGTAATATTGAACGGCAGAATTTTCGCATACCAATTAAAATACCTTCTCTTCAAACCTTTATTTTTTTAATTTGACGTATCAGTTTAATAACGTTCATACGATATTACATTACAAATAAGGGTATGCAAATGGGAGCGACGTAATACTCCCTCTGGTAAGGCCGGTTTAATTTAGTCGGCTTATTGACTTCAAACTTATTAAATTAGGTCAGAGGCGGATTCTATTAATCCAGCCGACCATATGAATGGTTGAAAATTAATAGTGCCCCGTTCGGGCACTTTACTTTTACTTTTTACTTGTATTTGTATTCGTTAGTAGAAGGAACGAGCGAAGCGAAGTTCTTACATTTAGCTTGAAACGCACGGCTGTTTACATGAAGAGGATAATTTAGTAACGCACTATGTAAACAGTAAATAATTAAATATATTATAATTTTATGTATGTATGTGTTTTTATTGACAATTAATTGATTAACATACAACATCTTTGGACATAGTTATACAATAAATCATATTTTATATTATCTTACATGCGTCAGCGTACCTTCTGCATAGCAATCAACAATAAAAATTGCAATATCATATATGTTACAAAGAAAAGAGTTTTACCATTATAGATCAGAAAGACATCATCATTTTATATTGCAGTTTTGCATTTTTATCTTCTAAGTGCTCTACAAGGTCAAAAATAATAAGCATGTTCACCAGATACGAATGAAAAAAAGAATTCTTTATCGAAACCAGCCACCACAACCACCAACCAAACAAGTAACAATAAAATGTTTAATCGAAGCTAGTTACGTAGAAGTAAAAAAATACTTGTTTCAAAACTAGGTTACGGGTTCCTAGGCAGTCGAAGAGAGTGATTGTAGGTTTATTCTTTTGTACGACGCTTTATCGATAGGTGCCAGAAAAATCTGGCACATAATGACAGGGGCAAAATGAACTTCGAAGTTTTGGAAAACTTGACCTGTTGTTTCTGTTTCTCAGTATGTAACTAAAAAAAGCTGTAAATAAACATATACTATTTTTTGCAGGTATACGTACGTATATTTTAATACAATGCATACCTACAATATAGTAGGCATTTAATAGTAGATGTAATAATATACAACAATAACATCAAATTAACACGTTCGCGGACGCTCAGTCACCCCTCTGGGACACTAATATTTTGTATGGGAATTTTTCGACTGCTATAGCATACCTGTCCTTAGACAGCTTATAATATTATTAGGATTATTATGTGACGAGGAACGCTATAGCATTCGGATGCTATAGCATACCTGACAAAATACAGAGGTAAAATCTGATCTTATGTGACACCGTATGCTATAGCATACGATGCTATAGCATACCGTGACACAATACTGAGTCAAAATGTGATCTTATATGACACCGTATGCTATAGCATACGATCCATAGATGGTGATACAGCAGATTCATTCTGAAGAATCATATCAAATAAAACATTTAGTGTTTCTGGCTGCGGGGATGATGCCGACAAATAAAAGTATAAAGCTTGTTCACGAATACAGAGTTTTTTAGTACAAGAAGAATTGTCTAAATGTGTATCTCCTACAGACTCTTTTGGAGTACCTAACTTTCGTCAGAACTGTAGTCACCCGTTTCGTCATTGAGACTAGAATAATGTTTGTTCAAACCTGCTGTTGTATAGGTGCTAAAGGCCTTCGTTTGGTGCGATGATTTCTGGGTAGAACTCATCCACTACCTCTCACTACGCGATGATTCGCCCAGCTTTATATACTTTTTTACAAGCATCTAAACCAAGTTCAAGTAGTTAAACACCAACAAAATTCACTCAAAAAGACACAGTTTAACGTAAACAGTCAGTATCAACCAGAAATAGGGTTTATTCACAATTATATAAGCAAAGCAATGACTAAGTACGAAGGAAATTACTCAAATAATAGGTATAAACATGCCTCGGTTTTCTTAATTTATCGTAACCAAAATCACGGTGTATTATTATAAAACGACAGTGGACATGTTTGTTAACAAAACCGCAATACAAAAATATATAGAAACTGTAAAAATAATTACTTATGATTTTTTAAACAATCCGTAAAATTGCGTTTGCGCTCGAAATTTGGCCACATTTCACGGGCCAACTCCCGGTGACGCTCGCGGGGCTACTGAGCAAATTTCCATACAAAGAGGTATTCTATAGCATACGCGTCACAAAAAGGTGAACTCGATTTGTGACGCCACAGCATATTTTTTAACTGCTATAAAACTATGTAATGTTGCAGTATGCATACTATGATTCTAGTGAATGGTAGAGGAAATGTTGGTGAATAATATTATACTGTGAACAAGCAGATTTTAAGAACTATTCTAAACAAATCGTTAAAAAGCTAAACTAAACTAAAATTCAGATTAAATAAATAAAGGTTTTAACTAAAGTGTAACAAAGTTAAACACTTTCTTCCCGGGAGCATGACGCATTAAACAGCGTTGAAATAGCGGGAGCTCGACAAAACCGAATGCAATCACGGTCTATATATTATATTGGACCAATATAAGTGTAACAGAAAGTATTTAACAACGAGTACAGCATATAACGTTTATCGGATATTCATTTATGCTTTTTTTACAGTTTCTTACTTCTTTCTCTACCTAACTATCTACTCTCTGCTTTAATACCACATCTGTGATATACTTTAATCTCTCAGGTATCTAGATTTTAGCACAGAATATACAAGGTGCTCGCGAGGAACCCGCATAACTTGAACCACGCGTTTCTGAGGCCAAAAGAAAGAAAAAATGTTATATGTGCTTGTGTGTTATATGTTAAAATGTTATATGTTTGTGTGTGTGTTATATGTTATGTTATGTTCATATGAATTTAATTTTTTTTTTTTTTTTACTTTTTTGGACGTATTTTCACATATAAAGTAATTTTTATCCATGAAGTTGGCAATTAAAATGAGTTCCTTAATTTATTTTTCTAAAAACCAAATTTTTTGGAAGTTTTTCTTGTCACATTTTGACATCTATCAATGACTACTGTGAGACTATGCTCCACAACTGCGCATCAGCGCCGTTAAGAAGACCTTTTCTGAGTAACAATACGGAAATGTTTTTTTTTTTAATTGGCAATAACTCTGAAACTAGACGAAATCTAGAAAAGTTTATATGACATTTTAGTCTTAAAATGTGACCAAGAATATGCCGTTAAAGTTATATGGGTTCCTCGCGAGCACCTTGTATAAAAGTACAAGTACAGAAGGCTCACTCTCAGCAACCTGTCAACGGACTGCATTCGACATTGAGTTCTATTGCGCAGCGTGAAGGTTGTCAAACTTTATGGGCCGCGAACTCGCGGCCGTCGAAATGTATGGAAGAAACGCGGAGTGAGCCGCCCCTGATTTTAGTCAGTCATATGGGATTACGAAGCCATACGGAAATGTACTAGACTCAATAAAACACCACCTGTCGGCTTACCTTACTCCCTAGAGGAACACCAGGGTGCGTAGCCAAATGCGCAAACGCTCACGATAATATCTGTTTCGTAGCTATCTATCTCTATCGCTCTTGGGTATTGGCGCGACGGAGCCAGACTGAATTTCTGTCGGCGTCTGGCGTCGACGACTGCCATTCGGACACGCCGGCAGTTTTCAAACAACAAACACAACCGTAAAACAATGAATCCGTAACCCCATACATCATGTTAATGTGAGGCTTCACGCTGCAACGTATATTAAATTTCTTGTGCGATTTAAACACCCTTCTTACTTTCAAAATTAGTGGATTGTATTACCGGTTTGAAACCAGGGAAACGAATATTTCTTCGAGAGAAGCAAGTCAAAGGAAAATTTTCAAGAACAAGCGATCGACAATAAAACTTTCTGAGAAGTTAAAACGTAGGTAAAAGCAGGTAACATATAATTAAAAACTTCTGCTTTACATATTGTACAGGTATTATTATACAATAAGACAGTTTTATTGTTCGTATATATCATTACGAACCTGTATCATTGTGTCATGGTCAAGTCTTAAGAATATGTATTTATTTTCTAATGCGAACACGTGTTGACTATTTTAATGTGCGCCGTATTACTTAGACGTGGCTAATTATATTGTGCTAAAAGGGAGGTTGTCAACGCGTGTTAATAACTCGCGACAGCCGCAGTTTACAATATCCTTACCTCCTGAGTTACACACAATATTTTTCATCACATTTGAGAGGAAAACACAGAGAAAAAAAATCATAAGGCAAAACCTTCAATGAACGGCGGTGTTGTACTGCTTGTTGCTATGGCAACGCGGTCTAGCGCAAATCGAGGTGGCCGTCACAATTTCCTAGCAGATTGCAAATTACAACGATTTATCTACGTGAAATAAATGTAAAACACACTGAAATAATTGTAAAACATAAAGAAAATGCATTTTTCATACCGTATAATATTTTTTTATAGCTTAATAGTCATATTTTACTTGTGCAAAAAAAAAATGGCTGATTGAAACATCTTTTGCCTGAAGTATTGTACGGATTGTATTTATTTTTAAAACTAAATCCATTATTCCCTTGGGAATAAAATAGTACATTATTCTTCAGTACACGTAGACGCAATGAGACCTTTAAACAGCAAATGTGATGAAAAAGGTATTTCTGAACAAGGCATAAAGATTATTCATCAAAAACTGTATGTTATTTATTACGAAACAGTGAATTCTTGTTGGAAACCTTTACCAACAGGATCGACTACGTCAGCCATTTGCGAGCACACAAGAGACAGCAACGGACATGAAATCAGTCGCCGTGGCCGTATCGGCCACGGAGTCGTTACTTACTTACATGGCTAACACACAATTCAACCAACCGATAAATTAATTTAGAAACAATAATATTACTGATCGGTTGGTAATGGCTTTAATAAATACTTGATCGGTTGGTTGAAGTATGTTATATTACACTTGTAGAAAAATAAAAAATTTGAAGAAAAAAAAACCCCGACCGCGACATAGTGGACCGATTTTCATGAAACATGTCTAATATATAACACTCCCGACTAATCCAGCTTTCAAGCAAAAAAAAACTAAGTCTATGTAAATCGGTTCGGGAGCTACAATGCCACAGACAGACACACACACAAACAGACAGACAGACAGACAGACACGTCAAACTTATTATAGCACCCCGTCGTTTTTGCGTCGGAGGTTAAAAAGGTGAAGAAAGTTAAACTAGGATACAATTTAAATCAGTTTATAAATTTCGATCGGTCTCTCGACGGCTCTAAAATAATTTATTAAAATGAAAAGTATATAGGTACATTACCAGTTTTATCACGATCACCATTACGGATTCCATCGAAGTGCCAAGTTAAGCACCCTCAAAGACTTTAACACTTGATCCGGCTTGAAGTTTCTTTGCGGGTCGGAATCAAAATGTTAAACGCATGTTCTTTGACGTGCCACAAATAACTTTATAATACGTTTCTAAAATAATAATACTTAATACTTAGATCAGATTACGCAAGAAACATACTATTTAATGTATTTTTGCACATTTCAATTTCAATAAAGTTTGTTCCCCACTATTTTTATTTCGGCTCGATTGATATAAATATCTGTGTGCTTTCGAATAAAAAATATTCTATTCTATTCTATTTCAAAACAAAAGTCAGACCTTCACGGTTCTAGTTGGCTGAAACGGTTTTTTAAATTAAGGTTGATGTTGTGCAGTGTTCAACAGTTCTTTTTTTTAATCCGTCAGGGCGGTGAGTTCAGGTAAACAAGCTTGTTCAGTTTCACCGCTTTTTTATTTGCACCCTAGTTAATTTTTAATGTAACGCCTAGTTGGCACGGGTTACACTGACTAGTGTGTTACGTTTTAATTTTACTGGGTTTTACCTATTCTAGAAATCCTATTTCGAAAAAAATGCGGAACTATCGTTACAAATGGTGCAATTAAATAAATGTAGTGCATCAGTACCTATCTCTATTTAGAAGATTTTAAATTTGTCTATACTTCCTACATTTCTTTGTAGCATAAGTACCTCACATTAATACGGCAGGAAACGAGCGTGCGACAAAGACAATTTATATTTATTTGAAACAGACTCTTAAGTTATCTTGCATTGCTTTGACAAATTTCACGTTCATATAAGCATTTCATTAGGTAATCAATAATGTATACAGATTGAAATGCATTGACAAAGGTGATGGGAAATACCAGCTAGATCGTGTCTCAGTTCGAGGAAGGAAATTTGCGGGGCACTTGCACTGGGAGAGAATCATCATTTTTTTAAGGCTGCTTTAAAAAAAAACGTCAAAAGAATGTAAAATTGATAGTTTTAGTCGGTGGTTCCAGTTAGAGCATACTATTATCTTGATTTTTATAAGACTGGATTTTTGAAAACTAACTCACTAAATTAATTATGAATTTTTCTCTAATGGACACGCACGTATAGAGCTGAATCAGTCGATCTTATTTGTAAAATTTGGACAATTTTGAATATTAAAACGGGTAAAGAATCATTTCAGACTAGATTTTTATTTTAAGTTTTTTAACCCCCGACAATTTTTTCAAAAACGAAGTGGGTGTTATGAAAGTTACATCACATCGAAGTAAGTCTGTCTAAATTAATCTGCAACGTCTGTCTGTCTGTCTGTCAATTTTTTGTCTGTCTGTCTGTCTGTCTGTCTGTCTGTCTGTCTGTCTGTCTGTTTGTTTGTCTGTCTGTCTGTGTGTCACTGTCTTTCATGTGGCATCGTAGCTCCCGAACGGAAGAACCGATTTAGATTTAGTCTGTCTTTTTGTCTGAAAGCTGAGTTAGTCTGGGTGTGTTCTTAACCATGTTTCATGAAAATCGGTCTACTATGTCGCAGTCGGGAGTTTTTTTTTTTAATTTTAATTTATTATATTGGAATATGTTAAAGCCACATCCCAAATAATATATCACGGTCTAGAACGTTTCGTGCGTCGCGATTATTTATTCGATTTGCGGTTGACCGTATGTCCAGTCTGATCAAAAAGAGTAGAAATTAAAAAGTGGCAACGGTTTATAAAGATTATTTATCAAAAACTTTATTAGTGGACCGATTTTCATGAAATACATCATCATTTCATCAGTCTTCCGCTTTCCATCAGGCGGACCGTATACCTGTTTGCCACCGACGTGAAATAAAAAAAGTGTTAACATCGTATGTCATCCCGTTTTCTTACACATAGTGATTTGAAAGGGATGGGTTGCTACTTTCTAGTTTCTACTCTTTTTGGTCCGACTGTACCTACTCACGGTCAACCGCGACTCCAAAGTATGGACTCGCGTTCGCGCGCAAATTTTGCTTATTTTATTTACCAAAAATATCTTTATTTATGACTAAATACCACATTTTTGTTACTTATTAATACATTCCAAAATTATTTTGATATGTCGGGAATTGTAGGCATATCATACAGAAAACTATGTCAGGATCTTCAATCGTGGTTGACGAGAGTTTTGATTGAAATGCCGTTTTCATCTCACTGTGCACAGTGTTTCACAGTTTTTACTGAACAAAATTGATTACACATCGTAGAATATATTCCATTCCTGATTCTATGCAAACCACTAGATTAGACTTGAGAACTACCTGCTACAAACACATCGACAGGCTTGCGTTAACCGAGTTTGGTTTGGATTATGTTATTTTAGAAAACAAGACTGCCAATACGCCAAAGAGGATGCATCTTTGGCGTTTTGGCAGAACTAAGTCGAATACTAGCCAGGTTATACGAAGTCGTAAAACCTTTAAATTTACTTTTCTCAAACATGGTATGAAATATTGATGTTATGTGCCTTATAATTGGCAGCGAAGTATGACGTTGCAGGTGCGGCTAGGACGATTGATAGATAATGGAATTTCATACAAACCTTGCAGGCCAAGGCCGGCAAAGTCTTCTTTTTTAATTTCCAAACACAGATAATTGTGACATAGCATCCAGGTATTTAGCCAATTAAAAAAAAACTATAAGGGGCTTTATAGACGTGCCGACTGCAACTGGTACGGGCCCTAGACAATATTTGATTTTGGGTGCGTTTTCATACAAAAAAAAAAAAATTTTTCGTTTTTTTTGAATTTTTTTTTACTTTGTTTTTTTATAAGCGTATACGGGGTATCAAAGGGGAACGAAAATTCGATTATTTTTGCGCTACGACGCACCGTTTAGGAGATACAGCCATCCAAAGTTACTATTTTCAGTAGACTTTATTTATTTCATACCATGTTTGAGAAAAGCACTATACATACCTCGGCGGGAAATGGGGTTGCCGGCCGAAGACATATAGACGGCCGAGCGAAGCGAGGAAGCCTTTGTCCCGGCCTCTGTAGTAATGTACTATTATTTGTCAAATACTTAGATTGGTTCGTCTCGGCGGGGGCACAACCGTGCCTACCGTGCAGTGGAAAGTAGAATGTTTTTAAAATTTTACGTATTATTTTAGGATATGTGGAGTACCTACTCGGGTGATAGACGTCCTCATATTACTATACTATTTGTGTTCGATGTTCATATAAGTAAATCGCTCGAAGAGGTTGTTGGTCCATTTTTTATATTTCAACTAAATCCCTGTGACAAGCTCCCGCTTATATACCCGACGTGAAAGATTCGATAACATTCTGCTATATACCAGATTTATTCTAGAATATTCCAGACAATACTGGAAATAGCAAGAAATTTTTGAAGTGGGAAAATAATTAAGCAACAACCTAATATTACTTTCACATGTAAGCTTGTAAATAATGTCATATTGTATTATATTATACAGTTTCCTTTAACAAAGGTTATCACACAAAACATGCATCAAACGATGCGAAAACTTTGCGGTCCGTTGCAAAATACTCGCTTTCTTCAACAGGAGATAAAAAACTTTGAAGAAATATTAAAATTATAAATAAGTTTGCTTACCGAACTCGACAAAAGTTTCAGATTTATTACTGCTATTAATTATTTGCTTGCCTGAAGACAGAACGTAATTATTTTGTAGAGGCAAAGTGAAATCCTACGCCTGACGAAACCGCCGTGTTGTGAATTAAATTTATTTCGCCTTTTGCTTTTATTTATGAGGAACGGATTAAATTTTAAACACAATAGTAACGCTTTGAAAAGTAACTCGAATTTTGAGCTGGAATTCAGTTAGTATAGAAATTACAGCTAAACGAAGAAAGAGTTTTGTTCATTTAATTGATACCTACTGAAAATGTAATTTATTTGTATATAAAATTGACTAAATTCGAGGCGCATCTATGAGGTGACATAATTAAGTAAGGAACCAAAAAATAAAAGAGAAGCTTTTGAATTAATATTTATGTTACTTTTAATTAATCGATATTACCGCAAGAGGTAAGTACCTAACATTTTTGAACTGAACTCGTTCAAAAATGTTACTGTGGTTTGGGGTTACTTTGATTCCTGGGTTGATTAGGTACGCAACTCAGCATTTTCATAAAAAATACTGGATTGTTTTATCTCTTCAAGATTTTTTTTATTATAGGAAGACTTATCGGCGATTTAGTTTTGTTTGATTCATTCTGTCTTCTTTTAAATACACTTAAAGGCATTGCAAGTTACAGCCCATCCCCTTTCAAATAAATATTTGTAAGAAAACGGGACGAAACTACTGATCTAGTGTAATTTTAACAAAATTAAAATTTTGAAAAAACCCTCGACCGCATCATAGTGGACCGGTTTACATGAAACATGGCCTAAGAACAACCCCGACTAATTCAGATTTCAAACAAAAAAAACTAAATCTAAATCGGGTCATACGTTCGGGAGCTACGATTCCACAGACAGACACACACACAAAAAACAAACAGACAGACAGACAGACATACAGATAGACAAATACGTCAAACTTACCCTGTCGTTTGCGTTCAAAACTAAGAATGAAGATAAATATTGTGACATTAATAACGTGATACATATTTCCGAACACATTAGTTCCTTCGTAATATTAGCCTCAGTTCTAGGTGACGCTTTGACCGCAAGGTCATAGCATATTAATCTGGTTCATCACCTAGGGTCAGCGAGGGGTCGGGTTTATCATAAATTCATGCTTTACCCCGGTACGGCGTGCGTTAGTTCATTAAGCCTGCATTACCTCTACAATTTTGTTTAATTAATGTATAGTTAGGAAATTATTATTATATATTCTGTGTTATTACTTAATGCTAACATAGCGAGCTTTGGTCAAATTAGTCAGCTGTTGAGTTTTAACGAGCCTTATTTCTTTTCAGATTAAGGATGTATTTATTTTATTAATTATAATAAATTTAATAAAAATGTATTTATTTTATTAATTAATTAATTTATTTATTAAAATAAATTTAATAAAAATATGCACATACAAAACCCTAAGGTTGGAAAGTTACATTTTTACGTAGCAGCATGGGACTTGGCACGAGTATAGCTGCTAATAGCGCCCTTTAATGTATATATTAAAATTTTGAAAAAACCCCCGACCGCGACATACCGATTTTCATGAAACATAGCTAAGAACACTCTCGACTAACTCAACTTTCAAATAAATAAAAAAATCTAAATCGGTTCATCCGTTCGGGAGCTACGATGCCACAGACAGACACACACACAGACAGACAGACAGAAACTTATAACACCCCGTCGTTTTTGCGTCGGGGGTTAAAAATTCAGCAATAGACGTAAAGTAACAATAAAATTGTACAACCTAGACTTGGCTCACGAGATAACCGCCATGTGGGATGTTGAATCAACGATCATTGTTCCGATAGTCGTTTCAGCGAATGGTCTCATAGCGAAGAGTCTCGACCAACATCTTAAGAGACTCTCGCTAGGTAGCTGGATCAAGGGCCAGATGCAGAAGGCGGTGATCTTGGACACGGCGCGGATAGTCCGACGGTTCCTCTCTCTGCAGCCCTAACCACCGGCAGCTTGGGCCCTGCCCCGCTGCTGGCGGCACCCTAGGTTAGGTTTTTTATAATATGTTTATATGTTTTTATATTGTTTTATATATTTTTTTATATACATATTGTAAATTGTAGACTAGGTAAGTCTAAGAAAGAAAATAAATACTGAGAATAAAATTGTACTTTTATACACATACGTACATACGAACTAGGGTCAATTACGCAAAATAACCCCATGGGTGCAAGTGTATCCGTAAATGCCCTAAAAATTAAGGGATAAAATGCCTACAAATCAACGCCATCGATTAAAAGCTGAATCCAATAGTCTATCTACTATCTAGGTTAAGTGCAAGCATCCACGCCTGTTGCTCTTGACTTTGCCCTAATTGCTTCTAGAGACACGACGGCGTGACACGCGCTATGTCATGTCGCTTGCGGGTAGGAAGTATTCTGTCCTACATCTGATGCTTACCTGCATGTCCTTGCTTATAATATAGTTATAATTCATTGTTTCAGTAAGATATCAGGCAAAACATGATTAGAAGAAAACGTAGCCAGATTTTATTATGAAAACACGATGAATTCATCTGATTTATTTTATACGTGAATACTAACTCAATTTTTAGACTAGTTATCATTTTTAGTAGGTAGTAAAGTATGTGTATTTTTACAATGTAAAAACGAAATGTGCTTTACAAAGTCAGCATCTTCAGCGTTACACACATGCGATTTTTTATGCCTTAACATTGTGAATCTCGAAATCGTCTGAATGCTTACTTTAAAATATAATAAAAAGAAAGTTTTCAAAAATAAAATATGATTTACAATACTTACCCACAAAGTAATTTTGGATTTATACATCTACAATTGCGATCACGATTCCGCGCGTGAAAGAATTATTTTAGATTACTTAAAATAATCTGCTTAAATTTACAAAAGCCGTTCCCGTTTTTCGAGCTTACAAAACACCTATTTACCGTCTCAAAGTTAGGCGTGAGCTCGCTCAGAAGTAGCTCCAGATTACTTAAAATTATACAATTACACGGGCCCCAGGCGACCGCGTTTCGAATGTTCGGCGAGTAGTTTGAGCACATTTCGCGAGTTTTCAGGCCGAGTGCTTTTGCATGTTGCACGTGAGTAGGTTTCAACAAAATGGATGTCGCCGCTGGTCGTAAATCTCGAAATATGGCGACGGGATGTCCCTGGACACATGCTTTTTGGAACCCAGAGGGCGGTATGATGAGCTATTTAACAGAGTACGCCATTTTAAAGGGCAATTTTTGAATATACATAAATAAATAAACTCACGCCTTTATTTCTTAAAGGGGTAGGCAGAGCACATGAAATAGCTCAAGGTTCAGTGCCACTTTCAGTACCTAATTAAGGAATTGAACGAAAACAAAATTGTGTTACCTATTGCAGTGACAGTGATTTGGTCTCACGGGAGAAAATGGTGGTTAAATTCTTAACCCGTCACCACACGGGTCGGGTTTTTGAAGTGAAACTTCTAATGCAACTAAACTGACAGTGTTAAACGTTTCACGCTCAGTGTTGCCAACTCAAATTTTGAAACAAAATGCTAGACTGATACCAGGAATATGCCAAAAATATGCCAGTTTTTGAAGTGAAATTCTTGAACTTGTCCGTATTTCAAACAATATGAATTCACTAGAAATCAATTTCTACCCCTTCCTATTCTCATTTTCAAATTACGAAGTTTCACATTTTTTTAAAATTGTTTACAGATATGACATTGATTTACAATATACTACATGTAGAAAACTTCTTGTAGGTACTGATGTATTCAGAAACAAAACAAAAATAATGCTCATTGGACGCTTCAACAGAAAGTTTTATTCCCTGTTATCGATATTAAAAGGAAATTAAACAAAGTCACAAAGCGTTAAATTGGAATAGGTTATGTACTCAGTTTCATTTTGCATTTCCCACAACCAAACATCACGGTTGAGTTGTCTAGCTTCTAACGATATATCATACAGTTATTCTGACAGCTTTGTGTTTCTGGCGTATGAATTAAAAAGTTTATTGCGCAAGAAAATAGTGAATGAAATGTCGCTAGCAGAAAAAACTATTTGTCCAGGCAAACAGTATTAGGTGTGCTTTGTTTTACTTATTCGTGAACTGTTATTTTTAGGGTTCTTTAGATACTTTAACAGTCACGTTTGTAAAACAAAGGAATCTTTATGCGTCTTTGGCTAACATTTGTGTGCAAAATATCATAAAAGCGTCATAATATGAAAACTAAGTCTAATTAAACAAGTCACACACGAGTAGGTATACTTAGTTTACAAACAGTTTGGAATCCAGCAGTCTTTTTACTAAAATTCTTACCAAAAAAATCAGTAAAATAGTAGATCAGGAAAAATACCTAATCTTAACAGCTCTGTCAATTAATATTTATTTTAGGAATATTAAAAATATGAATAACTGTAATTGTAGGTAAATAATAAATTAAGATAAATTGTGGAAACAATTGCGTAATTCTACGAATATTGAAAACAACATGACATATCAATATTGCTTATTGAAATAAATAATATCGCGAACTTATGTGCGACTAAGTACAACATTTTAATAAATGTCAACGGAAATTTTAAATCTCACACACTTCTCTTTTTGTTACTTCACAAACATCATGAAAACTGCAGCTAGTAAAACACTACAGCCAAAGTTCTCCGCATAATGACAAGAGGTTTTTTGTTTCCGGCTTTCCTGTAGACATTAAAACTCAAGTAAAACGTCTGTAGAGATTCTCTTATAAATTGAATATCATGCTAATAAATCTATCGATCATTGTCACCGTACTGAATGCCTTTTGTCCGGCTTTTCGGCTTGTAGTGCCTATAGTAAACTTAGATGGCTATCTAGTTGACAATTTTTTCATCTGCTTAATCGTGCCCTAAATTACCAAAGCCAAAGAAAAGCTATTTATTTAAGGAATCATCCAGAAATATGTCTTAGGTACCTACTCAACATTGCATTCGTTAAAACTGCGTCTTCACAATTTACACCCATAATTTGAAATGCGTTTTATCCCCACGCAGCATGGCATTTACAGCTCCGTGCTTCATACCGTACGTTTTTAACCAGATCACAGGCAAAAGCCCGCAACTTCATATCGTTGCTTTGACATGTTCTTTGATGTCTGACTAAACGCCAGACAAAGTACGCAGACATGCTAAAAGCAGATTGGCACCAGTCATTAAAACGAGAGTTCGAAATGCTGAAAGTCATGATATTTTGTAAATAGGTGCGTATGGAACAAATCGCAATAATGTCTTTGGAATCAAATATCTAACGCTCAATTTCTGTAACTTTTCAATGTTACAATTAAAACGATAAAACAAAATGTATATTTTGAAACTACCGTCTATTATATGCCGATTAACACGTTCACTGCGAAACAGGTCATTCTGAGCCTGTTCTGGACTTCCCCCTGGTGCGGCGACAGAAATGCGCAACTTTACCCTAGTGCGAAGCCCATATCATTGTGATATTTTATTATTTTTATATAGTCAAGTATACGTTTATATTTGTCATTTTACACTCTATTTGACAGCATATAAATTAATAAACAGGTCACATATGTCCTGTTCGCACCAGTCTTAAACTTTCGTTATTCAGTGCGGAACAGGGCCTATAATGACCTGTTACGCACGTCCTTGTATAGCACTGGAGCAAAGTGCAAAATGCATTAGTGTTGTTACCATAATTATTATCAATACACACGTTATTTTGTGGTAAAAAATGTGTTTCGATTGTTTTAAATGAAATTCGTTAAATGCAATATAATATTTTATACGCAAAACGCTTACAATTTTGCTAAATATTATTACGTAAAAATATATTGTAAAAAGTTTAAATTGCTTGATGCAAAATATTTACTAAAATTACTAAAAATCGTTTTTTAAATAATGTTAAGAGCAAAGTTAAACGTTTTGGTTGTATATAAAAATCTGGTTACATTAAAGAAAGTAAGAATTGGATCGATATATACGTTTATTTTCCTCATCACTACTAAATCATCGACATTTTTACCTGTGCCCGTTCTGGCTGTGCGGTACAAGTCAATTTTGACCTGTTAATTAATTCGTCTATAAAATCTAAACGAACAGTCATCAACTTCGGCGAAGACAGTATTGTGTAGATTAGTTATTGGACTAAACATTGTTTCAATAAAATTTAATAAATGTGTATCTGGTAAAGGTATTTTAGGTAAAATATGAAACCCTCCTTACAAGCTGTAATTGACTTGTACCGCACAGAGAGAAAGCTCAATACAGGACTCTCGTGGGTTGTAACGCACTGAGAGCGAGTTCACAAAATCCGGCTCCACAGTGAACGTGTTAAAACTATAACTTCAAATTTCGATAAAAAATAAAGAAAACCTAGGTACGTCATCGAGATACCACGAAAACTGCCATAAAAATAAAATTCATATCACATTTCATATTTACAATGTAGCGTAGTTCGTTTTACCTGAAACAGAATATTATGTTGTTGCATGCACAACATTTTTCAAGGACCATTCGATTATCAACCTTCAGGATCACGGATATAGACACCTATACATAAAAAGTAGTTGTTTCCGGTGAACACACATTGTTACTCAAGGCAAAATGGCAAATATTTGAGTGTGTTTAGAAACTACACACACTCAAATATTTTACTTATGTTACATACGGGGCGATTTCAAAGATGTGAGCAGGATCAAGACTGTGCAATCACTAAGTAATTATAAACAACTGTTTCATACGAGTAGCTGTAAGATTAACATTACATTTTTAAATTTATCCAAAAAAACCTTTTTTTGAGATATCATCTTTACTCACCAGTTAGAATACAAATAAAGATACTCTTTGCTTGCAATTTCCGTTCCGTTCGCTTGGCCATGTCATTGTAATAATTTTTACTTTACCAGGTCGCTCGACAATTTTACACAACAGTTCTTTAGCAGACAAGAAATCGTAGAAATTATCAAATGACAACATTAGTCCCGTTATTTGCATACTTACATAATTATAATTTGATAGAGATAACTAACACTACTCTGTTGGTACGATTTTTTAATTTCTTCATTGTTTGGACTATAGTATATACAAAGTGGGGCCTGTAACAAAGGCGAAGAATTGAACTGTAGGCTATTCTCCTTATACTGATCAACATTTGTTCAGTGACTTTTAAAAATTATGAAGTCTTTAAATTTTTAATTTTTCATACAAAATAAATATTAGCTTCAATGTACGCCATTATTGTTGTCATTGACGTTGTCTGTCACACTTTAGACTTAACAGAATTCGCAATACATTACCTCTTAGAAAAAACTTTCAAGGGTGATAAAAATCAAAATACAAGTTATTTTTAAAAGTCGCCGAACAAATGTTGATCAGTATAAGGAGAATAGCCTAGAGTTCAATTCTTCGCCTTTGTTACAGGCCCCACTCTGTATATACATACAACTAGCAAACTAGTTGTAGATGCTTATAATAGTTTACTTAACTCTTTCTCAATCAGTTTAAGGGCAGATGTTAGAAATTATCAGAGCAGGTTTGAAACTGTCTCGCTCGTGAATTATTGAAATCATCTATCCCTCCGGACCCTGCGGTATATCCTTTAATACACCCTGATTCTTCAGGATACAATATTTATAAAAGAAACCTAAGTCGATCCAGGATCTTTCAACCTTATTTTTTGTTGGAAAGTTGTCTTTTAAAATTTTGTTTTTATTTGTATCCGTATAAAAATAAATGATTTATGCAGTTTTCAGGATACGGTACGAACTGTGTAATTAACAAAGTACACATTAGTATATAACTACCGTTCTGTTCATGTTGCGGACTGTGAACCTAACCAACATTTTTTCAGTGGTTATTGTGTATTTTTATTGTGATTACACTTTTCTCGCTTCCAATTTTGATATTTTTCAAACGTGACAAGCAAAGTTAATTTACAATACAATGATAATGGCGAATTTCATAATTTCTTTAAAAAAAAATTGCTTCAGTGTTATGTACATTTTTTAGGGTTCCGTAGTCAACTAGGAACCCTTATAGTTTCGCCATGTCTGTCTGTCCGTCCGTCCGTCCGTCCGTCCGTCCGCGGATAATCTCAGTAACCGTTAGCACTAGAAACCTGAAATTTGGTACCAATATGTATATGAATCACGCCGACAAAGTGCAAAAATAAAAAATTGAAAAAAATGTTTTATTAGGGTACTCCCCCTACATGTAAAGTGGGGGCTGAAATTTTTTTTCATTCCGACCCTAACGTGTGATATATTGTTGGATAGGTATTTAAAAATGAATAAGGGTTTGCTAACATCGTTTTTTGATAATATTTATATTTTCGGAAATAATCGCTCCTAAAGGAAAAAAAAGTGCGTCCCCCCCCTCTAACTTTTGAACCATATGTTTAAAAAATATGAAAAAAATCACAAAAGTAGAACTTTATAAATACTTTCTAGGAAAATTGTTTTGAACTTGATAGGTTCAGTAGTTTTTCAGAAAAATACGGAAAACTACGGAACCCTACACTGAGCGTGGCCCGACACGCTCTTGGCCGGTTTTTTTTTTAAACAAATTACAAAATTCGTAATTATTAAAAATTGCTGAACAACAGTATCATCGTTTGAGGAGTAGGTACAATCTCTGTTTTAATTATTTGCTCGTGTTACAGGAAGTATCCAGTACTCGTTAAAGGTGAAATTCAGAGCCCGGTTAAAAAAGGAAAATGTTTTCGCTGTAAAAACAGAAGCCAGTTCGATTTCACCCACATAAATCCGAGAGAAAGGTGTACAATGTCACAGTAATCTCGTTAACTACCGCGATACAGATTGAGTGGGGGATCACTGTGCGCCACTGAATTATGGATGAGGGTGCACTGCGCACGGGAAAGATAGGTGTCGGCCACTACTTAGGAATGTTAGAACCAGATCAAGCTGCTAATTTCATCAGGAGAATTGTTTTTACCTGACTCTTGATGCAAAGTTAGAACAAGATCGAGTTGCTGATTTGATCAAGAGAATTGTTTCTACCTGACTCCTGGTCCAGATCTGAAATGTAATGGGTTTTCAATTAATGCGTTTACTTTTGCGTGTGTTTATTATGGATGATGCATTGAGTCCGGGAAAGACAGCGTCACCTGCTGCTTAGGGAATATTGTCTGAGCCAGATCAATTAGCTAATTTCATGAGGAGAATTGGTTTTACCTGACTTTTGATGTGAAATGTAATGCGAGTTTTCAATTTATCTGTTTAATAATGGATGTGTGTTTTAATTATGGATGAGACACTGCCGCATGAAATAGTTATTTGTTATACAAGGGGGCAAAGTTGTATTTTAACTCCGAGTGTGGAATTGAAAAACGAGCAACTGAAAGGATTCTATAGTTGAACCACGAGCGAAGCGAGTGGTTCGAGAATAGAATCCTGAACTTGCGAGTTTTTTAACACACGAGAAGTAAAATACATTTGCACCCGAGTGTAACACAAAACTTTTCCCCTCACTATAGCGAGGAAACTACAACGCAAAAAAATGCGTTTATGACTGCTTCCAGTAGTTCCACAGGTGGTAAATCATCTTTATTACTAGATTCACCTACTTTTATCAATTTTAAAGCAGTTAATTTGACTTTATTCAAGGTCAAATTACTTTACCCACTAGTGGATAAAATGCGTTTTTACCCGCTGGTGCCTGGTATTAAAGGACAAAACACGTGTTTCCGATCTAGTGAGGGGAAAAAGATATTATTGTCGGCCAACTTACGAATGTTAGAACCAGATCGAGTTGGGAATTTCATGAGAACTGTTTTTACCTGACTATTAAAATGTAATGGGTTTTCAATTTAATTAAGTATGTGTTTAGTTATGCAACTACACACAGATAAGCTAGTGTCGATCATTGCTTAGGAAATTTAAGCAAAAAGTCCCACTTTGTCCCTTAAGTATGACTGTTTGTGTGTAATGTTTGGAATTCTGAAAAAAGATAAATTTAATATTTTAAGATTACAAAATGCTCAAGAAGATTTTTCATTTCCATATGGCTTGGCATTAATTTTGCATCCATGAGAGCAGCTTGCCTACCTTTATGTGGATTTTGAACGCTTTACATTTGTGATTCATGTATTCCATCTAAAATCAGTACGAATGGAACGGAATAGCCGCTTTCTGAATTATTGAACACATTTGTCGCACTGACGCCATTGTGATGATCGTTTGATCCATTCAAAATTGCTTAGTTGTTACATATAAATACGAATTGTATAAACCTTTCCCGGTAATGCTATTGCTGATACTAAAAGGCGGAGAAAAGCATACGTTTTGTTTTGATATTGTTTTGTATTTCCATATTATTGCTTTTTATTCCGAGATTTTGAAAGTTTTATTGTTTTTGTTTTATTGTTTTTATTGTTTAGAAGTAAGTTAACGTAATTTGTAATAGGCACTTCTAACTACTAATGTTATTTTAGATATTTATCATAATTAGATCATACAAAACAATACAGTGGTAAATCGAAAGTTTGGTAATATTTAATTTGATTGACCCTACTCCTCTTTCCCGTCGTTAACCTTAGCTTACATAGGCGTCACATTGTCAGTTTTGAATAAAATGCGAATCTTTACAGCAGATGCGCCTTATTGATTCGGCTTATATTTAATAATCAGCTGGTGATAGGTAACCAGCCGATAATAAGCGTCATTTTGCTCGTTTATTACAGTTTTGATTTGCGTACATAATGTACCTAAGCTAAGATGACTGCTTACATACAGTCGAGTAAGCCGTTTTGGTTTTTAAAAACCTCAGCTAAGAGTGCAATCGTAGCCGTATCATGGTAAATTCGGTATTGGAGCGACAGAGCCCGTTGCGTTTCGATCCGCCGAAGATCGTGATCAATTTTCACTAAAGGCTAAGTCTGGCTGGGCCCGTATCAATTTCAAAATGATTCGTATTGTGGGCATTATTACGATATTAGCTATGGTAATATACTAACAGCATACCATTGAGCTTATTTAGGGAGTAGGGTCGGGGATTCTTATATTTACCTACGAGATATATTCGATCTCAGTGAAAAATGGTTAGGTATTTTTGATTGTTGGTAGAAAACTATTAGCCCGCATGGACATCTGCCCATATGGTCCAGTGGGCGAAGCTTGAAACGCTCTCGTTTTAAACGGATTTGTTGAACCGAGAGACTGAGTAAAAATACCTCTCAATTTATAGACTTGGAAAAACGAAAACCTTTATTCAATTTTAAAAATCTTTACATGGAATTTAGGTCATGTGTTCACGAATTCAGTATTAATTTTTCTGCAGAAATGTCTCGCTGTAGGTCATATAATACGGCCGCAGTGTATTTATATGTATAAATACCATAAGAGTCAAGTGTGTTGGCGACCTTAAAGACATTATCAAATTGGCGTATAAATATTTCGCATGTTTATGACTTGAATGATTAGTCAATAAAAATTGTGCAGCATGAATTACTAACCAAGGTAAGTATTTATTTGTCACAGGTTGATTTGGTGATGACTCAACGAAGTGTATTTATTATTTTTTCCTTTTGTTCGGCTTATCGCTGTCTTAGTTTTATCTAATAAATTATGTTTCAGTAGTTACGTATGATTTCAAAGCCAAACAATGTAGACTTTGATCATAAATAATATCCTGTGATGTTACAGAGCAGAGATATGAACATAAAAAACAGTTGTTCGCAAAAAACCTACGCTAAACAACTACATAAAGTGCCAATATAGAGCAGTATTAAAAAGAATAGGTATTACGCAAAAATGTTGTCGTTATTACATGCCGTCAGACGAAGTCGTAATTATGGGTTTCACAAGATTAATATAGAGTGGAATCACCGCCCACTCTACACGCGTAAAAGGCCAATTTTTCACCACTTCAGCTAAATGTAAAAGCTTTTGATATATAATCGCGATATGGTCTCATATGAGTACTGTGAATTATTTTTATGAAATAATGTGCCAAGAATTTTGTTATGTTGACATTATGACAGTTGGTGGTCCGAATTTGCTTTTATTTAATGACTTTCTGTACCTATTCCAGTTCTTGTGGAACCAGAGACCTTGATGCTATTCAGTAAGATATACCTACTTACGGCGCATATTTTCGTGTTGTGTCAATATAGGAAGGAAGTTTCCTAAGACATTTTGAAAGGAAATGAATTCACTACCACCAAAAGTACAAAACCACGGCTTTTGGCTCCATGTCCCGCCATCATTAGATGCAGACAAGTTGTCGCCTATCAATGATCCACCATTTGATAACGTATTAAGTATAATTATTTTTAAATCGGGACTTAATCGCGTTTGGCTACATATTAAACTGACCTCCAACGTTTCAGGGACGGCTTTGTCGAGAAGACTGGCTTGAAATGACATCAGCACGTTCTGACAGCCGCGCGAGTTTGTCAAACTACCCGCGCTTAATGCGTAGTCATACGCGACTAAGTCCCGATTAAAAAAAAAATGTACCTACAATAATCGTGAAAGTTTAAATCAGTGTCTAACGTAAGTACTATGTAGTCAATCACTGCCACCCCTTGTTAAATTTACTTGCGTATTTTCACAAGCAATTGAATACATTTTACACATTTATCTTATTTAATCACAGATCACGGGTTTGTAACTGATTGGCCTTCATCATATTATTATTTCACCGCATAGAAAAGTAATAAGTAAGGTGCATTAGGGTAATCCCGAATGACAGAAATGCTCGGACAATTCCGAAAGGGGAATCTTGATATGATGGAAATAATGGTGATTTTTATGCGACTTTCCTAATAAGATGACTTTCGGAATTACCCTAATGCACCTTACTTTAGTTATAAATTATTAAGAATCGACATTATACTTTATTAAGTTGAGGTCCATATGTATCCACTGAACACGCGTGCCATATGGGATCCTTTTAATTTACCGAAGATTTTTTTGTCGAATTTCATAATAAGTTACGGAAGTGTAGTTAATACGTTGAATTAAATTCTATAGAAAACGACACACGTGTGACACGTTCATGATTTAAATAATACAGTTCACATTTTACAATTACTGCGACATGTGTAGGTACTTTAATGATATGAAGTTAATTAAAACTCAGGGAATAATACTAACGGAAAATAGCT
This sequence comes from Leguminivora glycinivorella, assembly GCF_023078275.1. Lineage (NCBI taxonomy): Eukaryota > Metazoa > Arthropoda > Insecta > Lepidoptera > Tortricidae > Leguminivora > Leguminivora glycinivorella. Next base: position 13,261,413 of record NC_062978.1, read on the forward strand.
ATATTATGAAACTTTTGCTACCAGTCAATTGCCTAATAAAATAAACTTACACGTTAGAATTTTATGAGTGAGCAGGAATTGAAAAATGTTAACTACCAACATGGACACCCTACTTTTATTCATAGGATATAAATGTGCGTAAATTAATAAGCCACTTATTTATTTGTTACTGTTACTGCACAACATCAGAAACTGAATAAATGTACGTAGTTGTTAAATACCGATTCTGCCACCTTAGCGGTAACCCACAATCGGGCGGCGCGGCGCTAGTGTCCGTTCCGCATCTTACGACGTGCGTCGCCTGTGTGTAGATAGTCCCTAAAGGTATCCTTTAAGGAGGCCTATTCTGAAATATCACTCGTTAAGGTTTTCATTTTGTTAAGATAAGCTCTTGCCGATCGCTCACTGTGATTCATGAGATCATGAGTCTTGGGCGCAAAATGAACTGGAAATTTGTAAGTATTTAATAGAATGCGCATTGTTATTTCGAGGTTCACTATACTAATTTGTATAAATTTCCTGCTGGAAACATAAACGACAATTATTAATTCATAAAGTATGATGATGCAAGTATAAGAAATTATAATAAATTCTAGACTACGGGATCAAAACGGACGCCTACCACAAAAACGTGGTATCCTTTTTCATTTCCGGCAGATGGTAACTCACTTTCAAAACTCTGGGCTTCCTTAAAAAGTAACTTAAGGTGGCTCAAAGGCAACAACTCTCTCTCTCTCTCTCTCTCTCTCTCTCTCTCTCTCTCTCTCTCTCTCTCTCTCTCTCTCTCTCTCTCTCTCTCTCAACATCAGTGTCTTCTTCACTTCTCGTCGCGTCGTTTGGAAGTGTCAGTACAAACCACACGGATACATGGAGTCGCTATACCTTTGATGCTTACCGCAAGCTGCTTTGCGTTGACTGATTTCAGCGCGTACAGCGGACAATAATTATGTCACATTCCTACGTCATTAGGTATATTTTTGTAGTTTACCTGAATATTTACAGAATATTCGAGGTAAATCTCACGTTTATTCAGCCCACTTTACTGTAATTTAAGCGAGTTGTTTTTAAACTTCAGCGTGCGCTTGAAACCTAAATATACCTCTTAACCTGCGGCTTGGCAGCAACTTAATAAAACGAACGATACCACAGTGAGCGTGAGGCATAATTGGTCTAAATTGCCAGAGTAATCTACTTGACGATTTCGACTATTAACTCTACCGCTAATTGCAGTAGACTCAATTTGTTCGCGTATTAGACTAGTGAGATAACATCGCACGATACCTAGTTTCGGGAAACATGGCAATTTCGTGCAGTTAACTCTAGAACAAAATTTATTTAAATGAGATAAGATTTCATAAATAATACGTACGGTACGTCGTTCGTACTGTTTTACTTCAAATTAAATGTTTTCCAGTCTAATGATCGAGACTGCTTTTTTAAAAGTAAGACATGTCGTTTTACCTAACCACGTAAATATAAAATTAAATACTTATGTAAAAGCGGAGACGGACATAATAATTTTAACATGCTTACTACATACATAGGTACAATACATACATGGGCATTTTTGCGAAAAAAATTCAAAAACTTTTTTCTAAAATTGGTACATTTAATGTTTTTCCTACTCAGAATCACGAGCCCTTTCGATCCTACTAGGTGGAAAAAAGCGTCCCATAATTTTCCCACTTCGTTTTTTTTTTGTTAGCCTATTTGAGTGTCCCACTTCGTTACTTAACAATTTTTCAAACACTTTGTACAGCGGTTACAAAGTGGAAAGTATGCAAAATAATAGAAAAGTTTAGGACCACTTTTTTGTCTCTTGTTTTTTATCCTAGGTCGAAAGGGCTCGTGATTCTGAGTAGGAAAAACATAAAATTGACCTACCTTAAATTTTTTTTGTGATTTTTTTGCGAAAATACCCACATTCCTTATTGTTGACACATATGTTACTAAATTTGTTATTTAGACGTTATGCGTTTGTAAGTATTAAAAATTATAATACATGAGTAGCAGATAATTAATTGAAATACGGTTGTACTCACGTTATTATATCGCTATTGCTGCGACATGTTAACATTAATTATTTGAATATGTCTCACGGAAGTTTAACGTGTATGAGTAGCAGAGTTATTATAATTATTTTATTACGCCAACGCAGTAACATTATTACGAGTACTTGATGATCAAAAGAACTTACCGAGTGAAGCACGATCACAATTATGTGAGCAACTTCATTCGACGCGATATAACAGTATCTTTCTACTTCTGACAAAGTTTACCGCATACATTCATGATGATGGTTCTAAAACAAGTAAAAACATTTCGGCTACCTACGGTTCTACTATGTAGCACCACGATATCGTAGCTCTTATCACATTAGCACAGAGTCGGGAACGGTGAAAGCGTTAAATGCCTTAAATTCCCCACTCATATCAAACGCCTACTGATAAAATCACCCCATTCAGTTAATGCCTCCGCCGTATCATCATTCTAAGTTTAATTAAGAACTTCCTTTCATAGCGAGTGGCGAATAAAGTTTTCTGTTTCATGCACAAGTTGCGTGTCTATTTGAAATCGAGATAGACAAATGAAAAAAAAAAACAAATTGGTTTATTTTATTACGCTTCACTGATATGAGTTAAAAAGTTAAGTCTACTCTGAGGTATGATAAACAGGATTTCAAAGGTTGAATTTGCATTTTACCCACCTCCGATAAAATTTAAAATGTGGGTACATTCATACGTATACAATACAATACAATACTCTTTATTGCACACCTCATATAGTACCACATATCGGTTTTTGAAATTCAAACCATGTGCAGTTTCCACAATGTTGTTATTTCGAGAACAAATTATCTCGATTTATAGGGTTTCACCAGTAAACTCTCGATACACATATGTACTTGGTTTATAATAAGATTGTATAAAATTATATATGTGAAATCATTATTCCTCATTTTTTTTTAAGGTAATAAGGACTTTCTCTTCATAAATAGGTATGTAAACCCTTTAGTTTTCATTACTTACTTGCCGACGTCTCTTACCAGGCTTTCCATATGTACTTCAAATCTTACTAGATATAGGAAAGGACTCGCGCGTGAGAACGCACGGTTGTGCTAGACCACTTTAAATTTAAGTTATTTCTACAACAACCAGGTTAAATATAAGATACCTTAGCTTAGTAAGGTGGTATCAAAAGCATATTAATAATAATATGATGGTCTCCACCTGGAGATGAATAACTATCCTATTGTATTTGCATTACAGTCACCCTCATGTTATTACCTGTAGATTTACTGCAGTGTTTGTTTGATAAGTATGCTGCAAAATTATAATGTTGAAATATATAATATCTCATGTTTTGCAGGCTACGTTAATTAAAAATAACAATTTACTTTCAATGTAGGGACAAATCAAATTTTTATAATTTACTTTCAGGTAAAAATGTTGTCTGGCAGTAATGAAACTTTTAATGAAGCGATGACCTATGCTGGCATGTTACTGGAAAAGTTGTGTCTAATTTGGCCATCAAGTGAAGAAAAGTCATCACAGGTAAAATGTTTGTATTACTTACCTATTCATAATCATGATTTAAACATGTTGAAATATATAAGCACTAAATTAGATATGGGATACCAATTTTTTTTTCCATATCTCATCGCCAGATGTTAGCTATTTTCCTACTAATTTATCATATTAGCATGAAAATAGCTCACCCCGCCGACCATCACAAATAACATAACAACATAGGCAAGTACAATTGTATTTTTTTTTATTGCCACTCAACTGTCCCTTATATTACTCCGGTAACTATTTTATTCTACAATATAATATGCAAAGGAACCTAGCACAAAAATGTATGGTTTAGGTATATTTTACACTCATGGATGTACCTATTTGTAAAATAATTTTATATTTTACCCCAGCTTCCTTTAGTATTAATTTTCATTTAGCCCGTCCCTGTCACATTTGACTTGCTGCCATGCATCGGGCAAGGACAAAATGGAATGGAATCTAAGTAAAAATAGAATTGCTATGTCCTATTAAATTTGCAATCATAGATAAATGATTACTGCCTCCTCACTTCACTAACCAACTGGAGTGAGTTCAAATGACATTTTTACATAAATTTTTCTTATAAAAAATGTATGTAATGTAATGTACATTTCAACTGGGCAAATAAAACAAATCATAATGTTTATTTAGGAAAATTAAACTAGACTTCCCTCTTATTAAAAATATTTATTTACATTTGCTCAAAATCATGGAAGTTCATAGTTTTCATTTGTTACAGTTTGCTGCCTCCCTCTGCTGGCTCGGTCCCAAGCTGAAGATGGAATTGTCAGAATCTGAAAAAGACACATCAGACATAAATAAAATATTTTTAATGAACATGTTTTTCTTTCATTTCTTGCTATTTATGTGATAGTCATAATTTTAATTATAGATTGTACTAGTAAGTAAATTTATTTAAGAAGAAACACAAGTTTTACATATTACACGTGCAATGTCCGGTGTACAAGTGCCCAAACTAGGCTAGGAGTGTTTACTCCACAGTACAGAAGACAATCTTATTAACTCTCTTTACAGCAAAATAACATAGATAACCTAAAAATTACATTTTAGTTTTGTTCATGAGTAAACTACATCAAGACACGTATGTACCTACTAGCTTTTGCCCGCGGCTTCGCTTAGAAAGTGGCAAAAAATTACCTATGTCACTCTCCATCCCTTCACCTATCTCCACTTAAAAAATCACGTCAATTTGTCTCCGTTTTGCCGTGAAAGACGGACAAACAACACTTTCCCGTTTATAATATTAGTAAGAACAAAATAACCACAAGCAGGTTTGATTTATTACTATTAGAGTAGGTATCGTTATCGTTCAACTCAAGTTCATACAAGGTACACTATTGGCACCATTACAATAGTGTATATTAAGAAATAAATATACAAGTATAAACTTACCTGGTTTGTCTTCAACGATCATAGATGCGGATTATATTATAGTGTCAATGTTGGAAAGTTAAGAAAGGCTCACAACGCGCGGATTGTATCAATTGTATGGTGGTCGCCGGTCGCCGGTCGCCGAGGTTAAAATAAAATCGTCCGCCACACGATCTTTATTTATGAATGTGCCACAGACGCTATTCCTATTCAAACATTAATATGAATTCACAGGTTAAATAGAACAATAAAACCATCCATCTAGTTTCTAAATTTACGATTTCCCTTCTGGAGCGGCTGTCAAATGGCTGTCAAACTTTTTTTTAATGTAATGTTCAGCCACGCTTTTGTCTATGATTTGTCAATAATGCCAGGGGCGGCTCACTCCGCGATTCTATCGCCGCGCTACAAGTACATGCTGGCGGCCGCGAGTTCGCGGCCTATTCAGGGGTGGCGCGCGTTCTCACGGAACGCACGTTCGCACTATCTATTGTTACTTTACGTCGCGAGGTTTTTTTAAGAGATGTCCGCGTGTGGAATGGCTAATAATACTTAGATAAATAGACATATTGAATAAAATAAATGCCATAGGACATTCTTACACAGATCTACTACTGATTAAGTCTCACAGGAAAGTTCAATAAGGCTTGTGATGTTGGAACTTGAACAAAAATTTATAAATACAGTATATATACCTAGAAAGTAACCAAGACTTGAATATAATAGTAGGTGTAACATTTTATGTGAGTATTAATTCGTTTGAATCCATAGGTAACCCTATCGCCGGACGCCGCGCACGTGCGGCTCGTTTCTTTGTAAGAATTTTGTAGGGATTTAAAAAGGCGGCATTTCGTGAACATCAAAGCAGTGGGCCTTCTGTACTTGTACTATTATATATTCTGTGATAATGCCAACATAATAAGCCTAAACAGTTCATCAAGTGCAAAATAGTTAATTTACCGTTAAAACGCGTTTATGAATACCACCTCATAACAACCGTGAAATAAGCCTAAACAGTTGTTTAACTAAAACGTAGATCATCAACGATTTAAGGATTTTTTTATGAATAAGGCCGTTAAAAATTACCAAGACAGCATAGGTTAGATTACTTTTCTTTATATGCGCAGACTAATCTTGATAACGCAATAGGGTCACTTGCACCACCGAAAATGGAGTGTTAACCCGAGGTTAACCCTCCATTTTATATGGAATTTGACAGTTGACAGCCCACTAACCCATGAGTTAAGCGGATGGTGCAAGTGGCCCAGTTACCAATCAAAGTAAATACATTACACTGAATAACAAACAACCAACAAAGAATGAGACTAAAATAAACGAATTAAGCTCTGTATTACCAGAAGCTTTAGTGGCAATTAAGTAAAGTACGTTATATTATAATTGATTAACCTTTATCTAGACAAGGCTGAAAAAACATTTCGTAACTTTTACAGTAGACTAGTAATAATGAGTAAGTAACATTTCAATTTAATGTAAATCATCACATGCTCAAACAAAACTATTCTGTAGAGATTTAAAATAGTTGTGAAAAATAAAACAATTATCAACAAAATCAAATTATCAAAACACTTATTTTTTGTTACTTTGATAGAATACCTGAAATTAATATAATTCGTAGCACTACGGCGCAGTAGTTAATACTAGTACGGCGTACGAAAATGAAATTAAAATAATCTATTTATTATTATTATTGTAAATGGTCGTACTCTTGGCCACAGACTAGCCAAAGGCAAAGACGTGGCCTACAATGAAGTGAGCTCGCCCAGAAAACACCTATTCACCCTTGATATGCATGCAGGTGGCCGGGTTATATGAGCTCGGAAATATAGCCGCCGACAAGGAATTGCACTCCATTTATCATTTAACGAATCAAATTCAATAACTCAGTAATAATATGATAATCAGTACATGACGAACTTAACTATGTAGTAAACTACAGTTTGAGAGAGTTATTAATTGAATTATTGGAAATTCCTGAACACTTTGATGGGATCATAGGTTATGTATGTCACCGTAAAATTGTAAAAACCGTTAGTTTATAATTTCACTAGCGAGATTATGAACTAACGAAATATTCTGAACCGTAACGTACAGTTCACAATTTGACGGATTATTTTTACGTTAGATTATAATCTAACGAAGTGAAACCGTCAAATTGTAAACTGTCATGGCGTCGGAACGAAGCTAGCGCTCTGATTGGTCGGTTTTATAGTAAATCGTTCTGTGGCCATAGAATGACTGACACCAATAGACACTGCTATCACAGATGTCAATCAAAAACCTCATTAAACTTTTATCATCAAAATTCGATATATTGCTTAAGGAAATGGTCGAACTCGCCAAATAAACAAAATTGTCAGTTACTTTGCTTGTTATGTGGCAGCTTAATTGGTATATTTCTGGTGATTTAATATTCAGTTTTCGAAAAAAAAAACCGTTAGTTTATAATCTTACTAGTGAGATTATAAACTGACGAGTTATGGTGAACCGTAACGTTCACAATTTAACGAATTATTTTTCGTTAGATTATAATCTATCGGAGAGAAACCGTCAAATTGTAAACTGTCATATACGTCAATATTTCGTTAGTTCATAATCTCGCTAGTGAAATTATAAACTAACGGTTTTTACAATTTTACGGTGACATGTATACAAAATGGGGATCATGTATTTCAATTTAAATACGTATTTACTGTATTTTTTTTGTAATTTTGACAGGTCAAAAATGTTTTATCACTTTAGCACAATTTTTTCTGTCATTCTAAAATATTGCACCACACTACATTCGACTTAGGTCCAATACGATCCGCCATGTAATCTCATCGGAAGGTCAGTGCTGGAAGTCGAGCAATAAGCTGAGATCTAGGTCTTAAATAGGATTAGTCTTAAATAATAATGAACCGTCTGTGAATATGAGTCTTGTGACAAACATATGATCTTTTTCAGCGTATATTTTATTTTATACTAAATAACAACTATTTACTAGAGAAGCGCTGGTGGCCTAGCAGTCAGAGCGTGCGACTTACGATCCGGCGGTCGCGGGTTCGAACCCCGGCTCGTACGAATGAGTTTTTCGAAACTTATGTGCGAAATGTCATCTGATATTTGCCAGTCGCTTTTTGGTGAAGGAAAAAACACAACACAAGGACTAATTCCAATAAGGCTTAGTTACCCTTCGGGTCTGAAGGTCAGATGGCAGTCGCTTTCGTAAAGCTAGTGCCTACGCCAAATCTTGGGATTAGTTGTCAAAGCGGACCTCAGGCTCAATGAGCCGTGGCAAATGCCGGGATAACGCAAGGAGGATGATGATGATGACTAAACAAGAACTATTTTCAGTACCCACTGTAAGTAAAGGTATCTTTTTAAATATACCTAAGAGCTACCCCTTGTGAACCCCCTTTGTGAACTGACCTGAAAGAACTTTTCACGGCCGGATTCATTTCTACTCGCCGACTGTCCCGGAGGAGGTTATCTGTGAACTTCTGATCCGGACTCGTATAGTCAAATCCCTGAAGAGTTAAAAGGGTTGGTATTTGTTGATAGTGTCATTTGCAAACCAGGTACATATTTTGCGAATATTGGTAAGTACATAGGTTTTTAGGGTTCCGTAGTCAACTAGGAACTCTTATAGTTTCGCCATGTCCGTCCGTCCGTCCGCGGATAATCTCAGTGACCGTTAGCACTAGAAAACTGAAATTGGTGCCAATATGTATAAGTATATCAATCACGCCGACTTGCAACAATAAAAAGTGGAAAAAATGTTTTATTAAGGGTGAAGACACATATATCAGCATCGAAGCGCATTTAGCTGGATGATTTTGGACACACTATACGCATCGGAAGTTAAAGTATGCTGTTACATGTGTTCAGGTGCTAAAGGGAGCTAACGCACGTTTTTAAAGCTGAAGTATCATATAGCATGCATTTCATCTGCTAAAGCATGCGATCGCATGCTATTGAATTGAATCGCATACGTTATGCCACAGTTGAATTTGAAAACCGTTATGGATAGGTCAACTATAAACGTCAGCGTGATAGCGTGTATTATAGAAGCAATGAAAAAAGCAAAAAAGCCATGTCATAAAGGCAAGGATATTTTTGCACTAGCATAATCAATTTATCCTCGTCCATTTTCGCAAGTAAGTAATCATTGCAATGTAAACACACTAGTGCACTTTGCTAGATGGACACGTAGTGATAATGACGCGGTCGTCCGCCCGCACTCTGTGAATATCATGCTTAAGCAGCCTTGCTCATTCGCATCCCTCCCTTAAGCAGCCGTTATCAATCGCAAGTGTCATGACTCACGCGTAATCATCTTTTCTCATCCGCAAGCATCTAACCTCATGTCATAAGCAGCCGTTCTCATGCTTTATCTTGAATAAGCATTCTTCAGCATGAGAAGTGGATAGTTACACTTATACGCATTTAATGCTGAAGCTGAATCTATGCGGAAGGGTGAATTGATGCGGACGCATCTCCATACAATATTGCGTTTTTGTACTACAAAATGCGATTCGATGCTGATATATGTGTCTTCACCCTAATGTAACCCCCCCCCCCCTACACGTAAATTGGCGAGTATTATTTTTTTGTTATTTCAACCCTAACGTGTAATATAGTAATATAGTTGGATAGGTATTGAAAAATGAATATGGGTTTACGCAAATCATTTTTTGATGTTATTAATACCTTCCAAATTAATCACTCCAAAAGTTAAAACAGTTGCGTCACTCCCACTGCACTGTATTTTTACGATTTACAATGCAAAAGATATGTAACTTTAACAAAATGCAGCTCTCTCACATTTCATTAATGATAACAATGTGAAATTCTGAACTTTCCTTGACGCGGTGCCATTGCCACTTCAGCAAGCTGTGTTTGCAGACTATTTACATTCACAGTGGCAACCGGGAATGTAATCAAAAGCTTCCCGTTTGTCCCAATGTTGCATTATGCTAATGATGTTTGCGCCACACGAAAGATATAACAGTACTTATTTTGAAATTAAGAAAGAGTGCTCATTTGTCATCGTCATATGTATTGTATAAATAAATCTTTATACACACAAACATAGTGTGTAAAACCGCGCTTGAAAATCAAGTAGAGTAGCTATATCTGTCTCTTTCGGAATGTGATATGTTGGTCTCTGTCTATGGTCCAGAACGTGCAGATCGAGTCTTTAAACGATCATGAAACATATAAAAATCCCTTTCTATCCAGCTACGAACGTCAAAATGTTAAATAATTTAAAGAGTAATTCTCGTTTATGGGACGACGTCTATAGGCTTTGCTCGCCTGAAACGGATATTTTAGTATACTATTGAGCACATACCCCAGCTAGCGTAATCGTTTCTGCTTTAGCAGCGCAAAGAGGCTGGGCAGCTGAGCAATCTCCAGGACTCTCTCGTTCGTGACCCAGCTTATCCCTAAAATGTTCCGGATGCAGCGCATGACATGTGGAAAGCATTGAGTCGACGCTCGTGCTTGGCGTACGATATCAGCTAATAACTGGTGATATAAGCTTGATGTAACTCAGTCCGTAATTTACATCGAAATTCTTATTAGCATCAGGATTGAACGTGCTAGTGATTCTAATCTGAGTTGGAAGGATTTAAAAACACTAAACACTAGGATCCGTGAGAACTAAATCATTAATAATTATTTTACTTAGGAAATGCTACCTATTTAAAGTGAAATTGTGTAAAGTAAATTCCTGAAAATTGTATACCTATTTATTTTCCATATATGTAAAGAAAACCTGCCACGCCGTACGTTTTTCTTTTCACTATGTCAGCGTGAACTGAGACTGAGTCACATTGGCTAGATATTGAGCCACAAAATGTCACATCGACCAGCATACGCAATAGGCAGAAGTATCACTTTTTTAATTAATGAGGTTTTATCTTTTGTTTGGTTAAATATTCTTAATTTATTTTATTAGATTTGTTTTCTATCTTGTACCAACACAATGTTGAGTAATTAGGAGTCTTAGACTTTAGACTTTACCTGAATTTATCTTTTGTTAATTGCAACGTCTAAATTATGTATACAATATAAGCTTAAAATACCTAAAGTAAAAGAACGACGGTGAACCATTTGATGCCACTTTCAATCTTAATACGTCATTCATTACAAGTATTATCAATATTATGTGACATAGGTGCCATCTAATTTGGCTAGTATTGTTGAGGAATTGTACTTTTACCTTACTAATAAAACACCTTCTGAATTCAGAAATATTTTTGTTGACATACCAGACGCAAAGATTACTAATGGTAACAATCTGAAAAAAAAACGGTGCCTATATCCAGTGCTCTTTCCACAACCTTATCCCTGTATTCACTCGTCATATTATATATAATTATGTTTCGAGGAGTAGGTACTACGTTTTATTAATTATTCAATTCATTTTTGTATCACCAGGTGTGTAGTTAGCATAAATACATTAATAATAAGTAAGGAAATGACCGCCACCTGACCTGTGACTAACCTACTTAAGCTGTATCATAATTATGAAACTTTCACACAAATATTAGTTACGTCGTGATAACAGAAAAGTGTGTAAGTAAATTTTCTGTCTATTGTTATAATTGAAAACGTAGGTATATGACAACATACACTTATATTTTGGTTTAACGCTGTAGCGACAGTTTTATGAGGTTAACATAAATATAATTTACGAGTGTACGAAAATTATCCTTTATACACTTTTTGTACATGTATGGTTAATCCCCTGTATGTATTACTTTATGTCCGTCCAAGTTGCCTCAGCTGGAAGCCGAATGCAACTTTTATGTAGAGAGCCGAATATGCAACTTCTAGATAAGTAAATTTTTATAATAAAATTACTGTAAATATTATAATAATGAATACATTGATTGTATTATGTCATAATAATTAATTTCCATAGTTTATGTACTTTGAGTTATGCTCTTATGATAAACCGTTAAGGCAATATCACTACACAAACAAAACAAATGCATCAGAAAAAATAAAACCTAGTTAAAATGAATTTCCAAAAGCCAACAGCAGCCTTTTCATTTTTTTCGCAAACAGAAATCCCATAAGAGCAGCCAATATTGCAAAAGTTTGGCCAGTTTACGCTTAGCCTAGTTATTTGTATTTCGTACTGATATCACGAATGAATGGTAGAGAGGAATGGTATTAAGTGAAAGGCCATCAATAAATATTAGTATGATCAGAGGTTTGTACTTGCTTTTTAGCAGTTCATCTGTCTGTCCCTCTGTCAGCACAGCTGTTCGTACTTTTATGGCGTAACTTGAAAATTGAACTTTCCTATTTTTGAATGAACCCTACATTCAGAAAAAAAAAATATTTTTTTTTTCTGTTCCACTTAAGTTCGCATTTGTTTTAAATAAAAAATTTGAAAACTTAATCTTAATTATATCGCTTTAATTCGAGGTTCTTCTACCTGCGAGCTGCGGCACATTTTATTAGTCCGATCGCAGAATATATAAAAATAGTACAAGTACAGAAGGCTCACTCGGTCGGCGAGCAGCAGCCCGACATTGAATTCTATTGCGGCGAGTGTCACCACTGAATGGGCCGCGAACTCGCGGCCACCGGCGCGGAGATAGAATCGAGGAGTGAGCCAGCCCTGGTCCAATCTCAATTTGTTAAGCAGCATATATCTCATTTGGCCTTGCATTATATTAATTTAGGCATTCTAAAACGACCCTGCTTGCTAAAAATGACGTTCAACAAGTTAACCTATCGTATGCATCTTCAAATACGTGTAACATTACTATTGTGTGCACCCACCGACATGCAGATCTACCCCTTGCATGAAATATCTGCTATACAAAACGGTAAGCCTATTTATAATTTCACGCTTATCAGAATGTTTAAAACTTGATATTACAATGTTAACCGACCGTTTCTGACGGCGCTTTTGGCAACCAAAGGGTTAAACTGCCATTTTTCTCCTCCCTCAGGAACACTAAGTTTGTTACTTGAAAAACTGCGCGCCGTGCGTCTAATTAGCTGAAAAGTCTAAACACGAATAGCTTACTTTGAGCATGCTAGTCAGGCGTTATCACATTGCCTCTGCATTTCGTTGCGACGTACTATAAAGCGACATATTCGCATGTGGCACTATACCTCTTCATATCTCCTTTTGCGTTAAACTACGACGAACCATGATTATGAACAAAAATCCGTAGGGTAATAGTCGGAGCTCGCGGTGTGCCACAATCGGCCCGCAATGCATCCCCGTCGATATACAATTTGCACCTCAACATGGCACGTCACGTCATTGCACGTCTGCCATGCCATCATGCTAATGTTGCAGATAAGTCAAGATTCTATAGCATTATCTTAAAAACTAGAGCACCGGACGCCGTAAAGTGCGAAGCAGTTTGGCAACAGCTTTGTGCTGTAGCGATGTGACACGTGCTAGCAGCTCGTGAGCAGCGAGCGTGCGGTGCATGTAATACAGCGGCACTTCTAGCATTTTTATGCCGTCTTGTATCTTACGTACGTCTGCTGTTTTCACTGGACACCAGTCTGTTTAATGCGACAGATACACCCAATAAAACATGACGTACGAGTACCTTACCTAATCATACTTGGATAGCTGCTGGGTACTGAGATAACGAACATAATACATAATCGGATTTATTTTGTGTAATGCGAGTTCATTCATTTGTCACTGAAAGTAAATGTATGAACTTGCACTTTTTCATTAAGTCGTAAAAAAGTCTTATAAAACCATTAAGGATGTTAAACACCATTCTCCGAAGTACGTACACCCTAATTTAAAGGAGAGTAGAACTAAAAAGCATCAATAAATAATAAAATAACTACTATACCTCCGAACAAAATGCGCAGACGAAATTGTCCAGGCACAGTAAACATAGCCAATTTTAGTTGACCTCTGACCAACATGAAAACGAAACATTTGGGGTGTCAAGTTAAAATTGGACTCGCGAAACTGCGGCACCGGTAATGCAGCATTATGCTAATGGGCCTTGTCTAAATAAAGCCAAGCGGGAAATATGAGAAGCACTGGACAAATTACAGAGCCTAATAAAGATGGTAATACTGTTCTAAACAATTTGCTATCCTTTGCTTTTATGCGTTGTCTAATAGTTAGCATGCATTGCTGGAAGTAACATTTAATTTTACATGCTACGTTAGTTGAATTGCATGTTGTTTATTATGAACGTTGAATGTAGGTGTTTATAATTTAGAAATTCAACGTTCCTTTATAGTTAGTTGGACTAGGAAGCAACAGTACACACACATAACTGATACAGTATGAGGTTCTTCAAAAAAGGAGTGTACAAGTTTCTATTGGGTCGGCAACGCGCATGCCCTTTGAGTTGCAGGCGTCCATAGGTTACGGTGACCGCTTTCCAACAGGCGGACCGTATACCTGTTTGCCACCGACGTTGTATAAAAAAAAAATGAAGGTTATAATATCCCAAAAGGAAAAAACGGAACCATTTAGCGCAAGGTTGTATTATGCAAAAAGCAGCAATTTCAGCCAATAGGTTTTGAAATAACGTAGCGTTTTTTTTTTTTGTAACTCATAAGCGTTTTGAGGCTTTTTATAACAAATTCGTAGATGCGTCACATAAATAATATGCGCCTCGTTTTTGACTGAAAAAACGTAATTTTGAAAGTTCGAAGCCCTCAAATGAACTAAAGAAATGTTTGATTACGTTACGGAACTACCAAATGTTATGACATGACTGATTGTAATATGGCTCGCACTTTTTGGTATTCTTTCAATGAGTGCTATAATCGTTCTCACATTAGAGCTCGACAAATATAGACGGGTACTAAACTGGATATGAAATCGATATCATTCTGTCGCGTCGCTAATAGACAACAGAAAATGTAGCATGTACCTGGTATTTAAAAATACTATGCTCTGTTATGGCACTGATGCAAGAATTAATCAATATATACTATTGTGGCTGCTAGCACTGCTAGTGAAGAGCTGAACGTCCCATGGCGCCCAAACTTCAATCAGATTCCCTCCTCTCTTCGATTTGGGATTGAATGTCCAGATTGACAATCGGCGCTGAGCGGGGACCGCTCTTGTGGCTTTCCTGTACTGGTCGCCTAGAGTGGTATGCCAGAACTATTATGCTCGTTGGGAGGAAGTCTCCTTAAAAAAGCATCGTTTAAATGAATATAATAATAAAAATAAATCAATATTAATTAACAATAAAACAAACGTGGAAGTCTTAAAAACAGAGTTAAAGAAAAGAGGTGTATTTTAAGAACTGATGAATGTAGAAGAGGAAATGTTGGTACACCCTGTTATGACACGACGAATTCATCAAGATAATCATAGAAAGGAAAGTAGAAGAAAGAAGAAAGAGGGAAAAGTCAAGGACTCACACGGACCAAGTGAAAGAAAAAGTGAATGTTGTATCGTGTCAAGCTGTCAAAGAAAAAGGAGGAGACTGCTTCACCGACAAGAGCCACCCTCTTAAATTTATGATGATGATGAGTGGAAGTGAGATTTGCATAAGCACCACCTCATAGTCTCGTTATCAGTCCTCTAGGAACTCTAACCAATTTTATATTTATATGTTTTTGTCGAAATAGTTCTACAAACTTGTCTTGGATTGTCTTTAATGTAGGTATATTTCATTTATTTGATTTATTTATTTAGTTTCTTTTTTCTATATTGGATCATTCTAACAGTGACATATCATCATAATATACATGAATAATTATTGCATTTAAATGGAGTCCGAATTTTGTAACAAACTGAAAGTGCATAAAAGTAAATCTCTTGGTAAATTAAAACACCTGGTCCCAATTCGCTATCATTACAATTATTTGTTTCTTATTACTAGGTACAAGTAAGTTAGTTCACATATCAGGTTGCTAAAAGTACATTGATATTTTTATTGCACTTAAGTTCATAATTTACTACCATGTATTTCGTTTCAATTCCGCTGTTATCACTAACAACTGACAAGCCTGACCAGTAGGCTTGTATAGTACATGTACTAATAGTACAAAAGACACGATTCCTTGCACTGTACTAGACCGAACTACTCCCAAATTATTCTGCCCTCTAGTACATTTAGTACACACACACGCGCAACAGAATGGGAGCGAAAGGAGCGAAGAGCCGAGGAGTGACAATGACAGCAAAGCGATCAGAGTGATCCGACCGCAACCGGACTAGGACCGACTGAATCGGACGGAGAGCGCGCGAAAACGGCCGATCAGCTCTCGGCTTAGCCATTTGCACAATTTGACTCTGGCTCTCTCGGTGTACTACTGTACTAAATGTCCTAAAAGAACGAACTAGAACACTTCGTAAATCGTACTAGTTGGGACCGATCTTTTCAGTAAACGGGCAGGCACAACTCTACTGACCAGCAATATTAGTATGATATTGTCAAGAGGGCGCTGTCATTCTCTGATGTGCAGTCACCGGCATAAATAAGTGATGATTTCTGTACCTTGTCGTTTTAAATCGTTTGACAGTTTCGTATGACATTTCAAGCCAGACGTTAATTTGACAAAGTATAGAAATCATCACATATTTATGCCGGTGACTGTAATGAGGTGACAGTTCAGTAGGTATAAGTATTACATAATATGAAAAAAATAGTTTCAATTAAATTCCGCGACATGGCGCGTACCTACCCAGTCAGGCTTTAGTTTACTTAGGGCCGGTTTTTCAGTCGCCAGATAAATATATCGACTTATAAATAAACGTCTCACAAGTCTCTCCAGTATATCAGCAAATCAGTTTGGTTTTACGACATCCAAATCCACCACTGATGCCATACAGGCGATACAAATCCTGATGGAAAAGCATATGATAAACAAGGAAGACCTACATTTAACATTCATTGACCTCGAAAAAGTCTTCGATCGTGTACCACGCAGGCTAGTGTGGCAAGCTCTTCGCGCTCAGGGAATACCAGAACAGTACAAACGGCTGATTCAAGACATGTATAAGAATGCCAGCACAAGAGTTCGCAGTCTTGCGGGTCTAAGCGAAGCATTCGAGGTCAAATTAGGCGTCCATTAGGGTTTCGCACTGAGTCCCCTGTTGTTTAACATAGTCATGGACTATCTTACCAAAGATATACCATCGCCGTTGCCATGGACTGCTGACGATTATTATCTTGGCAGCGAACACTTCAATTGACCTACAGGAAAAACTAAACACCTGGACATCCGCGCTCGAAAAATTTGGCCTACGAGTGAGTAGAAGCAAGACCGAGTACCTTAAATGCCCTTTTGGGGAAGATACGATGCCGAAAACACTTACAGTGGGATCAGCGCCTATCCCCAGTGTGAGCAAATTCAAGTACTTAGGCTCAATGCTCACAACTGATGCCAAAATAGATGCATAAGTATCACACCGCATAAACGTCGCCTGGCAAAAATAGCGGTCACTTACGGGAGTGCTTTGCGATCCGCGAGTACCAATAAAGATCAAAGGGAAAGTGTATAAGACAGCGGTTCGTCCTGCGCTACTGTATGGTTCCGAGTGTTGGACAACTAAAAAGACACACGAACAGAAGATCCATGCAAACGAGATGAAGATGCTGAGGTGGGCGGGAGGTGTAACACGGCTTGACAAAATTCGCAACGAATTTATTCGAGGGACCTTTAAAGTTGCACCAATTGCTGAAATAATCACCGAAACCCGCTTGAGATGGTACGGACATGTTAAAAGACGCAACAACGAGCACGTCGTTCAAATCGCGCTAAACCTGCCGGAACAAAACAGAGGCAACAGCCGCAAACCATCAACCTGGTGGTCTAAGATAAAAGGAGACCTCAAGAAAGCCCAATTGCCAGAATCGACAACCCAAGATAGAATCTCTTGGCGCAAATATGTGAGGAGGCCCGACCCCAAATAACGGGAAGAGGGATGGAAGAAGAGAGAAGAGAAATATATCTACCAGATAAAGTTATCACTATCTTTTTCATCACACGTATAAATGACAATGACAGTTAACATTTATCTGACAGATACTATTTAACTGGCGATTGAAAAACCAGCCCTTAAAATAATAAGGTGACAGTAGTACTACACAGTATAATAAAGAGTACTATCGTACAGTATGGCCACTCCCGCTCCCCACTGAAAGTGCCGCCCATCCCCTCTCGGTTACCTAACAGTTACCGCCTGTCAAAAACGCGAACAATCGACCTGTCATATCTTACTCATTCAAGCATGGTACGCGATCACCTATGCGAGCTTAGAATGTGTGCTAGGAACGCGCCTCTTTCATATATTTCATCGCCAGTGTCCGAGATGTGGTAGTACGTAGCGTATTGGCAGGTTACGCAGGCACGATATTTACCTATTTCATTACATAATGAAATTGAAACATACAATTATAATTAAGCTGGATAGCTGGTAATCGATTAAATGTTTTCACTAAATACTTGTTCGCTATTCAGTGTTTAATTTATAAATTATAAGCGCTCGTCAATGTGAATTGACATGTTTCCGTAGGATACAAAGAATTGTTTAATATTCCTATATTAAACAATTGGAAAACAAGTTTTTGAGGATAAAATTTTCCACTTTGTATCCTACGGAAACATGTCAAAGAAAATGATAATGATGATGAATGATAATAAAGTACTTCTATTTTGAAACATGCCATCGGATTTTCTTGATTTCAAATTTTCTGGCATTTTTGAGTGTTTCATATTCCACTGCAAATTCCTTTAATTTATTCCATTCTTCCCAGTTCTGTGAGGGTGTTAGGCACTGGTCCCACCGCGAGCTGGTAAACTATGAGCTATCGGCTATAAAAACGAACAAAAGATAATCACTCCCGTGCAAATAAAAGAGACACGGCGATTTATAGTTACTCGCCCAGCGGTGAGCTATCAAAATCGCCGTGTCTCTTTTATTTGCACGGGGGCACCCCCGAAGATAAGCACTTATCTTTTGTTTGTTTTTATAGCCGATAGCTCATAGCTTACTAGCTCACGGTGGGACCAGTGCCTTAGGTTCGTCACCGCGAAATCATTGGTCATACTTACGCGCCCGTAAATTAGGTACTGAGCGCTTAAGAATTTTGTGGCATTTTTCGAAAAAAAAAAGAAAGAACACAGATTAGAAGTCATATATTAAAGTCTCAAGAATTATTGGGTTGGTAAGAAAGTAATGAGCGAATCATAACCAATATTGTAATTTTTATTTAATTTATTATTTTAATCATTTATCAAAAATATAACGGCCTTCGTTATCTACTACTTGTCTCCATCGTTCTGGTAAAGAATGAATAGCATCGGCGAAGAAGTTCTTAGGTTTAGATTCAAAAAACTCAGCTATGTACTGTCGTAGATGGGCTTGATCATCGAACTTTTTTTCATTCAAGGCATTGCTTAGCGATCTGAACAATGCGTAATCCGTAGGTGCCAAGTCTGGAGAGTACGGTGGATGAGGTATCACTTTCCAACCTAGCTCCAATAGCTTTAGCCGAGTCACTTTTGCAATGTGTGGGCGAGCATTGTCGTGTAAGAAAAAAACTTTAGCATGCTGTGGTGGATTCTGACAGATTTTTTGGTTTAAATTTTCAAGCTGATTACAGTATACTGATGCGGTAACAGTCATTCCACTTGGTAGGAGTTCCCAGTGAATAATACCATGAATATCCCACCAAACGGACAGCATAACTTTTTTCGGGTGAGGCTCTGTTTTTGGTGCCTCTATTCCTTTTTCATTTGGAGCTAGCCACTGACGTTTGCGTGTGTGATTTATATATAAGACCCATTTTTCATCTCCAGTGATAAGATGGTCCAACCAGTTGAATGTGCGGCGAAAAGACAGAAGTTGTATGCAGATATCGGCACGGCGGCTTAGTTGATCTCTATCAAGTTCGTGCGGTATCCAAACACTGTATTTGTAGTTTTTTCCCAACTCGTGTAAATGTGTTTCTATGGTGACATGAGAGCAGCCTAACTCGGTAGCAAGAGTACGACTCGTTAGCCTCGGATCTCCTTCAATTAAGGTTTTTAATTTGGCTACATCAATCTTCACCGGTCGACCAGACTTAGGTTGATCTGATAATGAAAAGTCGCCACTACGAAACCGCTGGAACCATCGTTTCGCCGTGGCCTCAGACACAACTTCAGGAGCAACACGCTGACATATATTACGCACTGCTTCGGCGGCTGAATGGCCAGACTGAAATTCATATAGTAAGCAATGCCTTACATGCACTTTTAATTCGTCCATTTTCTTCCTTATATTAGCTCGGTGACAGCTAGTGAATGACTGACGAGAAACTGTGCGACTCGCCCTTTATATACTTTCGACCATAGAAGATTCTAGAACTCTCTCAAAAATTTTATGTGGAATTCAATCGATCACTCATTACTTTCTTACCAACCCAATAGAATTATTTGGATATTTTACCAAATATGAATTATGAATGGATGTAATCAAAAACGTTATAAAATATTCAGTATTACGAAATTCTGCAAGATCGTCAGAGTGCGTTTGTTTGGTTTTATTACAAACTTGCAATTTCGATGCGCTATTGGAAATTAATTAAAATTGGTAAACAAGCGCTCTCAGAACATACTCTCAGACTCCCAGTCCTATCACAGAATATATAATAGTACAAGTACAGAAGGCCCACTGCTTTGATGTTTACGACATGCCGCCTTTTTAAATGCCTACAAAACTCTTACAAAGAAATGAGCCGCACGTGCGCGGCGCCCGGCGATAGGGTTGCCTATGAACTAAAACGCATTAATACTCAGATAAAATGTTATTCTATTATATTCAAGTCTTGGTTACTTTCTAGGTATATATATAGTATTTATATATTTTTGTTTGAGTTCCAACATCACAAGCCTTATTGAATCTTTTTGGGGGAGTTAATCAGTAGTAGACCTGTTTAAAAATGTCCTATGGTATTTATTTATTTAACTAAGTATTATATTATTAGCAATTCCACATGCGGACATCGCATATGAACCTTAAAAAAAACTCGCGACGTAAAGCAACATTACAAAGTGCGAACGTGCGTTCCGTGAGCACGCGCGCCACCCCTGATTAGGCCGCGAACTCGCGGCCGCCGGCATGTACTTGTAGCGCGGCGATAGAATCGCGGAGTGAGCCGCCCCTGGTCCTATGTAGGTACCTATACTCTACGGATCGTAGCCAGCGATGCATGTAATAACATCACGTGCATGTTTATTTTACGCTAACGGCTATCCAATTAGTAGCAAAATAATAAAGCAAAATGATATTATTCTAATATGCTGTACCTATTCCGCTTTTGGCAACTAATGTCAGGAATTGACGTAGATACTATTACTCCTGTTACCGAAATCAGGATATCTGAATACGATTCGAAAGTACC
The DNA here is from genome assembly GCF_023078275.1 of Leguminivora glycinivorella. NCBI lineage: Eukaryota > Metazoa > Arthropoda > Insecta > Lepidoptera > Tortricidae > Leguminivora > Leguminivora glycinivorella. Next base: position 13,282,732 of record NC_062978.1, read on the forward strand.
GCATCAGACAGTAAAATAAATAATTTTAATTATAAAGTAGTGTATCATAATATGTCGTCATACTAAGATAGATATTATATAAAATGTGTATTTTATTTTCATTTCATACGACACGTCTTTAAGACTCATTGACTGTAGCAACCTGGTATACCTATAGCTTTTTACGAAATTCGACAACAAAAAACAGGTTCACCATTTTCATTTTTGTATTAAATAAATTAATAAGTGTGAGTGAACCTTCTATCCAACACCTCTCCAACACGATTTTTTGACTTGCTGTTGCAATTTAATTTTTAAGATAAATATGAAATAAAAATTGATAATCAACACCTCTTTTATTTAGAAGTTTTAGAACTCATATGTCATTAAGCTTTCTAAAATATGAAATCTCTCGTCATGAAGTGATATTGCAATTCCACTGTTTATTATTAACTACAATATATGTCAATTGAACATTGAAATTACAACAATCACAACAGCCCAAAAACAATGCGAGCATAATAAATAAGTGATAACTATATACGTACTGCGTCCATATTCGAAACAAAAACAATTGTTTGCGACACAACGCAAGTTCCGAACCGTAAACTATTCGATTATCCGTCGAATTGAACTGGGCCCGTTTCATTTTCGCTTCAGTTCGTAGCGAAAAAGAAGTCCAACATTTGAGGTCGCAGTGCGTATAAACAAAGGAGGGTCGTGATTGTTTGCCCGCAGTTGTTGCGATCTGCAATCCTATTCCCATTTTACCGCCACTTGTGTGTCGGGTTTTAAAATGTTTTGTAATTTAAAAACATTTTTTTCTCGTTAAATCCAAAGAAATTTTTACGTATCAGAAAAATACATTGGATTTGTTGGACGCAAATATATTTAATTACTTATTTCAAAAAAAATCTATTATTAATCAAATAATCAATTATTTATTCGTGAAAACTAAAAGAAACACAAGTAAAAAAACACAGAAACAATAATTAAAATCAATTGAACATATAAGTTACCAAGAAATCGTCCCGACTCAGCATAAATGCTAACCTGAGAGTCAGCGCTGGTCTTCCAGATGCGATGAAATTGTTTTATTAGTAATTATATTATTTAGCTCAATTTACACGCACTTAAAAGTAAAATCAAATACACATTTACATGATATAGAAACTAAGAATTAATATCTAGCTTACATCTAAAATAGGCCCTTGAGGCTCTTCGGTCACTAGTTAAGTCTTCAACAAGACGCTTCGCGATTTCTACAAAAATCTTGCGCGTGCTGGGACCCTATGGACCTAAAATTTCAAAGTCAAAATGTACAAAATAATAATCATCACCAACAATATTTTTATATCAGAAATTATGAAATACAAAATTCCATTTTGTGTAGGTACTTACCTATACATATACAATTTGTTAAACATCTGACACTCTGAAACTCTCACTTCTGAAAATCTGATTTTACAAAAAGGCAAAGTAGAGTAAAGTTTACATTAAACAGTTCGTTAATTATTCATTAATCAATGTATTACTGTTGCGAATTAAAGTTTTCCGCGTGTTTTCAAATAAGTATTTTGATCAGTTTTAAATTATTTAGGCTGATGTATTGTTTAAAACAGTAATTATCCATTCAAAAACCAAATAAATTAAAGAAATAGATAAAGTTAGAATTATTGTCAGGTTTTTTTTTGCGTTGTCATAAATTAGGGTTTAATTATAATTAGTTACTCTTCATTTATTTCAACTCTTAGGCTAGGCTATTTTATAATATAATTATAAAAGTAAAATACAAAATCACTTACAAAACAATACAAAATATATAAAAACGATAATTAGTTACTTATTATGATGGCACGTATCATATATCATAATGTAACCTTCAAGGACTTCATGTTGTCAGTATTAAATATTAATAAAATGAAAAGAGTTTGTACATAAAATAAACTATAAAAGAAGTGTCGATAAAGTGTGTAATACTTGTACAACAGCAATAAATCACTCATATTATGAGTATTCGACTAGAGAAATAATGATTTAAAAAGGAAAGAAACATTTTTGAAAAAATATTCATTCAATCAATCAATCAATCAAATATATTTATTTCGTCATCACAGGTAACAAGGTGACAATATGTTATATTATTTATATCAGCCATGATGAGCCGTATAGGCGTACGAAATATAATTTGGCAATATATTTATTTACAAAGCAGATCGTAAAATAATTACCTTATACTAAATACATTTACATAATATTTACACTAAATAATTTATATTCAAAGTGCACATGCAATGTCAGGGAAAAATCAGAAAAAAATATGGTATTTATGACAAAGTTATACATTCATCATCTAAAAATTCATTAACGTTATAGCAGCATTTATTACAAAGAAACATGTACAGCACACCCTTGAACCTACTTCCAGGTAAGCTTTGCCATGCTTCAGGAAGTTTATTAAACAATTTTGGTCCCATGACTAGAATATTCATTTGCATTAGGGCAGTGTTGCTTCTACTTATGTCTATTTCAGGTTTTCTCGGGCGGAAATTAAACAATCAAGACAGGTTAAAAATCTCGGTCTCATTATTGACAGTGGTTTGACATAGGAGCCTCTCGTAACAGACATTAGTAAGAAGGTGACAAACATATTACGGGCGCTTTACCGACACAAAAATTTTTTACCGGTCAGCACTAAAACGCTTCTCGTACAGTCGCTGATACTGCCAATTATTGACTACTGTGCTGACTGATGTATGTTGCACCAACATTACACAAGCCTCGCTGTCCAAGCTTGATCGTCTCCTAAATAGCTGTATAAGATTCGTTTTTAATCTTCGCAAATATGACCATGTCTCCGCTTTTCGCCGTAAACTTAATTGGCTCCCAATTCGTGAACGTAAGTCATTGCGAATCTTGTGTGCTCTTTATTCGATCCTATTTGACCCAGCTGCGCCCAATTATCTCAGGACCAACTTTCAGTTCGTAGCGGCTCGGCCGGGTTGTGAGCTGCGTCCTTCTCGTGCGCTGAAACTGGCTGTCCTCCCTCATCGCACTGGATTCTTGTCCAACTCGTTCAGCTGTCAGGCAATTCGTCTATGGAATCCTCTGCCTATCAGGCAAGCTCAGAGTAAACTCTCTTTTAAAAGCAAGTTGCGTAAGCACTTATTTGCAAACATTCGAAATTAAAGTCTACTTGATGTCTCGCACTAGGCACATTTATTTATTTATGTATGTGTATTTTATTTATATATTTGTATTATACTAATATATATGTAGGTTTATTTATTGTATTTGTGTATGTTTATTTTATAATAGTAGGTATCGACTTGTATTTAATCATTACAATCTCATACTGGCTCTATAATATTGTGCACCAAACTAACTATCTCTGTTTTGCCCAATGGTTGACTGGTAGAGAATGCCTTAAGGCGTTAAGTCCGCTATTTGTACTTTTTATTGATAATTTGTGCAATAAAGTTTAAATAAATAAATAAATAAATTTAACCTTAACGGTGCCCTTCTAAATTCAAACAAATTAGGATTATTTTTGACAAATAAACAACATTCAAATATGTACAAATAGGGAAAAGTGAGCAATTTCAGTGATATGAAGTGTGGTTGACAGCTTTGTGGGGGATATATTCCTACAATGGCCCTGATACATCTCTTTTGAGCAAAAAACACTAATTCTCTGAACGAGGAGTTTCCCCAAAACACAATACCATATCTAAGTGTTGAGGACACAAAACCGTGGTATGCTGTCAAAACTGTAGCTCGGTCACAAATCTTTGAAAGCTTATAGAGGGCAAAAGAAAACTGATATATTTTTTTGCACACTACTTTATTATATGACTCCCAGGATATGTCACTGTCCATATGTATGCCCAAAAATTTTATTGTATGTGCCTTGGCAATGTTTTTACCGGCATAGTTAATATTTAATGTTGGGACTGATTTTCGTTGACTAAATTGCATTAGGCAATTCTTGTCTATATTAACCTTTAAGTTATTAGTTTCTAACCATTTAATAATTTGTTTTAGGATATCATTGACTTTATTGACTTCCTTTTTTGCAATTCTTGCACGGATCCCTAATAAAACCGATCCATTGTGTGTCAGACATATTTTTCATTTATTATTTTTTTCCTGGAAGTAACAAAATCCTTGAACGATTAATAGCCTGTGTAAAACATTATATAGCGCACGTGTTAGATAATGTAATAAAGAGCAGGACGTAAAATGTTCGTGTTTTCGTTAGAAATTGGCCCCGCTTGCGAATTCGCCCAAATCAAACGCTGTTAGCGAAAAAAGGTACAAGAGAGTTTTAATATTTTCTTGTTATCTAATGCTATATCTTTTATTATCATGATATTATATTACACAATATTATTAGTATCGAGACAATAAGTTGGATGTAGGTTAAGTTAGAGTTTAAAGGCAACCCTGAGACCACGCCACGTCAAGGGTATCATCAGCCTAGGGAGTCCTACATTACCATGCTAGGCCCGTCCCCGTGCCAGGATGGCATATTTATGCATCAAAAACTAAAAAGGGGTTTATAAGCTTTACAACGGAGATCTACAGGCGTCTTCTAGAAGCTCAAAAGCACGGGCCATGAGTGGGATTCAAAACGGATTCCCTCCGTGTCAGAAAAGGTTTTTCTGGTTAGCAATAAATATTTAATTATGCAAAAAAATTAATTCTGCGAAGAGTTATTATGTAAATGTATTTCCATTAAGTAACATTATGAAATACAAAATTCTTCGAAAGAAAATTGTTAACACGGAAACCTCTTTTTATCGTTTTTATGCTTTCTGTGTTTAACTGCAGAAAAATCGTCAAATAATTATTTAAAGAAGAATTATGGTGCAGTTTAAAGATTCAGTCAGCTTTTTTACAATCAAAATATACACGGGAACAATAAATACGTTGTACGAAACGTATCTCGAGCTTCCAAGTACACCGCTAGATGTCGCTGACCCTATTAGCAAACTAGCTAACGATATTTAATGTAAATTATATTAGGCTTAAAATTGGTTTTGATTGTTTGAGAAAGAAATTGTGTGGAGTAGAAATAGATATAAGTCTGTTGATAAATTAACACGGTATTTAATTTTGTTCTTTGCTATTCTATTCGAGACCTGGAAATTATACATACGTTTACACACTGATTTACATTCTCACATACAGCCGTATTGTTTAAGAACACCAACAGCTATAAAACACATTATGCTAAATTAAATAACAACACAAAGCCAATAACAGGTATTCGCATGTTATAGAAGTTGAATCTTAGACAATTGTATAAACTTAACGAGCAAATTCACACTATTACAGTTTGACCTAAAAAAGCACAAAATCTCAAACACGCTACACAAAGCTTAACTTAATATAGTGTTATTAAGTTATATGTATATTATTCTAAGGTACATGTAAAATACCCTATAATGGACGGTGATGCCATTATGGACAAAAAAACACAAATCCTTAAAAATAAGAATCTAATAGAAATAGAAATGTTTATTTGCTAGAATACGTCACAATTTAGATCTTAAAAAATAGATACAGAATCAGTATTCAGTCGGCATAAAGCCAACATGCAAAGTGTTTGTATATTACATTCCGTAACGGTACATCAGGTACATGCATATCATTTTAATAGTCTAGATCCTAATATATAAAACAATTTCATAGTAATTATAAATAAAATAAAATATTAATTTACACATGAATTATTGCACATTACAAATTAGAAATAAAATCAAATTGTTAAAATTAGTTTCTAAAAACTGACGGCAATGTACCATAAACAAGAGTCATAGAGCTGCTTAATTTTGAAGTTTCATTCAATTCGGTTATTTCTGAAGGATTTGGCGGCAAGATAAAAGTCTCTGTTTACTGAAAAAAATATCAGGACGAATTCTTAGTAATGTTGGAGAGTTGAGTTCATGTATAAAATAATAAAAAAATAATACTCGGTGTAAACTTGAATGAGTTTTACTTACTGCATTAAGCATGAGATAAGGTATAAAACATATTACTTTGTTGCTCCAAAGATAAAAAGAAATAGTGCTATTTTGCGAGTGTCCATTACTGGAACCCGAGAACTGCGTACGTATGATGTACAAGGAACGATTTGCGAAACCAAATTTACAAGAAACAATCCTATGTTAAAATAACCCAAACTAATTTGATTTGGGGTATATAAAATTAATTCATTGAGTATCAGTTGGCTTTAAAAGCAAAATTTTATTATTTCACTGTCCATAATGCGATCCATTACTGGAGAACTGCCGTCCATGATTGGAGAAAAAACACCTCGTTTTAATTTGTAAACTATAAAGAAACCAATAGGGGTATCTATTCTGCAATACACTTGAATTGTAAAAGAAGGATAAGACATTCAAGTTTTAATACACTTAGCGGTAGAATTTTTACACGTATCAGTGAAATATCAAAAATAGGTAAAATTTTATCTTAAACTGTCCATAATTACGGGTTACGTTACCTTACAGGTTTTTATCCTTAAGTAGTTTTACTTGCATAAAATAAGTCCTTTTCGAGTAAACGTGATTAAAAATACACAACCTGCACGCTTTTCGATTCTGACTTACGCCAGTACATTACCGCGTTCATCATTTTAAATTGGAAACTCGATATAGAGATAGGTTCATCCCTTATGAATGTTTTTCGTTTTGTCGAGTTTTAAATACAAATCACGGTCCTGAAATGTTTCATGAATCTTTCTTTGTAGATATTATCAATATTTAGTACATACATACATGTAAAGCAATTGACTTAATTAATACGAACATTTACCTACCCGTGGCGTGTATTACAGATTACCTATTCATAAAAAAATGGAAATTTGATGATCTAGTGATGAACTTGGCACTAGTTTTACAGTTTAATTAGTCATATTTTTTTTCCAGGACTCGAGTTGCAGATGTGTAGGTGCCAAGACAAGACCGCTACGCTTAAGTGGAACTGGGCTGGACATGTCTGCCGCATGCACCCTGAACGGTGGGCCAAAATGGTTACCGAGTAGGATTCTATCACTACTTCACCATTATTTACTAATCAAATTATATAAGGTACCTATCTTTTTATTTTATTTATAAATTAATAAGTAAGTATACATATAATATTTATATTAGCAAATGTCAACAAGACATGTGGGATATGTCAGTTAAAAAGTAGGTATTTTAGCTGTTTAACAAATAGATAAAAAATATCTGGGCGACCGAGCTTCGCTCGGTTCTATTTTAATATATCACGTCTTTAGATTAAAAAAAACTCTTATAAATACAAAAACAAAAAAAAAGACAAAAAACAAAAACTTAATTTCTGGCCGGGATTCGAAACCCTGACACCTACGATCTATCTGCGTACATTAGACCGACCTCGTACGACTGAGCTAAGCGGAATCTATGCGCGCGCGGCGAAATTAAGGACCATATTTTACGTTTACAAACGCGAAAGAAAAACTCATGAAAACTCGAAAATTCGCGTTTTCCGGGATCTAAGGCTACGCTAGATCGATTTTTCACCCCCGAAAACCCCCACATAACAAATTTCAGCGAAATCGTTAGAGCGGTTTCCGAGATCGTCGGTATATATAAATAAATAAATAAATAAATAAATAAATATACAAGAATTGCTCGTTTAAAAGTATAAGATAATTTATAACAATTAGAGGCCGCAAGTTTAGTCGTGATATCGTTGAAAGTTCAATGCTAAATCCGACCGATCGGGATGGGATTACGCGCAGGTAATCCGGTTATGCGGAGATCGAGCTTGTTTCAACCGGTTTATCTATGTTGACGTTCCGTTTATCTCGCATATATTAGTGTTTGTTTCATTGCAGCTACTAATATGAAGTACATAACTGCAAAATCACTTCACAGCTCTCTGCATAAACAGTGCATCAATATTAGACTTGAAACTTTATGACTAAACGACCATTTGATGAATCAATTTTATGTCTGCTGACACGACGTATGTCGCTGGCAACAGTCATCACATGGGCGGTCCGATTAAAACAATGTTTATAAGAAATTGTCATTATGTTAGTCGTATATAAAGTACATAATTATCAACCTTTTGGCGAAATTATTCTTACATTAAATAGGAACGGGAGTGAAGCAAAGCACGCAAAAACCAATTGGGAGAAAAAAAAGATAGCCTAACTTATATTTTATGTGTATCAATAAATATAGGTTCAGTAATACACATCAACAGTTTAAAAGTTAGGTACCTACATTACCAAACAAGGTGATTCAGACAATGGCTATTTTCCTCCTTGCGTTGTCCCGGCATTTGCCACGGCTCATGGGAGCCTGGGGTCCGCTTTGACAACTAATCCCAAGATTTGACGTAGGCACTAGTTTTACGAAAGCGACTGCCATCTGACCTTCCAACCCGGAGGGTAACCAGGCCTTATTGGGATTAGTCCGGTTTCCTCACGATGTTTTCCTTCACCGAAAAGCGACTGGCAAATATTAAATGACATTTCGCACATAAGTTCCGAAAAACTCATTGGTACGAGCCGGGGTTCGAACCCGCGACCTCCGGATCGAAAGTTGCACGCTCTTACCGCTAGGCCACCAATTATTAGGCTAGGTATTCAGACAATGGCTATATCGGTTAGATATGAGGCTAGAAAACATAATTATCGTCACTACTTTTAAAAAATCTCGTATCTCACGCTGTTCCTCAAAGTTAAAACGCAGTAAGTCTATATGCATTCCATAGATACTTACTACAATTTTCATTTCATTGACAGATGAAGATACAAGTTTTTTTTAAAGTAGTGACGATATGCAGGTACTTCACGGCTTATTTACTGTGGATTCATCGTACAGCAGCAAATATACATGGATAAAGTACGATCATTTTCTAGACTTCGACACTTTACTAAATGAAAAATAAACAATTAAACTGAATGGAGTAAACAGCTCTTTTCGGCTTCACATTTCAACATCCCCTCCGCACTTGATCTTATAAAACATGTTGTCTTCTCGTAATTGATTTAATTGTACCAACACGCGGCAGTAATGGGTTCCTTCGCGCTCAGGGTGCGTAGCCGAATGGCACAAACGCTCACGAAACGCTCACGAAACGAAACGCTAGTAGATATCTATCCCCATCGCTCTTGCGTATTGGCGCGATAGAGCCGGACTACGTTTCGTTTTCGTTTGGCGTCGGAGAAATGCCATTCGGCTACGGGGCCAGGTTGTTTGAGCAGGTAATCTTAGAAAAGATGTTTACTCTCTGCGTAAATATTTAGAGAGAATCTAAATACGGCTTTTGAGTTTTATCCGTGTCTTTTAAAATAATTTTATTGATTATTTTAATTTTATCATAAATATTCTTTGTTCTTAAGGAACAATTATAGGAAAGGCACTTTTTAAATAAAGTAATAATTATCATTATTTAATACTAAGTTTGATTTGAAAGTTGGTGATATCTCAAGTTGTTACAATAGTTTCAAGTTCTTTACTTGCAGTCATGTATCACGGGAATATATATTACTGGAATCCAAAAAAAAAAGTACTTTTAAAAGGCTCTTAAAAACATCTCTTGGATACTCTATAATAAGCGATCCTGCCTACTTCCAACTAAGTACAAAACACATTTAGAAGTTATATATATTAATTAGTATATTTAACTATATTTAATAAGAAAACTCTATAAAAGAGACTGAAACGACTCCACAGTGTAACTAATTGTAGTTTTGTGGAGCATTGTATTTAATAATTATTATAATTTAGTAAAACAGTGCCGGGGAGAAATGCTTCGAATAAAATTATACAAAAATGAAAGTTTTTAAATATCAATGGCTATTAAAAATATTGCATAACATCATCCCCATACAAAAATAGCTCGTACAAAATAAATCGAAATAATTATGATCCTCGCCAAATTACACATGAAACTTAATCCCATATTTTTCTCCGTATTTGTTGGAACGACTAGCACATGATATTAGAAAACAGTACGGCATATTATTTTTGTAAACATATATTTTAAATATGCCTTACTACAACTGTTTCGACTGGCCGCCATTAGCGCACTGACAAGCTCGGTGGCACAATATTGAGACCCCGCCCAACTTGGCACAATAATTGTGGGGTCATTTTTGAGAGCTCTTTAGACATCTCTCTAGATATTAAAAATCGCTGGATATGAGATATTAAATAATAAATAATAATGTAGTTCCTATATAATAATGTACCTGACTGTTTTTATTATTTAAGTTAAATTTTATTAAATTTAGTTATAGGAATAATTATGTATATTGTTATACCGTAAAACGGTTGATTGTGACACAAGCTATAATTGTTTATTAATATTGTAACATCTGTAAACTGATTTGCACAATCTGACAATAAATGATTACTTACTTACTTACTTACTTACTTAAGTAATGTTTTGTAATTCTTGAGTATAATAAATAAATAATAATAATAAAAATGTCATATCCAAAGTCTCCAATTAGTGTACTTTAAATAAAAACTACACTTAATTTGGAAAAGAGCATACACATAATAAAAAATATATAAAATAACTTTATAAATGTTTAAATGACATAAGATTATTATACTAATTCAAATAATAAGATAAGATAACATGTCACAAAATTAAACATATAATTTATGGTTGATATTCAAAGCTTAATTATATATTTAAAGTTACATATAGGTCGAACGCGATTAATTAACATTATTTTTACCTCTTAAATATTATAAAATATAGCTTAATTATATGTCAAATGAATTGCCCTCCAATTTGAGACTGGCTGGGTCTTTGCAAAACACATAAATGTTGTAATCATATTACCGCCATCCATGACATAATTTATCCGAGAGGATTAAAGTTAAACCCATCTTATGCCGAGTAAAAATATATGGAAGTACACGTCCTCCCCTGAGCCGATTAAAGCATGTAATCCTACCTTAACGTCACACAAGAGTTGCTGGTTCAATTAGCTATAACCACAGTATACCATTACACGCGGTGGATCCATGAGACAGCTTATGGCCATTGTAATTTTTAATAGAATCTTTGATTTCGTGCGGGGGATATTGCAACGGACATTCTTTATAATTTAAATGTAGAATGAATCTAATCAAATAGGTACATGCTATACATATAATACTTAATTGAATCATCATAGTGGTGTACCGCTGCAGAAACTATGAACGTCAGCATTATCTTAAATAAAATATGTATGTCACAAATAATTTTTTTTTTACTAACAATAGATTTATCTCAAAAAAGGGTTAATTTACGATGTTTAATGCTAATAATATTATATTTATGACCATTAATTTTGATGTTCCAGTGGTGACATACGCGGTTACGATACGTTAGTTTGTTAAACCTAGGAATTATTTATTACCTAAATCGTTAAAAAGTAGGTACCTATGCCAGTAAAACACCCGACACTTTGTTCAGTAGAAACTTATGAACCGTTTTTCTCTGCAAAGTTGTTTTAGTCTAGGGTTCCAGTTACGCAAAGGTTTATAAATTTCGTCGCCGTTTATATCACAGACTATTTCAGGAAGTTATAGCGGAATTTCCGCTTAGCGTGTCTTTGGGATAAGGGAACAAATTAGTTAAATTCTTCGTTCATAAAAACGTGGACAATTATTTTAAGATTTAAGATATCATACACTAATTTTGTGCCTAGTCTAGTAAGCTCTTATTTGTGTGGTGCTTTACTTTTTTGAACCTTTCTAGATTTCTCAGAACCTTCAAAATACATTACAGAGACTTTTAGGACCACCCGTCTGCTTCCGACGTATTCCGTGATTAGTTTTGATAAAAGGGTGAGCTGTGTCCATTTCCGGTCTCAACCCAACGCGTCGGCCAAAGGAAATGACATTATGTGCCATTTATTTTTTTGTTATAAAACTGGGTCCTTAATAAACAAACCTTATTATTTGCAAGCAAAGTTATGACAAGAATTCTTGTTGTGACGAAACTTTAACGAAACAGTTTTGGGATTTAAAAAATACAAAAAAGTTACAAAAAAAAACTAAATCCGGAGGTCGCAGTTTGACCGATTAATTATAAATAAAAATAAATAAATATTATAGGACATTCTTACACAGATTGACTGAGGCCCACGGTAAGCTCAAGAAGGCATGTGTTGTGGGTACTCAGACAACGATATATATAATATATATATACTTATATACATAGAAAACATCCATGACTCAGGAACAAATATCTGTGCTCATCACACAAATAAATGCCCATACCGGGATTCGAACCCAATTTCCATAATTTATAGACTAAATATATTTTTTTGACTTTTGCAAGTCTATTTCGGCGCAAGAAAACATCGCGAGAACACTGAACTAATGAGACCTACTTTACCCTCTGAGTTAAAAGGTTAGAATTCAAATTCTTGGGATCAGTTGCGAATACACTAGGCTCCAATCCAAGCTGTGAAAATCAATTGTTTTTGCTAAACAAAATGAACCTGGTATAAGAGTTTTAAATTAATGGAATCGATCTGGATATTCTGAATGATACGGATCGAATGAGGGTAGATCGCGCTCTGTCTGCGAAACTCTGCTCTACGAAACGAAGCTCTGTCATGATGCATTGCTGCGTCGAAATATAAAAGGTAATCACGGTCTATATATCCCGGTCAATATTAGTCTAATAAACCTGGTATCCTATCTATGAAATAAAACAATAGAAACGGATTATATCGCTTATAATGAATTTACAAATAAAATAAGTAAAAAATAAAGAAAAATTAAATAATTAAATAAAAATTAAATAAACGAATAAAAATTAAATAAACGGATAAAATTAAATTAAAAGTAAAGAGATAGAAATTAAATAAAAAAATAAAGAGATAGAAATTAAATACATACATAAATAAAAATTAAATAAATAAATAAAAATTTAAATAAATACATTCAAATAAATTCATTATACACGATATAATCCGTCTGCATAGTTTTATTTCATGAGTAACTATCGCGGTAAGTCGGTAATCGAAGAGACAACACACATGACAACAATATCCTGGTACACATATCTAGTTGACAATCTTTTTATTATTGCTATGATTTTTTTTTATTTGCAAAAAGACTGCCACCTACTTTCCTTATACTAAATATATAGTAAGTACTATATACATATTTACATAAGTTTTAAAGTTTTAAACTATCGAAAACATGGTCGAAGCTGTAGCCACAAATCGTCAGCGACCGAAAGCGAACTTTTAACTATCACGCCAACTTCAGGGCCAATTAATTTGAGCACTACCCTCATCTTTATGCAATGGCTTGCTGACTTATGTTGAAAGTTGCTCTATCGAGATAAAAAATAGTTACTCAAGAAGTGAAAGATAAAATGAAAGAGGTATTAAGATCGTGGTCATGTATTACCCTGTAGGAATATTGATTAAATGGTTGATTGTGAACACATAATTATCTTGTCTTCGTCTCTTAGATTTAAAAGCATCATATTTACTAATGTAGTTATGTCCTGAGCAACTTGCGAACCTACTCGCACCAGTATTTTAGCGCTGGAGGAGGGTAGAAATGAAAAAACTGTTGGTTACCTACCCTCAGCGCTAGTCTATATAAGGCTTGACAGCACCTGATGGTCTCATTATTGTCCGTGCGCTCGCGGCATTCGCACCAAGTAGAAATAAAGTGTTAATAGAATTAAAGTGTTAAAAATGCCTAAACGAAAGGGAGACGAGACGGAAGAAGACAAATGGATGGTGATAAGCAATAATGTGTCAACCCACACGCCAACCATTTTGAGAAAATGGCGTCTAAAGATTTTTTCTCATTTTTTTGTGTTTCTCTTAAAAAAAATTGTTTTTTATATAGATTGTTGTGTTTTTCAGCTATAATACGTTCAGTAGTAGTGATTATTGTAGCTTAATTTCAAAACAAACTTCAATTTGACGAAATAATGCCCTTTTCTTTTATTGCGAATTGTTCGACGACGTCAAACTTTTTCAAGACTGTGTTATGATACTTAACCCACTTTTGCTAATTGTTTAAAAATATCTATGAGTCTTAAATAAACATGTTAAAGCACATAAATTGTTATTGTAAAATACTCTACCTATGCATATTTTTAACTTTATAAGTGTTAAGTAACATATCAGTCATGGTCACTTATGTTATTAGGTATAAATAATAAAATAATAATAAATATTATAGGACATTCTTACACAGATTGACTGAGACCCACGGTAAGCTCAAGAAGGCTTGTGTTGTGGGTACTTATAATATATGAATACTTATATACATAGAAAACATCCATGACTCAGGAACAAATATCTGTGCTCATCACACAAATAAATGCCCTTACCGGGATTCGAACCCGGGACCGCGGCGTAGCAGGCAGGGTCACTAGGTCACTACCGACTGCGCCAGACCTGTCGTCATGTAGGAATCAATACATTATTTATTAATCAAACCTTTTAATGATTTTTCTACTCCCGAACTGTTATTCGTCATTTACAGGATTGTGCGTATCGAAAAAACTGAAAACGCATTGTTTGGTTCTGTAATCATGGCAACGCATTGCATTAACGATACTGCGTGCGTGCGCGGGAAGGCTTTGGGCAGCTGAGCTGACAGTGCAAACCTTTGCAATACAGGAAACAGTGTGAATTTCGCGAGAATTATTTAAAAAAACTATTAAAAACTAAGTGCATGGTCGTTGTAAAAGTATTGTATGCAATGGTGTTTAACTGACTCCAAAATACTCGTGGAAAGTACGCCACTCATATTTCTTGACCTCCTTTAAACGCCTGTTGAATAAAAATACTATAAATTAACTATTAGAGTAATGATCATTTCTAGACACATATTTAAATTATCTGTGCTTTTTCAACAAAAAATCGTTACAAAAACCAAATAATCATCTTTAAAAAAAACAAACTACTTATCTAAAATATACAACAAAATATTTTTTTACGCTAAGAAATAGACTAAGTCATTTAAATTATGAATAACTCATGACTTGTACAAGAACAAAACATAAAATATCTTTAACAAAATAATAAACTACCATTCAGTAAGTATTCAAAAATCAAACAATATTTTTATGCATACATTAACACGTCTTAATGTAATTAGTAATTATAAAAAAATAGTAGCTTATATTAGATTTTTATATAAACACGTACTTGTAAAAAATGTTTGCAAATTATAATAACGAATATGTATATTCATGACTTAAAATGTTCAATTTCGTACTGAATTTACCATTCATGTGCAAAAATATACTAATGGACTAAGTCATAACTTATTTAAACATAAATTAATATGAACAGTTATATTTTACAATATAGTGTCATGGTACTTACACCAAAAACGAACAATTTATGACCCGAATATAATTTAACAATAATGACTTATGTTTTATAACACGGGTCGTAGCATAAAACAACGAATAAAATATCATTTTGCAATAATCATTCAAGTCTCATAGTGGGTAACTATGTCATTTTTTGCGTTTTGCAAGAATGAGTCAAGTGTAAAAAAATCGTTGAGTCAACCCTCATAACACATTATTGTAATTTAAATATGTCTTCTGCCAATTACTATAATAAGTTAAGGTTCTTGACACATTAATGCAAAACAGGCAACACACGATATAGGATTTGTGTTAACCTATTTTTTTACTTTTGGGATAGTAAAAATTTTCAAAATGAAAAGGTCATTTTTGCAAATAGAAGTTTAAAAATCCAGCTATAACATGGCATTAAAATCTCATTTTTTTAGTTTTTGTGGGTTGACACATTATTGCTTATCACCATCCAAATGGCGTAGAAGAATAAAAAAATACGAAGCCAAGTTAAGGAATATTCACCGTGCTGTCTGCTCGAGTGATGATGAACGTGATATAATTGAAGGTAAGTTCAAGTGCTTCTTCCGTTGTGATAAAATTTGTCAAAAATATCAAGCTTCGAGCCAATACGCGATATTGGCCAATAGCCCTTTTTATGCTCAGAGTTAATACGAGATATTAACCCGTAGCAATTTTATTCTTCACTGCATTTGTAGTGGAAAGTACAAATTTTATTTGTAAACAAAATACAAGTTTTTTCTTGTATCAACTATTCATTAAATTATGGCTTTTTCCAGATCACCTGGAATACGAACAAGATGCAGGTTATGGTGAGCCTGCGCCTGCAGGTTCCGCCGCACAGTACGACGAGTACATGTACGATGACATAATTGAAGGTAGATATTTATTTACCGATAACCTATCTATATTCTTTATTAGTACTGTGTTAATTACATGCATTTCTTGTGCTAAATACTTATTTATTAATTTCCAGATAAATTGGAAACTGAATCAGCTATATTAGCTGCCCCTGCTAGTCATGCAATCCAATGTATCGCAGAAGTACACGCCGAATCAGAGATTCCGGCGCCTAATAATGCAGATGTTCAAAAGGAAGTAACTTCTGCCGAAAACGAGGTCACTGCTGCTGTGACGGAGGATTTTGATCCCTACTTATTACGAGCCTTGGGCGAGTTTGAGCCAGATGCTGTTGAGTGGGGCGACAATGTTCACGAAGATGTTGCTAAACATTTTCAGCATATTCTTTTGAATGGGTTAAAAAAGGAAACAAAAGAAGAGTTAAGTAAAAAATATCTCCATCCAAAAAACGTTCCTTTTTCAAAAGCCCCAACTCTAAATCCGGAAATCGCCGCCATGCTGACCGAGGCATCCAGAAACCGGGATAATCGCATTCTCGCCAAACAGGAGCAGATAGGAAAAGCTCTTTCTGGTCTAGGCAAGGCTATGACCTCCCTTTTGAAAAAGGATCCTAATATAGCTGAAGCTATACGTATGTTAAGTGACGTCGGAAAATTAGTTGCCGACGCGCACTTTGCCGAAACAAAAACTCGTCGGTCGGTCATAATTCCGCTGGTCGATAAATCGCTCATCGAGCCCTTTAAAGATAGGAAAAGGGATAGTTTTTTATTTGGCGAAAAGCTGGGCGAGTTAGTTAAGAACTCCCGCGGTATCAAGAAAACTGGGCAGTTGATTCAAGCAGCCCCTACAGGAGCTGTTTCAAGCTCCGTTTTAAACTGGAGGCCCCCACCGCCACGCCCGCGCCTGCAGCGCGGCGGCCAGCTGCCGTATCCCGGCCGCGGCGGAGGGCACCGCGGGTACTACCACTACCAACCCCGGCGCCGAGCGCCGCCAGCCCAGAACACGACCTCCCGGCGCCAGGCGCAGCATCCGCCGCCGGCGCCTCTGCCGCCGAAGCGACAAGCAGCCCAGGCAGCGCGTCCGTCGGCCAACCAGCCACAATCATAGACCCACAGGTACATGCTGGTCGCTTAAAATATTTTTTTAGTGCGTGGGAGTCCATAAATAATGATAAATTTATTTTAAATACTATACAAGGTTATAAAATTCCATTTACAACAATACCTAAACAAGATCCTAGATATTACCCTAAGAAATCTTTTTCCGAAACCAATGTATTACTTCTTGAAAAAGAATTATTACATTTGATCAATATCAATGCAATAAAACAATGTCAGTCCGAACCTGGCCAGTTTCTGTGTGATATTTTCCTGGTTCCAAAAAGTGACGGTAGTATGAGATTTATTTTAAACCTTAAAAAATTAAATCAGTATGTTCATACGGAACATTTTAAAATGGAAGATATCAGAACAGCAACAAAGCTTCTTACCGAAGGTTCCTATATGATTAATACATACACATACATACATAAAATCACGCCTGTATCCCATAAAGGGGTAGGCAGAACACATGAAACTACTAAAGCTTCAGTGCCACTCTTGGCAAATAAGGGGTTGAAAGAAAACGAAACTGTGACATTGCAGTGACAGGTTGCCAGCCTCTCGCCTACGCCACAATTTAACCCATATCCCATAGTCGCCTTCTACGACACCCACGGGAAGAAAGGGGGTGGTGAAATTCTTAACCCGTCACCACACAGGTAATATCGATTAATATCGATTTGAAAGAAGCATACTTGTTATTGCCTATTCACCAGTCTCATAGAAAATATTTACGTTTTTCTTTTAAAGATAAAATATATGAATTTCTGGCTCTTCCATTCGGCCTCTCTTCGGCCCCGTATATTTTTACAAAAATATTACAACCGGTTGTGTCGTATTTAAGAGCATTAGGATTTCAGTCTGCAAGATATCTTGATGATATACTCTGTATAGGACGTTCCAAAGAAGATTGTTTGAAAAATGCTAGCCATACTATAGAATGCCTAGAAAAGTTAGGATTTATTATTAACTACACTAAAAGCAATTTAGTTGCAGGAAAAGAAAGTATTTTTTTAGGCTTTGTTTTGGATTCTAAAATGATGTGTTTAAAATTACCACAGAAAAAACGAGAAAATATTTTAGAACGTACAAATAAAATGTTAACTACTAAAAATATACGGATTCGTGATTTCGCAAGTTTTCTAGGCACACTTACAGCTGCGTGTCCAGCAATCACATATGGCTGGCTTTACACTAAGTCAATGGAGAGAGCCAAATATTTAGCTTTACTTAAATCTAAAGATGATTACGACAAGTTTATGGCAGTTCCAGATAGTGTGCGTGATGACTTATGGTGGTGGCAGCATAACATTTTGTCAGCGACTAATCCTATTCAAAAATATAACTATATTCAGGAAATATTTACCGATGCATCCACTACCGGTTGGGGCGCTGCTTCAAATGGTGAAAAAACCGGGGGTCAATGGACTGATATAGAATGTAAACATCACATCAACTATCTGGAACTGTTAGCTGTCTATTTTGGTCTGAAATCATTTGCTAGTGATAAAGTTAATTGTGATATACTTTTGCGCGTTGACAACACCACCGCCATATCGTATATCAACCGAATGGGTGGCGTGCAATAATACCCACACCTAAATTATGTAGCTAATATGATATGGAAGTGGTGCGAGGATAGAAGGATTTTTATTTTTGCATCCTATATTAAATCTTCCTTAAATATTGAAGCAGATAGTGAGTCAAGGAAAATTAACATCGACGGTGAATGGCAATTGCAAGACACAGCTTACAATAATGTTATAGAGAAGTTTGGTCAACCAGACATTGATTTATTTGCATCTCGTATAAATGCCAAATGCCCTAGGTATATATCTTGGAAAAAAGATCCGTTCGCGTATGATATTGACGCATTCACTATTCATTGGAAACCTTTTTTCTTTTACGCATTCCCACCGTTTGCACTTATATTGAAAACTTTAAATAAAATCGTCGCTGATAAGGCGACGGGTATAGTTATTGTTCCCTAATTGGCCGTCTCAGCCCTGGGGGGTTACCATGAAGTGCTAAAGCCGTTCAGTTTAGGTTGAGAGAAAGTGACGAAGCTATAGCAGTTCCATAGCTCCGTCCCTCTCTCTCAACCTAACTGAACGGCTTTAGCACTTCATGGTAGCCCCCCTGGTATCCCCTCTTTAAGACATTAACTATGGGTGAAGTTGTTTTTTTCCCTCCAAGTAAATATTCTTGTCATCTGCTTTCAGATTAACTCACCCGCTGCACCGGCACCTTACCCTGGCAGCGAGCGTGTTATCAGAGAAAGCTTTATCAGAAGAGGGGTACCAGAGTCGGCCTTAAATGTCTTACTTTCCTCAATCACACAGAGTACTAAGTCGCAGTACTCCTCTAGTCTGAAACTTTGGTGGCAATATTGTGAACAAAATAACGTAGATTTTTATAATGTCGAAGTTGCGCCATTGTTAGATTTTTTGTCCAAATGTTTTGAAAGCGGATCATGCTATGGTACGTTAAATAATCATAGATCCGCTTTGTCCTTGATCTCATCAAATAATATAAGTCAAGACGAGAGTGTTCGAAGGTTCTTTCGAGGAGTTTTCAAACTAAAACCATCTTTCCCTCGTTATAATGTCACATGGAACCCTAGTACGGTATTAGATTATTTAGATTGATTATCAAATGATACAATCGATTTAGAAAACTTAAGTAAAAAACTAGTTATGCTTCTTGCTTTGGCTACTGCCCAGAGAATCCAAACTTTGTCTTTGATTAAAATTTCAAATATTACTTTTTATAATGATAAGATTGTGATTATCATCACAGACTTAATTAAAACATCGAGAATCGGCCGAGCACAACCTGTAATAGAGCTGTCATTTTTTAATCAGAGACCAGGTATATGCCCGTGTGCTACGCTACAAAAATATATCGCACTAACTGCAATCCATAGGTTGAATGAAGATAAACTCTTGCTTACGTATAAGAAACCTTACAGACCTGTTTCATCCAAAACTATTGGGCGGTGGATCAAACAGGTCCTGCAGGAGAGTGGTATTGATATTAGTATTTTCGGCGCTCACTCCACGCGCCATGCCACAACCTCCGCGGCCTCACGGGCTGGCGTTAGCATTGACGTTATCAGAAAAGCAGCTGGCTGGTCCAACCAGTCAACTGTCTTTGCTAACTTTTATAATAGACCAGTGATTGATGGTCCGTAATAATGTAATTGTTATACATGTGTTGTTAATTGTCATGTGTAATTATTGCCATATACCATGTGTGATCTGTAATAAATACCATGTGTGATTATAATTTGTGTTATTATTATAATTTAAGTATATAACTTCAGCTATCGTTTTGATTTCGCAGCATCGATTGTTCTCTGAACATCTACATTAGTAAATATGATGTTTTTAAATCTAAGAGACGAAGCAAGATAATTGAATGATCAAACGAACTTACCATAAGTGAAGTTCGATCATAATTATCTTGTCTTCGTCGAAGAGATTTAAAAACCCTCCCTCCCATTATTAATCCCTAAAAAATCAATGCTTGCTCTGTACTCTGAAAATAATGAGACCATCAGGTGCTGTCAAGCCTTATATAGACTAGCGCTGAGGGTAGGTAACCAACAGTTTTTTCATTTCTACCCTCCTCCAGCGCTAAAATACTGGTGCGAGTAGGTTCGCAAGTTGCTCAGGACATAACTACATTAGTAAATATGATGTTTTTAAATCTCTTCGACGAAGACAAGATAATTATGATCGACTTCACTTATGGTAAGTTCGTTTGATCATTCAATTATGATTATGATAATTGAAGGTAGTTGCGATGCGAAACCGTTTAAATTTGCAGGAAATTTTCATTGAAATAAACGAATATGGTTTTGTAACAAGATTTAAATATAACGTCATTAAATTTGGTATAAGTAAGTTTTAATTTGTAATTTTCACAATTTTGCTTTGGAAAATATGGGCATCTTTTGTGTTTAATTAATTAAACAAATATTGGTTTTAACATTCCACAAATTTTAAAGAGATGTTTCACATTTTCTAGCTGAACAGAATTTTAGCAAAAAATTCTATCCTGATATTCTATTTTGATGTTAAATAATTTTGCATGATAAAAAAATCCTAGATAATGTAATATGACAAACAGTACGCAAAATTATTCCCACCATGGACGTTTACTCTTTCCTCACTACGATCGGAATTATATTTTGTGACCTGCTGGGCGTTCTTTGCCGTTGGACTTTGTATCTTTATAGTATTTTACTTACAACTGACTTATTTTGTGGTTTGATACAAAATAAAAATTTGTCATGTATTCTTATTCTAAAACTCTTTAACAAAACCCAATATGGTATAAAAATAAATCACAAGAGCGTGTTTTATGTGCCACTCTAATTACCGCTACAAAAACTGAAAGCAAAAAACAAATGCACCATTGAAGCAATGTCTTACGTTCCAGTTTCTATACAAACCGGCTATTTGCTGCTCGGATGAGGCTTTCATTCGAGACAAAGAGACTGCTCTTTTAAACAGAGCTGCCGCAAAGCGTTAGTTCCAATCATTTCATATTTCCCGGAATCTCGTGGAGTGTATTGAAAGTGTGAAGTTATTGTAGTCGCTGCCAATAACGGTTTTGAGCATATATATAGGAATCCGGATTACATAGTTTGTATATATATGTATATACAAATATTAACTTTATGCCCAAAATTAGCTGTAATTGATGTTAAAATGATGATTTTGTATCATAAATGTTAACAAATTGATCATATAGTTCAACGTTTTATAGTAACTAAGAAAAATGTGTTTCACTCGGTGGTAAAATGTGTTTAAACTACGTACCTTGAAACCCTGGCAACTTTCGATGCCACATTCGGAATCACTCGCTACGCTCGCGTTTCAATATTGGAATTTTCGAAATTCAATGGGCCTCAGGTATAACTAATAATAACCTAACCTAACCTAACTACAAAATTGAAATTTTGAAAAAACCCCCGACCGCGACATAGTGGACCGAATTTAAGAACACTCGACTAAAGCTTTCAAACAAAAAAAATTAAATCGAAATCGGTTCACCCGTTCAGAGTATGCCACAGACAGACACACACACAGAAAAACAGACAGACAGACAGACAGACAGACAGACAGACAGACAGACAGACAGACAGACAGACAGACACGTCAAACTTATAACACCCCGTCGTTTTTGCGTCGGGGGTTAAAAGACAAAGAAATAATAACATAGGTAGGTACCTACCTATTGTATTTCGAACAGTGTGAAGTTATTAAGTCAGAGCACACTTTTCATTTCGTTGCGAATTTAAAAGCGTGCGTAGGACTTTTAAAAGCTTTTTAATGTACCTATTTTATATTTTCTCAATTCCACAAACCAATGCATTAATTGCAGAAGTAAAAATCACAATATTTTGACCATCTATTTGTCTGCGTGTTACCTTTTCACACTTGAACCGCTGCTGATAACTAGGATAACAAACACTAAGAAACAATTATAAAATGTTAATATCTAAACCCATATGTGCCCAACACATATATTTTGTTCCCTATTTTTTGAGGTGACAACCTCATTCTCCTTCATATTTTAATGATTAGAGCGTGTTTTCAGCAGTGGGTCGAAAACGACCCTATGGGCAAATATTATACGAGCTAAGCTAAGCAAGTATAACATTTATAATAATATCTGGGCGACCGAGCTTCGCTAGGTTCTATTTTAATATATCACGTCTTTAGATAAAAAAAACTCTTATAAATACAAAAACAAAAAAAAAAGACAAAAAACAAAAATTTAATTTCTGGCTGGGATTCGAAACCCTGACACCTACGATCTATCTGCGTACATTAGACCGATCTCGTACGACTGAGCTAAGCGGAATCGATGCGCGCGCGGCGAAATTAACGACCATATTTTACGTTTACTACCGCGAAAGAAAAACTCATGAAAACTCGAAAATTCGCGTTTTCTGGGATCTAAGGCTACGCTAGATCGATTTTTCACCCCCGAAAACCCCCACATGACAAATTTCGGCGAAATCGTTAGAGCGGTTTCCGAGATCGTCGGTATATATAAATAAATAAATATACAAGAATTGCTCGTTTAAAAGTATAAGATAAAGTATGCCTTGAAAGATAATATATAAAGAAACTACGCTATCTAATTGTAGATAAAGCGTGTACTCGCTATTCCATTCACAAGCAAAAAAGCGAGATTGCGCCGATTATACGAGCACGGGAAAGCAAAAAAAGCTCACTAAGTGAAGTGTACAATTTGAATGAGTGCGTCCTGTTTGTCCGATAGAATACGCACACATGTTCAGTTTACATGAAACGTCGTTTCTGAATGACTCTTTTCGAATCTAAGACGGATGACTCTTTCTAGGAAGTATGAAAGCGGAGATTGAATAACAAAGTGCGCTCTTTGATTGGCCTTTGCAAAGTACGTTGCTTTATCGTTCGTGTTTTTACTTATTAACTGTGGTTTTAAGCGTTAAATATTCCGCTATTGGTCAGCTGCACGCGGGTCGTGGGGTGACGAAAACTTCAAAATAACGAAATGATTTTTGCAGCAAAACGCTCTTTAATAAAGAAAATATAATTAACGTTTTTATAATAATTTTTAAAAATAACTATGAATTTTATTTAGACAAAACTTTATTTCGCAAACGTTTTTAATGGCAAAACTTATATCCCAAAAACATGTTTGGTCAAAATTTCACATCGCAAATTTCGAAAATATTTAGGCATTTGCATTTTCATTTCTACGGGATTAATTTAATTTACCGAAGATTTTTCTGCCATATTTAACTTAAAATTGTCAAATGATAATTTCAGTTTTATTTCCAAGGCTTCAGTTGGACAAGAAAAGTTTGCTCAACTTTATTTTTGTCAAATTAATTACTGGACAAAATTATTTTGTCAACTATTTTTTTGTCAAAAAATGTTTCTACAAATTACACCATGCAAAACCACGTTTGACAATAAATATTACAAGGCATAAATGTAATGTAATAATTTTATTAGTATTGTAACAGAAAACTCGTGTGCGACAGGGTCAGTTTAGGTGCGACGACGAGCGAAGCGAGGAGGAGCGTGTTAGGTTGACAGTGAACAAACTGGAAATGGCTTTTTAAAGTAATTAAAAATTAATAGAACATAATGGTCTTGAAAACATAAGGTTTCTTTTTAATAAAAATATATCCGGACATGTAAGTGAAAATGTCATCCTTGACATTTGCAGCAGGAGGAAAAAAGTACGACATATTTCACACAAATCTTGGACACAAAGTATAAAATCAACAAACAAATTTCTAGTGCGCCATTTAATTACAATATATTGGGAAATGGAAATTTTGCCTAACGATACCTTTGACTAAATAATATTTGGTGAAATGAAATTTGACCAAGTAAATATTTTGGGAAACTAATACTTGCCAAAAAAAGTTTTGCTAAATGTCAATTTGCGAGAAGTTGTTTTGCCAAACGTTTATTTGGGAAATGATAATTTGGGAATAATAGTTTGCAGTGGCGGAGCGTCGATACAACTCGATTCCCAACGGGTTCCCTAAAATTCTCTAGTATCTGTAGAAGTCCATACAAAACAGATGCCAGAAACCCCTCCGGCTTTACCAACGAATTAGTAATTTTCGGAATATCCCGAATTTCGGAATTAGCCGAGTAAATTTAAAAGTGGAAAATGTCTGCCTTGGGTGAGACTTGAACTCACGGCCTCTGGATAGATACTCCAGCGCTCTAATTTATTCTAAGCCTAACGGCATCGATTGCAGACGTTTTTGCTAATCAGAAGTTAAAATTTAGCCGAGTAAACCTTACGTAACGCAAGGAGGATGATATGAGATTTCGGTGGTTTAATTATATTTGCCAATTTTATTATTATTTTATTTATTTTAAAGTTTGCATGTGAAAATGTAGGTACACAATTGTATAAAAAATACAATATTATAAATAAGTACTATTAAGATAAAGTAATTCAGTGTATACTTTATTTGCATGCCTATCGTCCAAGCTTAGCAAATTGCATTATCATTTTGGACCAACACTATTAAATACCTATGTTTAAAAATAAATAACTTTCAATGGGTTAACCGTTACAGGGGGCGTAGCCGAATGACATTTCTGCGTTGCGAAACGCCACCGAAACGCCGCAGAAATTTAGTCTGGTTCTGTCGCGCCATTACACAAGAGCTATAGAGATAGATAGCTCCGAAAAATGTATTATAGTGAGCGTTTCGTGAGCGTTTGTGCATTCGGCTACGCACACAGTTGTTCATTATACCAACCCCGAATTTGAAAACCTACTTACCAAGGTAGTCGGACTATGATAATATTGGAATATTTATGTTCACTTTTATTTAATACATATTTTATAATAACTAAATAACCACACTAGCTTAATCTCACCTCAAGATTGCTTAAACAACAAAACTTTTAACTAATAGCCAAAATTCTAAGGCAAGTTAGTGTTTAACTTAAGTAACTCAACGAAAGTTTCCGAGCCAAGCAAAATATAGGTGATAGAGTTTATTTACCTCGAAATTTTGCTGAAAATTGCGAACATCTGTCTTGTCTAGTTACCTAGCAACTTGCATTATATTGTGCATGTTATTATGAACTGTATCGTGTACTTGCACTTTGTCCTGTTCCAAGATGTGACGACTGTCGTTTCTTACAGTGTCATTCATCGCATCATACATTATAGGCTGGCATGCTTCTTATAAGGTAAAGTTCACAGGTGTAAGTAAATAGCAATCTCGCGAGACCTCTGCATCACACTCCCCTTGTTGATCCTCTGGTTGATGCACCTCGCGCTGATATAAGGCGGCATTTAAGTGGCGATCGAAACGTAGTCTGACTATTACGCAACACACAGAAGAAACATAGGAAGAGCTAGTAGGTACGAAACGCTTACGAAGTGTAAACGGCGCTGTACTACCCTGGTGAGGGCGGTGGCTGATGACGTGTAGGAACGCTTCAAGGTATATTCAAAACTGTCTCCGACCACGCTACGTACTGATTTCGACGGTATAAGATGCACATTCCAGTTTTATTTATTCGGCTAAATTTAATTTAGCCGAATAAATTTAGTTGAACTTTAGAAAAACTAATTTAGTTGTAACCTCTATTAGCAATGTGAGGTAAAATCTCATGCAAGTTCTCAAGCCATCTTAATGAGCTTTACGAATTGCCTTTAGCTTTTAATGTCGCCTTTGGCGTTAAGACACAAGACCCGAAGGGTAACAATTATAAGGTACGAGGGTTCTATAAGGCGAGCAAGTAATGAAGGAAGGGTACAGTACATCAGGTTACTCTTCTGCGTCCCGCTTTGTCGTGCAAAGATTGGCTAAAGCAATCCAGCATGGGAATGCCGCGTGTATAATGTGAGCACTTTATCTGTAAACTTTATTTTATACTTTTATTTATAGTATTACTACTGAAATATTTAGAAAAAACCGGCCAAGAGCGTGTCGGGCCACGCTCAGTGTAGGGTTCCGTAGTTTTCCGTATTTTTCTCAAAAACTACTGAACCTATCAAGTTCAAAACAATTTTCCTAGAAAGTATTTATAAAGTTCTACTTTTGTGATTTTTTTCATATTTTTTAAACATATGGTTCAAAAGTTAGAGGGGGAACGCACTTTTTTTTCCTTTAGGAGCGATTATTTCCGAAAATATTAATATTATAAAAAAACGATCTTAGTAAACCCTTATTCATTTTTTAATACCTATCTAACAATATATTACACGTTTGGGTTGGAATGAAAAAAAATATCAGCCCCCACTTTACATGTAGGGGGGGTACCCTAATAAAACATTTTTTCCATTTTTTATTTTTGCACTTTATTGGCGTGATTGATATACATATTGGTACCAAATTTCAGCTTTCTAGTGCTAACAGTTACTGAGATTATCCGCGCACGGACGGACGGACGGACGGACGGACGGACGGACGAACGGACGGACGGACAGACAGACATGGCGAAACTATAAGGGTTCCTAGTTGACTACGGAACCCTAAAAATGGGTTTAGTTTAGGTGCTTTTAATTTTTTTGTAACTACTTATTTTACAGTAGCTACAAAAGAGAATAATTATGCATTAGTAAACTAGTATAGTAATACATTTTTTGACCCCTCTAGGTCATAAAATAACGCAGGTTTTTGTGTAAAAATACAGATGAAAAAATATCCTCAATTAGTACCAACTGGAACAAACACTGTTTATTATTTTCAGATATCGGTCGATTACCTGCGACCGCATTCAGTTGAAGATAAAATCATATTTTCGCAATTTTAAATTGCGAACAGTCGAACAGTGATAAAAATAATCGACGAACGCGTTCGTTAACGCGATACGCTGAATACATTGTACTCATTCCGTGTGGGATCGTATAAACATTGTTGACATGCTAAATCGCTTCGCGAACGACGGATCAAGCGCTGGAAATCTGTGGAGGGTATACGTTCATTTTATGGGACGCAACGTGATTTGATTTGAATAAAAGGTATCGGCCTCGTCGCCTGATATGTAAATTCTGTTAGGAAAAAATATTCGCTCACTCTCTGTACTTACGGAAGGAAAACATCAGAAAATGATACCGCTCGGACAACTGGTGAAAATTTAATTGGCTCGGCTGAGTTGAAACATTCACGAAATTCTTTCTCAATGTGCCGTAGAGCGTTTAATGAAATTAATAGATTCGTAGGTATACCTGGAGATATTTCGGTATGTTGACACAATTATAAAAATACCAATTGGATACTGTGCGGTCGTTATTTATTTATTTAGTAACAGGGAAACAAACAGCGGAAATTACACATAAAAGTAACACAGTAAAGATATTACATTAGCCAATATAGTTTCCACTTATAGATAATAACATTTCAGTTGCACAGAAAAGACACAAGAAATTAAGTCATGCATAATATGATATGTTTAAAAGTTACAAGAAAGAAGAAAGAAATATTGGAACTGAATATGTTGAATATGTTGCAAACAAATTGGTTCAAGGTCATATTATATTTAAATATCTGGGCGACCGAGCTTCGCTCGGTTCTATTTTAATATATCACGTCTTTAGATAAAAAAAAAACTCTTATAAATACAAAAACAAAAAAAAGACAAAAAACAAAAACTTAATTTCTGGCCGGGATTCGAAACCCTGACACCTACGATCTATCTGCGTACATTAGACCGACCTCGTGCGACTGAGCTACGCGGAATCGATGCGCGCGCGGCGAAATTAAGGACCATATTTTACGTTTACAAATGCGAAAGAAAAACTCAAGAAAACTCGAAAATTCGCGTTTTCCGGGATCTAAGGCTACGCTAGATCGATTTTTCACCCCGAAAACCCCCACAAAACAAATTTCAGCGAAATCGTTAGAGCGGTTTCCGAGATCGTCGGTATATATAAATAAATAAATAAATAAATAAATAAATAAATAAATAAATATACAAGAATTGCTCGTTTAATAGTATAAGATATGACCTTGAACCAATTTGTTACTGCAATTACTAGTGTGAATAAAAATGATTAATTTCTTAATAACAGTGTAGCTATAGACCAATGTCAACATATTCAGTTCCAAAGTCAGAGTCCTGATATTTTGTCGTTATACTTTCTACATGCTGTAATCTGTCTTTAGCATATACTGTACGAGTCATAGGCAAAGCAAAAAGATTTAAGGAGCGAGTTCGGAAGGCGGGGCACCGGAATGATATCCTTGAGAGTAGATTTGACGAATCAATGTGACCGTTTATTAGCTTATTCATATAAGAAGGTTTGATCTTTAATTTCTCTTCGTTATAGTGATTCCCCGAACTATATTGAAGGAAAGAGACGAAATTTTCAGGAAAATTTAGGCATTATTCTCAGGCTATGGTGAAAGTTGACATGATTATGAACACTCGGCACCATAGATACAATGATGTACCTAGTAGATCAATATCACATTTTCAAATAAAATAAAATAAATCTTAGTATGAATAGTTTTAAGTATTATCTAAACTTACGAGTTAGCTGCTAGTGAAATACAAACCTTTGGGTCGTATCAGACTAATAGAATTAACGAGTCGTCGTGAAAAATACGATCTATTTAAGAAGGTACAACCCAAGAAGCTTGCTTAATTATTCATACGTAGCTACACTAGGTAGGTACTAAAATGTGATATAATGTAAAATTGTAAACGTTTAAAATCCTAAGTAAGCACTTTTTTTTGTATGAATAGGTAGACGTTTGACCATGATCACATCCTGATGGTAAGTGATGATGCGGTCTACGGTGGTGTTACCTATGAGATACTATTTACTCTTGCTGTAAAGAGACCTGGATGGTACTCATGCGGAAACACAGACTCAGGCAGGGCATAACATTATTTATTTACTAAAAGTACACTTATTTAGTAGTATACACAACTTCAATGGAATTATAATTTTGTGATTCAAAGTTACAAAATTAGTGTCATAAAGAAGTATAAAGGCGCCATAAAATGACGATTAGAGACCCTCATTTCTACATCACATTTTTTCGGGCTCATTTACAACATCCACTTGAAATGGACGCGTTTGCACATTTTATATTAGGTTTGCTTAAAAAAATATTTATAATATTTTACTCTCTATTTTTTTTGAAATAACAATAAGAAACGTTTTTATTTTTATTTATAAAATAATACAATAAACACTTACATTTAAACTTACAATAAAACATATAAATAGAAAATTTGGCCCAGGTCTTGCTCGTTAGGTAAGGTGCCCAGAAGGCTATGTATTTTATGTATTTTCAATATACATTACAATTACATAGGCAATGTCGATACATTGATAAATTTGATACTGAAAATGACACGACGTACTTGCCAACTCTAGGCATGATAGAAAAATTAACAGTAATTTTCGTTTTACGACACAATATTATAATATTGTTATTAGTAATAAAACTATATAGAACTCCTATACTTAAGGTGCATTTTGTGTCAAAAATCATAGAAGTTCAAAACATTAAATGAAAATTTATTTTCTCACTCAAAAGGAATAAAGTCGTGGTTCTAGGTGTAAGGTGTTGCTATAGAGGCAGCCTGCGAAACATCCCTAGAATTGAAACTCCAAAATATAACCATCTTCTCCGACTCCATGGCAGCTCTTCAAGAAATCACTAACAGAAGCAGCACCAACCACACCGTAAACAAAATCCACAAGGCAATTAAACTGTTACAACAAACTGGGTCCATATCTTTCTGCTGGATCAAAGCACACGTGGGAATCGCAGGAAATGAGGACGCTGATAGAGAAGCAAAAATCGCCGCTACACTTCATAACACTCCTGAGTTCGACCGGATCCCCGTATCTTACATAAAACGCCTTTGCCGAACAGAGACCAAAGAAACTCATAAAAACATATATATAAGCTCTACCACCGGACTGCACTTAAAAAACTGGCTACCAACATTGGACGACATCCAAAATCTCAGAAATAAGATCACGCCATCATTCCACCTCACCCAAATCCTCACCGGCCATGGCTATCACAAAACGTACCTCCACCGCTTCAAAATCACCCCCGATGACCTATGCCCATGCGATCAAACCACTCCACAATCCATAGACCATCTCCTCAGATATTTCCCTAAATTTATGAACCCACGTCTCGACCACGAAATCATATGTCAAAATCTCAAAATTGACCCTTATAACCTTTTGGAAATTATTACAAAAAACTCGACTCTAGAATCATTCTGTAAATTTATCACTTATATAGTTAACAAACTCAAAAAATTTAATGGTACATTACATTATTTCACATATTTCATTAATACACACAGATTTTATATGTGCATACAGGAAAAAAAAAATGATTAATAGAATTCAGCCGCCCGTATCATTCGCGGGGACTGGAATCAGAAGTTACAGAATTTAAAAAAAAAAAGGTGTAAGGTACAGCCGGGGCAAATCTCGATTGGGGGGCAAATGTAACTGGTCCATTTTTCCAATGTTTTCATCATTAAATAGTGTCCACCGGTTATATATGGTATGGTAGACGTGATGGTCAGTGGATACATGTAGAACTCTGCATCATAGTGTAATAATGGAAAAAATGGATTAGTTACTATTGCCCCCAGTCGAGATTTGCCACTCTGTACCTTGTTTAGAAAGATATGTATATTTTATGAATAGGTAATTTTCTTCATATTAAGTTTACTATCAACAACTCCATAACATTTTAATAATCCTCCCTTTCCTTCACAGCGTAGGACCTACGCTGTGAAGGTGGCAACGTAAAATAGAGGCTGGTTCCACAGCCTGCAAGCCATAAAATAAATATTTCATACCTTATCGCTTTGGTTATTTGACGACGGGAGCTTAATGAACAATTTTATGCTTATAAAGTGCAAATTTGCTGTCATACTGCGAAACGAGACATTATAATACCCAATTTCATCTTGAGAAAGAATGTAAACGTACCTTTTTGTGGAAGGAGCACGCTTATTTTTCGTAACGCTCGTAATGTTTTATTTTAAATTTTATCTCGTGTGTCACCATCGACTATGTATGTACTCGATGTGTGTTATTTTACCATTTTGAAATTGAAGACTACTTACTCGTATATGGTTATAAAACTTTAAATATTAATGTGCAAATAAATTTATAAATCCCTGAAAATAATAAGCCACATAATTATTAACATGTGACGTGATGAAGGCATGTTTGCTATTTTTTATCTGAGTTTCAGGCTTTTATACCAAAAAATCACGGACCAAAAAACCTTATCTAAAAAAACAATTTGTATTTCGCTATACTGCAATGTTCAGATCATAAACAAGCTAGGTGACCGTAATGACTGAGCTGTAAATGACTTGCAATCGCTCTTTCTCATTAAATGTATTGTGTCCAAGCTTTCTAGTAAATACCAGCCAATATTCTGCGCTTGCTTTGTTTTGCAGCAAAAGAAGTCTTCGTATTTTTAATTTTCTTTGTCGTTCCTTTGATACATTTTATTCGAAAATACGTATCTATTAATTAAGAAAAGTTTTTTTATTAAAAATCCATGTCAGTTTATCAAAGCGATACCTATTTATAATTTAAAAAAAGTACGCTGTGGTAATTCTGAACCCTATCTACTTTTAGCAAGGATAGACGATACATTTTTGATCTGATTTGACTGAAGCAAAAGTCTTGATCTAAAAACTTCAACGTACAAGACAACCCTAACCTTGTATACTATTGTAGAATATGCAAATATTGAGAAATTGCTATTACTCGTATCATTGTTTTTTTCTTTATTTGACCAAAGTTTTTTAAAGCTAACTCTGTCTTCGATACGAATTTAAGTGAAGATCATTGAGAACACTGTGCTCCTAGTTGAATTCTGCTGTTGAATAATATCGATTGGAAACTATAAGGCCTTAAGCAGGTTTGTATTGAAGTCAAATGTTGAAGGAATACTTCATTTGCTTGTTCAAATATGACATGTTTACGAGCTGTTTGTTTTGCCATATAATTTAACTGTGAACTGAGTGAGCTCCTCTTTGTACCGCTTTTAATTGATGAGGTTTAAAACTCGCAATTTTTTTTTTCAAAATTAAGGGATTTCTTTTTAACCTTTGAATCGATTCTAAGTTTACTTTAGATATCAAACTAGTGCTTTTGGTTGTTATTGTTGTGGTACAAACCAAATTATTTAGATTTACTTTAAGCAATATCTTCCACAGAGATAATTTAAATTTTCTTTACCAAAAATTATAATAAAAAAATTAAATAAAGCTTATACTACATCAGCCTTGAACATTAATTAAAAAAAAATTACTTTAATGTAAATAACATCGTGAAAACGTGAACCAAAGAAGGTCAGGACTCAGGAGAGAACTGAGTTCTATGGTTTGACTGAGCTCGATTTCAATGTTGCTGAATTAATATTTCGCGGGACGTGTTTAACTTCGCTATCATTCTGACGTGTAAAGACAATTGAAACAAATAGGAACAATTTACCAAATAACATAGTATTTTCAGCTATAGGTAATCAATTTTAGAAATGAATCGTTTCCGTAAATATGTAAGTATATCCTGCCTATTATCGTCATCATCCTTCTTGTATTATTCCGGTTTTGGTCACTGCTCACGGGAGCCTGGTGTCTATTTTGACAACTAATCCCAAGATTTGGCGTCGTTACTAGTTTTTATAAAGGCGGCCATCTGACCTTCCACCTCCAACGGTAAGGTCAGATTGCAGCCGTTTTCTTTACTTCTGCTACCTTCTGGGATTAGTCCAATTTCCTCACCATGTTTTCCTTCACTAATAAAAAGCGGCTGGCAAATATCAAATGACATTTCGCGCATAAGTTCCGAAAAACTTCTTGAAATGAGCAGGGGTTCGAACCCATTTTTATAATATAGGTAAATTGAATGTGTTCCGTACGTGGAATGTTCAAATTTCTATTGTTTTATGATTTAAATAAAACCTATATTAAAGTATAAAATATTTCCTTATAGGTCACAAGTAGTGTACTTGCCAGGTAGTAGTTAAATTTTTTTCACCTTGGGCGATTACACTTGAATGCTTAAAGCTTTGGTTTCTATTTGAGGATCCCTCGCTAGGCTCAAGGAAGGCCCTCATCTAGATATTTTCAATACGGTGTCTACTATTTATATTTCATTAATTGATCGATGATCACCTAATGGTGACCTAATAGACGCAAAGCCTAAAAGTCGTTTTTCATACAAATGAAACAACAATCTTGAATGATCGATGAAATTGCGCCCGCTTCTCAACTTGTGCCCATGAATCTTTCCACCAATCAAAATATTAACGATGATGAATGGACGTCTCTGTTTCAATGAAAAATACGGCAAATTGTGATTAATTGATTGACTACGAGACAATAATAAATCACCATTTGATTTAAAGTTGTAAAAATTGACTGCCTTGTTTGCTTCCTGAATGCTGATTTTCATTTTTATGGTCGAATAATTTGATTCGAAAGCGCAATGGATTTGTTTGGGCTGTTGAAATTAAAACTTTCACTGTAATAAAAATATGTGGATCATCATAATTATCATCATCATTTTACTATCCTGACTGATTTCGACCAAGGCGACTGTTTAGCACTGGTTAGAGTTAGAGCAATACTCATGAGCTCTCGTGAGGTGGGTAATCTTAGTAGTACATAGATCTGCGGTCACTTCATTCACTGCAGGTCAGCACCCCTCCGAACAAATTGTAGTTCCGCATAGTGCGTACAGTGTATGCGGCTCCGGTTTCATACATTGACACCCGCCTGTGCGGCTGGCCGCTTAGTGCGTGCCTACCCTTTCACTTTTGTCCTCACTGTAAGTACATGGATAAATCTCGCAGAATTTGTTTGTCGGTCGTGACGAGCTCCTCCTTGCTTGACCCCTCCTCTTCAAGTTACTGATCTCAAAACATATCCAGACCACTTCAACGGCGAATAATAATCAAACAACACGTTGGACAGACACTTATCGTTCTGAAACACAAACCAGGTGCCGTAGCCGAATGGCATTTCTGCGACACGAAACGAAAACGAAACGCCGCGCCAATACGCACGAGCGATAGAGATATCGATAAGTACGACGTTTCGTTTCGTGAGCGTTTGTGCCATTCGGCTACGTATCCTGAATGTTTTGTTAAATCTAGAAAGTTTCAAAATGGTTTCGAAAAAATATCTTAATCAAATACAAATTATCTCAATTAACCTACTAAAGAACTAATCAAAATGAAATATTAATTACATAAATGTATTTTTTATTTTACCTACCTACCTACGTACTTATAGTATAATTTATAAACTAAATAAAAAACGTTTGAATGCCCCGTGCATCTTAGCCAGTAATGAATATCCCAAAACAAAAAAAACTGTATTTACTAAGTCAAAATAAATTATACTTTTGCACATCAACATCACAAACAACAAATTCATTTGCGAGCGGAAATTGATAGGTGAAACGACGATTCGAAGCGAAGAACATTGAAACGAAGGTTGAATATATTCTTGCGCGATTCCAGTGAACTATTTGGTGTTCATTATAAAAGCCACTGGGTCTTATTATGTCCTGTAAGCATGATTTTTATGCAATTCACGTGTTAACGCTACACGGCAAATGAAACGCAACTGGCTAAGGCGCACCAAATTACCAATACAGAGCGATAGAAAGAGAAAAACCTTCAGAACGCTTCAGAGCGTGACTGTGATTTGCAACTTGCCTACACATCGATATTTACGTGTTGTTTTAGGTTGAAGAATTGCATTGTTTGACACTGATAGATCTCAGTCCTTATCATCTGTAATTAAACAAATTACATAGGTACATGTTGCTTGTGAAATAACACGTAGAATCCATAGCAGATAGAGAATATTAAAATATTTAAAATTATATGCCTACGCTTAAATTGTCGTTCCTCTAATTATTGAGCCCAAATTTCTAAAACACATCTTCCTAATGAATTTGCAATATTAATGCCTCTGCTACAGGTTAATTTGTACAATTTGCTCATTAGGTGGAAATTGCTTTTCTCTAATTATATCGCTGGACTTGATGGTTTGCGTGATGCCAGTTTTAATAAGCACACATACGTTTACTTATGCAAATTAACTATTTATTAAATTTATGTAATAGTACATTACGTCAGATGCCGGGAAAGAAGGGCTTACAGGCTGAGTGGGGTATAGTCTGGCAAGAAAGAGTACAGATTAATAGGGACCGCCACCGTCTATGTAAACCATTTTGCATGTTTTTTTTATGATAGCGTTGTCGTAAGTACTATTTTTAGGGTTTCGTAGCCAACTAGGAACCCTTATAGTTTCGCCATGTCTGTCTGTCCGTCCGTCCGTCCGTCCGTCCGTCCGTCCGTCCGCGGATAATCTCAGTAACCGTAAGCACTAGAAAGCTGAAATTTGGTACCAATATGTATATCAATCACGCCAACAAAGTGCAAAAATAAAAAATGGAAAATAATGTTTTATTAGGGTACCCCCCCTACATGTAAACTGGGGGCTGATTTTTTTTTTCATTCTAACCCCAACGTGTGATATATTTTTGGATAGGTATTTAAAAATGAATAAGGGTTTACTAAGATCGTTTTTTGATAATATTAATATTTTCGGAAATAATCGCTCCTAAAGGAAAAAAAAGTGCGTCCCCCCCCTCTAACTTTTGAACCATATGTTTAAAAAATATGAAAAAACAAAAGTAGAACTTTATAAAGACTTTCTAGGAAAATTATTTTGAACTTGATAGGTTCAGTAGTTTTTGAGAAAAATACGGAAAACTACGGAACCCTACACTGAGCGTGGCCCGACACGCTCTTGGCCGTTTTTTTTTTTTAATTCTATGGCGTTGTTACAGAATTTGATGTTTAGAAACAAATGACTGGCGGTGCATTGCAGGTTTAGGAGGGGAATTTACTATGAAATTATACCAGATATGTAGTACTTCCCGACTTAATTTTAAGTACGTCATGACAACATTTTTTCATTGTAAGTTTGAGAAAAATATTTTTATCGACTTGATAATGTTAATGAATAAGGGGGAAAATACCGGATATAAATATTACTCTCAAATCCCAAATTACCTACAGTGTGCTGAGGCAGTCTGGTTTTTTCCCGTACTATTAAATATTCAACACCTGTGACAAACTGACTTAATTTAACGAATTCAGAAGAAAGTAGGTATAATCAAGGCTCGTAGTTGGTTTTTAACGTATTTTTCATTTACTTTCGCTTTTCCCCGTTCATTCGTTTTTTGGGCATGAAAATTTGAAGGTTTAAATGTTTAGTGTTTGCTAAGTAAGAATTATTAATACTTAATTAAAATAAAATTACTGCTGTTGTTATTTTTTATGCATACATATCTACCACAACAATGAACATGAAGTATTTCCATACTTATTACGTTTTCTTTAAAAATATTTGTTCATAGTTAGCAATGTGGCAATAAATCAATAAAAAATATATTTTCCGGATATTTAATATCACTTCCTATGTATCTCTAATTATGTTTAGAAGCAGTTTCGCGTGCTCAGCTCATGTATTTATGGAAATAATAATGTTTTTTGTTCCTCTACATTTATTAAGTTTATTTCCCTAATCATAAAAATAAATACAACCTGTGAAATCGACGTCGCAGTCTTTATATATTCGGGCACCTACTTGTACCTATGTAGATTTGTTTTCAGTAAATCCGATTTCTGATTAATGTTCTGATGAAAATATCTTTTGAAAACCCTTTATATTTTCCGATATCGATACATTTTATACAACTTCCGTTGACCAATCCTTTGAAAAGCTCCGGAAATTTGATTCCAACTACTCTCACGGCCCTGATGAACCAAAGCAAAACATTTACCTATCGCGGATATGAGAGGCTCAAACTTACATATCTACTTACTTGCTGTAGGAAAATGCTAGGAAAGGCTATATTTATAATTTAAGTAATGTCACTTGTTATCTGAGCTGTATGATAAATTCATAGTATTCTTATATACATACATACCTAATCATTTTTATTTTCGGTAAATTATAATACTATACGTGTACTAGGGACCGGCCTACATAGGGATGGTCAGTTTTCTTCAAAAGTACGAGAAACAATTTGGACACAAGTGGTTTTGATATAGCTTAAACGGCTTGGGAGGCATTTGCGATTAAAGTCACGACAAGCGTATTTTTTTCCGACCTGGCCCCGTAGCCGAATGGCATTTCTGCGACGCAAAATGAAAACGAAACGCCGCGAAAGGTAGTCGGCTCTGTCGCACCAATATGCAAAAGCGATTGAGATAGATATCTACGAGCGTTTCGTTTCGTGAGCGCTCGTAGATACCTATCTCTATCTCTCTTGCGTATTGGCGCGGGCGCGACAGAGCCAGACTACCTTTCGCGGCATTTCGTTTTCGTTTCACGTCGTACTAAATGCCATTTGGTTTCGGGGCCTGATTAGTTATATTTCAACTAATTCTCACATTTTTACAACTTTCTTAGGTTAAAACTGCATGAAAGTTCAAAAGTTTTGAATTAACCGCGACACAAACAAACAGGATACAAACAGACACTGTGTTATAACAAGGTGCAGCGATAATACAGGTACTTTGGAAAACCTGCATACAATGTGATAATTTAGGGATTCTTTTATTATTTCGAAATGTGCTAATGGAGTATTGAATTTAAATCATTTTATCCCTTAAAGTAAAATCCATTTGTGCTGTATTAATTATCTTAGTTTATCAGCATTCAAACACGAAATTCAGAATCGGTAATATTCATAGCTGCACTTGGATGGCAGAATATGTAATATAAATATGTTTTAACACATTACGACCAACAAGGTGCTAATCGGGTTCATTTTATATTGCAAATGGCCCGCATGTCACTGAATGTGTTAAAGTAAATAATAATAGTTATTTGTTATACAAGGGGGCAAAGTTGTATTTTAACGCCGAGTGTGGAATTGAAAAACGAGCAAGTGAAAGGATTCTATAGTTGAACCACGAGCGAAGCGAGTGGTTCGAGAGTAGAATCCTGAACTTGCGAGTTTTTTAACACACGAGAAGTAAAATACATTTGCACCCGAGTGTAACACAAAACTTTTCCCCTCACTATAGCGAGGAAACTACAACGCAAAAAATGTGCTTATTACTGCTTCCAGTAATTCCACAGGTGGTAAATCATCTTTATTACTAGATTCACCTACTTTTATCAATTTTAGAGCTGTTAATTTGACTTTATTCAAGGTCAAATTACTTTACCCACTAGTGGATAAAATGCGTTTTTACCCGCTGGTATTGAAGGACAAAACACATGTTTCCGAGCTAGTGAGGTTAAAATATCTTTTAATAGGTTGTGGTAGCTTTTCCTTGCTTTCCAAAATACGAGTATGTTCTCATCCCGAATACGAGTTAGTTTATTGCGCTAGCGTATCATATATTTCTATAAGATATCATTTACTGAAAAAATCGAGATCCTAGCAGAAAATTTTCAAAAGCGGCTCAATCAACCCAGATTTCATCAATGTAAAGATAAAGAACACAAAAATCTCCAAAATACTTGACTGCCAGTACCTATTTTTTTTTAGTTAGTACTAGTATCATTTATCATTCATTTTCTGCTTGGATCGGTGCGGCATGAGTCATCCTTAGCGCGAAAGAAGTCTATCATCCCTAAAAGGTTTGCCATACAAACGAAGACCTCATTTTGTTTCCTTGGATTTACATTATTTGAAGTTTTAGTCTACTTTTGACATTTATAAATTCATCTATTATAAAAAATAGAATATACTTAAGGGTTTTATAAAAAAAAAACTCGCATAATATCTGTCATAGCATGTAAATAGCGGCATAAAGATAATCAAAAGACAACAAAAAAAAAACGGGTAAACATATTTTTCCAAAATGATAATATTAAAAAATACTATTTTTGTATGGAGAACCGATTGTCCTGTCCTATCCTATCCTATCCTCTTAAAGCGAAAGCGGATACGAAAAGGGTGAATATCAAATTGCCGCGTAGCGTCGGCTTCGCAGTAAATGTTTAATTTAGCACGGTAAAGATGCTTATCCAGGCAACGCTACGACAAAGCGCTTGTTACTAATACGTGACAAAATGGCAAAGGATTATGGAATATCGAAGGTAAACATTTTTTTTACAATTTTTTTACGCTAATAATAACAAGTACCTACATGGTTACATACATGATGTGATGGTCTTTAAAGAATTCAGCATATCGTCATCATTATTTTCAAATTAATTTTCTACTTTAAATTGATAGTTATCTATTGTCATTACAATCGCTTGTACTTTGTAAAGTATTGGCGATAAAGCATTTATGAGCAGTTCCCGAATTGTACATATCCACGTCAACAAATTTTAATTGATCCTATTTTGTTACCAACATTTAGTGATATAAGTCGACTTTCGTAAAGGCATATACGGGACAATTGTTATAATTAAGGAAATGTAGATACTAGAGAACCTTAATGACCGAATAAAACTTACTAAAATGTCAATTAATGAAATAAATCTTGGTAACAAAACTTAACTTTTTCCTTAATTTTTGTACAAACTTTTCGAGAACTGCTGTTATTTCCCTCTCTGATTTTGTATATTTTTCTTTCTGTATGATATCTTGGACATTCTCGTCACATGACCTTGAAAGGAGTTGACTGAGCTCAGCCAAAGAAAACTGATTAGTATTAACATTAACGTACAGGAAGCTGTTTAAGGTGGTCTTTCTAGTGATCATTTTGTCTGTTCCTGTAAACTCAAAGGGATATAAAATTGTGCAAACTCTTATCTAATCATTGATCCTTGTAACAAAGCTGAGTCGTACAAGAGTCTTTATTTTATTTTACCAAATATGAATTTAACTGATATATTTCTATTACATCCTTTAAATTTCTTCTTCTTCTTCTTCTAGATCTTATCTACACTGTAATTTATACCTGCAGCTAACTTTAGTTTTACTGCTTTGGAATTAAAAAAAATTGTCAATACGACTAAGATTCTTAAATCTTTTCACTTATTTTTAAAAATAGCATTTTGCCGTCGTCATCGTAATTGAGCGATCGGAATTCAAAATCAGCCCCAGAGCCGAGTTCAAACGATCAGTTTCTTACTAATCACTGGGGTAATGGGGTAAGAAACAGTTGTACCTACAACTGTTTCTGACATTATTAAAAACGTAACAAAAATAAATTCTCTTACTGCGAGTAATTTCATATGAACCGCAAATTTAGCGGTGCCGGGATAATTTATGTTGCTTCACTCCTGTTCACTTACCGGGTTGTGTTGATGACGAACTGGCACGTCATTCACAATCTGTACTTAATTATATTTGGTTCAATGATTGATGGCCTCATTTAAGTCAGAATTTACTTATTTGTTTTCTGCGCTTTATGTTACCTTATTTATTGCTTTGCCATTTCGTGTAAATTTTATTCATTTAGACAGGAAGTTGAAGATTCAATCCCCAGCTTTCAGATCAATGAGTTTTTCGGATTTAATCTACGAAATATGATTTGGAAGCAGGATTGTGCCAGTTGCTTTTCGGTGAAGAAAAACATGGTTAGGAAATCTATATACATCTGTGATGACTGTTTCCAGCAGTTATGGGATGTACACTGAGCAAACCAAATATTTTTAATTGACCCTCTTTGCGTTATCCCGGCATTTGCCACGGCTCATGGGAGCCTGGGGTATTTTTAATTATATTTAATATTTTTAATCGTATTTCTGATCATAATTCAAGGCTATAATGTCATAGGTAGGTTTCTGAATTTTGCTTGGTTAAGTATAGAAATAACATAACTATACCTTGTGTTCACACAACACAACATATAATTATGCGTTTACCCAAGTACTCGTACGAAGACCGGTTGACTACACATGACGTCACACACATACGTCACGGCTCCCCGCGCCGCGTACCTACATTAGACTGCAACTTACAGCCGAAGCGGCTACACCTATATCTGTATAGATTCAAAAATACCTAAAATACTTGTACCTAGTTATTAAGTTAATTAAAAGAAGATAGTACTATCCTGGAGTTCTTCATTCTTCATAAGAAGATCTTATATTGAGGAGTACACCGAACACCTTGTACTTTTAGCTGTTGAAAAAAGTGTAAACAAACCGGAGCCGTCAAATTTGACAGTTCCAGGGGTAGTGAAATTTTTAAGGCCAGATCGAAGAACAAAATTGTAGGTCGCTACTTACTTGGTACTTTTTATTCATGGTGAGCCAATTTTAATGATTATAAACGCATAAATGGTAAGTAAGGTGAGAGTAACAATGCGATTCCTAGTATTTTTAGGTATTTAAAAAACTGTTAACAGACCGTCAAATAGTTGTTTATCAGTGACGTTTGGTTCCTGTTAAAATTTTCGTATTTAAAAATAACTAATTGAGCACACTACTATAGTCCGTTCCATTCCAAAAACATATACCTACTTTCGCTTAATTTTACCAAATACACATGTACAATTAGACAAGACGACTGTAATTACGAGTTTATAATGGGTCGGCAAACGCACATTGCTAATGTGAAACCAGAAAACTGGGGAAGTAGCGAAGAACATGTCATCAAGGAAGAGAAGAAAATGAAAGAGTTTGACAACAATATTGACGATTTGGCCGACAGAATAATAATAAATGTGACAGAATAATCTTCGTCTTCATCCTCATCATCGTCATCGTCATCGTCCTCACCACAGTAAAATAACGTATATACATATAAAGTATTTCGTTTTACTTAAAAATATACATAATTATGTTTTCACCATTAAACACATAGAATAGAACGACATTTTTTTTTCTTGTTTTTAT
Organism: Leguminivora glycinivorella; assembly: GCF_023078275.1. Taxonomy (NCBI): domain Eukaryota; kingdom Metazoa; phylum Arthropoda; class Insecta; order Lepidoptera; family Tortricidae; genus Leguminivora; species Leguminivora glycinivorella. The sequence goes on from NC_062978.1 coordinate 13,325,387, forward strand.
TATTTCATGCACAGAATAATCTTAATTTTATTTCTATTGCTTTTTTATATTTCTTTGTCGTTCATCAAAATTTAGTGTGGTACCTATAAATATTACTGAATCAACTAAACTACCATCTAGTATAAAAAAATACAGAAATATAACAATCATCATCTCATACGGAGAAACGGAAGCTCGAAAACACAAATATCAAATTTGGAACAGATGATGATGATTGACAACAAGAATGTCAAAATGTCAGATAAAATTAAAAATCGCGTAAGTGTTACACCCAGATTAAAATGCAACCAGGATGAGTTTTAAACCTCTGCCAAATTGGGTACTTTTTGGTTGATGATTTCCTGAAGAAAATAATTATATTAATTAAATGTAATGACGATATGCTTGTATTCATGAAGGTGTATTGTGTTTCGTCAAATTAAACGAAATTACATGTTAGTGGAATGAAATGGAAAATAGTAGTGAACTCAATTTATTTTTAAATAGTGCCTATCCCTATCCCTATCCTATCCCTATCCCTATCCCTATCCCTATCCCTATCCCTATCCCTATCCCTATCCCTATCCCTATCCCTATCCCTATCCCTATCCCTATCCCTATCCCTATCCCTATCCCTATCCCTATCCCTATCCCTATCCCTATCCCTATCCCTATCCCTATCCCTATCCCTATCCCTATCCCTATCCCTATCCCTATCCCTATCCCTATCCCTATCCCTATCCCTATCCCTATCCCTATCCCTATCCCTATCCCTATCCCTATCCCTATCCCTATCCCTATCCCTATCCCTATCCCTATCCCTATCCCTATCCCTATCCCTATCCCTATCCCTATCCCTATCCCTATCCCTATCCCTATCCCTATCCCTATCCCTATCCCTATCCCTATCCCTATCCCTATCCCTATCCCTATCCCTATCCCTATCCCTATCCCTATCCCTATCCCTATCCCTATCCCTATCCCTATCCCTATCCCTATCCCTATCCCTATCCCTATCCCTATCCCTATCCCTAACCCTAACCCTAAAAAAAATCAGGAACCAAACGTTACCTAATTAACAACCCTCAAATTTGACAGCTCCGGTTTGTTTACACTTTTTTCAAGAAGAGCCAAAAGTACAAAGTATACAAATAAACAACTCATTATTCTTTGGTACAAAACACTATTTTCACGGCGATGATGACATAATAGGCTCACAATATAAGGAAAAAGTGATAGGTTTACGGATAACATTTACTTTTTAAGTAAAAACGCACCCAGAAGAACTAGATGCATTTTTAAAAGCTTTTACTCTACTTCACTTGTTAGTATGTTAGTGTGCATCAAAACGTAGAAGCTAAATTTGACCCACTTCCCGATTTCTGATTAAGCTGAAACTTTGCACACATATTAAAACCCGATGACAATGCAATATTATGGTGACTTGAAGCTGATCTGATGATGGAGACTGGAGATGCTTATGAGTACTCTGTGATAAAATAGCGTAAACTTACTATATTTGGGGTATTTAGAAACGTCTCGATGAGTATTAGTTGCCCGTGGAAAAAAAGTACAGTCAGCGATAAAACGAATCAACCATTTCTAACTAACCGATTTCGAAACAAAACTTTAGAGCTAAGTTTGATCAACTTTCAGAATTCAAATTGAGCTGAGGCATAACAATTCATTGACATCCAATATACATATATTGGATGTCAATGAATTGTTATGATAAGTACAGTCAGCTGTATAAATACTTACCATTTCTATTTAACCGATTTCGATAAAATTTGATATGAGTGTAATTACTAATGTCATTTGAAATTCGTCTTGACAAGCACTCTTGTGCTACATGACAGCCAGACAAATAGAGTCTGCCGAAGGTGCCATCATACTTTAAGAGTCGGGCGAAGCCCGACGCACGCGGTCCTAAACCGGGCGCCTCCTCATACTTAAAGAGTCGGACGAAGCCCGACGCACGTAGTCCTAAACTCATTCTTAAAGAGTCGGGCGAAGCTCGACGCACGCGGTCCTAAACCGGGCGCCGAAAGCGCCCTCGTACTTAAAGAGTCGGGCGAAGCCTGATGCACGCGGCCCTAAACCAGGCGCCGAGGGCGCCCTCGTACTTAAAGATTCGGGCGAAGCCCGATGCACCCGGTCCTAAACCGGGCGACGAAGGAGCCCTCGTAACTTAAGAGATTTAAGAGTCGAGCAAAGCTCGACCTATACTGTCTAGTCTAGAGCCGGGCTACTAAAGCGATTTCATAGTTAAAGAGTCAGGCGAAGCCCGACGTGCGCAATTACAAGACGGAAGCCGGGCCGAAAGATTTCTCATACTAAAAGAGACAAGCAAAGCCCAACCTCCAGTCAAAAGCTGGGCGCCAAAGGCACTTTCATACGTAAAGAGAAAAATCAAGAATTATGAAAAAAAATTCGCGCTCGCTTCGCTCGCGGTTGTTTTCGTTCTAGTGTCCTGTAAATAGCTTCTTATATCAGATCGCTCAAACAGTGTGAACATTTTCGTAATCGCTGCGGTCTTATCGTTCAGATTTTGTGATAATTCTAGAAAAAATTACGCTCTCACTTCGCTTGTGGTCAGTTTCATTCTGGGGTGCTGTAAATCAAACTTTTTATATCAGATCGCTCAAAGAATGTAAATATTTTTACAATCGCTTCGATCTTACAGTTCAGATTACGTGATACTTATGGAAAAAAATTCGCGCTCGCTTCGCTCGCGATCATTTTCATTCTGGGCCGCCCACAAAAGTATTTCATTTCTACCTTAGACAACTAAAAGCTAGAAAATAAATTAAATAAAAAAAAGTTTTTTAAGTTAAAGCTTTTATTTCGTCCCCAAAATGAACCAAAAAGTAGAAAATAATTTTAATAAGTTACTAATATTTTAGAGTCCCATGTTTGAAGACTGGTTGTAATGTACTCTTCTGGAGTCGTATTCTAAACATCACTTTTTGACACTATGTCAGTGGATTAAGTACTAATGGGAAGCTTATCGCGGACTAAAATAAAAGCGTGGGGCGTTATTATTCCAAAATATTGCGAAAAACTAAATATATAATGCAATGTGAAGCTTTCCAATGCACAGAGGAGAAAAAGTTACCTATAACTTTATAATTTTTAACGATTATGTATAATTGTTTATGTCGCGCCCCACGCTTTTATTTTAGTCCGCGATAAGCTTCCCATTAGTACTTAATCCACTGACATAGTGTCAAAAAGTGGTGTTTAGAATACGACTCCAGAAGAGTACATTACAACCAGTCTTCAAACATGGGACTCTAAAATATTAGTAACTTATTAAAATTATTTTCTACTTTTTGGTTCATTTTGGGGACGAAATAAAAGATTTAACTTAAAAAACTTTTTTTTATTTAATTTTTTATACCTACTCTATATAAGTTTTCATTGATTCTCTTAAAGTTAAATCTAACACTTTAACACTTTCTTTTCAATCTTGTTTAAGTCTCATGTTAGACAGTGTATATAAGCTAAATTATTTATTTATTTTATTTCCTTTATATTTAACTATCTAGACTCTAATGTAATATTTATTATGTAGGTATAGGGCCAATAATGCATTAATCATGAATAGGTAAGGTTTAGTCTTTGAAATTGAAATTAGTTGTTTAATGAATTCGGAATATTACATCCGAGCCGTAAGAGCAGGGTTAATTATTTAGCTGGAGGGTTTTCAATTTAAATAGTTAATATATCCGCTCAAACTTCATTTTCTACTAGAAACTAACTAGTACAAATAATTCACTAAATACTTATAATATTTGACTGTTTAATGTGTTGCGGAAATTCATATTTTGGTGAAACAAAGCTTGCCAGAGAGCAGGACAAAATCAGAAAAACATGTCAATCTTTCGAAATGATAAACCACTGAATTGAGCTCATAATCCTTTCTCCAGGTCGCCTTTTATAAAGTCAAAGGCCATTGAAAGTTCAGCCGGGAAAATGTGTTCGTCCGCAAGGAATCTAGTTATTTTTTTTTGCTTGAGTATTCAATATCATCTAGTTTTTCTCCACCCTAGGCATGTCGAAGGTTATTTTGAAATGAGCTACAAAGATACTGTATCCACAAGTTTTAAATACAGTTTTAAATGCTTTGGTATTTATTATGTGCACTTTCTGTAAAAAAAAACTATATAAATACATATTTGTTTGTTGCAAGCTGATTAATTGTGGGTTGGTTGATCACTAACAAACAAAACATTCAATGTACGTAAATTATGTAAAAGGCGGCTAAATCAGACATTTGACAGGCGAAAAACGTTTTTTTCGAGTTGCTGAATCATGAATACTGGGCGCAAAAAGTTCTTTTTGGCTTTGACAAAACGCTTTTCTAACGTTAGCTGCCTTTGCCCTTTGACATACGTTGCTTACACATGGAGTAAAATCTTGTCGAGCTCATATTTATACTGTTTTACACATTCATTTATAACTGTATTTTTGTAAACTTGTAAAATACTAAACGTTGGGTGTAACGCATTAAGCCTCCGCCACACGGGCGCGTTTCGAGAGCGTTGCGTCAGCTTAGCGGCACGCGAGCTGAACGCGCGCTGTTTCTGCGCGTTAGCAGAGCGCTCCGCCGGCGTCGCGCCGGCGCATCGCGAGCGGTCCGCCCTCGGAACGCTTGTGCAGTCACACATAACACAGCGCGCGTTGCGATCGGACGGATTTGCGGCATCATGAATTCGAATGTAGAAAGATAAATGCGAAAGTAACTCTGTCTGTCTGTCTGTCTGTCTGTCTGTCTGTCTGTCTGTCTGTCTGTCTGTTACACTTTCCCGCTTAAACCACGCAACCGATTTTGATGAAATTTAGAACAGACAATCTTTAGACCCTGAGACAGAACATGGGCTAATTTTTATTTCGAAAAAAAAGGGATGAAGGGGTTAAAAAAGAGAGATAGGGATAGCGATAGGGATAGCGATAGGGATAGCGATAGAGAGAGCGATAGCGAGAGCGATAGCCAGAGCGATAGCGATAGCGATAGCGATAGCGATAGCGATAGCGATAGCGATAGCGATAGCGATAGCGATAGCGATAGCGATAGCGATAGCGATAGCGATTACGATAGCGATAGCGATTGCGATAGCGATAGCGATAGCGATTGCGATTGCGATAGCGATAGCGATAGCGATTGCGATAGCGATAGCGATTGCGATAGCGATAGCGCTTGCGATAGGGATACGGATACGCATCGCGCGCTTCCCGCCAGCGTCCGGCGGGCGACACGCCGGCCGCCTGCCGGCGTCACGCCGGCCGCCTGCGGGCGTCACGCCGGCGTGTCGCTCCGCTGACGCGACGCCGACGCTCTCGAAACGCACCCGTGTGGCGGAGGCTTAAAAGGACAATAATTGACGTGTCGATAAAGTTTAAAGGTTTTACCTACTTCCCAAAGGTAAGATATACCTACCTATTATAAAATGATAAATCAAGGTTGGTGACACTTTAATGTCCTACACTATTCTGCAATGACCTACACTTCCCGGCAAAAAGCGAGCATAAGAAGCTAAATGCGTTATAAAGCTCGACACAAAATTTCCCCATACGGGCCGCTACTTCGGACGTACATTCAATTACTGTAGACGTCGAGTGTCAAAGGCTTTCAGTGTCGTGTGTCGTTTAATCCTCGGCTCTAAACGATTCGTTCATGTTAGCTTTTAAAATGTTACCTATAATAAATGTACTACCGACCATTTTTACACACGTACTTATTAGGTATAAGGAAAAATCGAATAAGCGAAGCAATATTATAGGGTTCATGATACTCGCAAAGGATTTCACGTGTTCGAATCGATGTTGTCCCAAGAGAAAGGCTTCTATATGACTAATTAAGAAACATAGAATTATTAATACTAATTATGTTAAACCCTGGCAAAAGGATCAGTCTTAAAATCAACGCTGGGTATTATAACCTAGCACATGTTGAGACTTCCTTTTACCACGCACGAAAAATGTACTTAGCGTAAGTGAATTTGCATATTACCTTTTATTTTGTTTTTTTTTCCATTTCTGTACTATTTTTGTGTTATAGTAATAAGCGTATTTTTTTTTAAATGTACAAGGGATACAATTAGGATACCGAAAAATGTTTTGTTCTAAAATACCTATTTAAAGAGTTTTATAGTTTACATTGAAGTACATAATAAAATTGAAAATTAAAAGAAATTCTAAAATACTTTAATTCTCGGCTCCAGAAAAAATGGTTTCTCTAGTGATCGAGTGTTTTAGGCTGATGGGTAACCTATCGATGTTTCAAAAATCCTTTGTCCGATTATCACTTGTCCGAAAACGGTTGATAGAATTTTTATAATCCAAATACATTGTTTACCATATTTTTAAAAAGTCGCTAGTTTGCTATCCCACATTATCGTTTTCCCGAAACTCAATAACCGGAAGAACGGTTGCTAACTTTATCATTTGACAACCGATTCGTTAACCACCTTTTCATAAATCCGATGCTACGTGACATCGAAATATTTGAAATGTCATTTTCCCTGATATCATTTTATAGAAACTCAATAACCAGAAGAACGGTTGCCAACCTTATCATTTGGCAACCGGTTCGTTAACCACTTTTTCATAAATCCAATGCTACGCGACATCGAAATGTCATTTTCCCTGATATCATTTTATAGAAACTCAATAACCAGAAGAACGGTTGCCAACCTTATCATTTGACAACCGGTTCGTTAACCACCTTTTCATAAATCCGATGCTACGCGAAATCGAAATGTCATTTTCCCTGATATCATTTTTATAGAAAATATCCAAAAAATATGTTTGGTTAGAAATGCGACCCTCACGGAAACAAACTTTTGCTAGCAAAGTGGTTAGGTTAGGTTAGAACTGCGACTAAACAGAAACAAACCCTTGCCATAAGAGTGGGTTAGGTTCGGTTAGAACTGCGACCCTCACGAAAACAATATTAGCAAGAAAATTGGGTTAGGTTAGATTAGAACTGCGACTATACAGAAACAAACTTTTGCTAGAAAAGTGGGTTAGATTAGGTTAGAACTGCGACCCCCACAGAAACATACATTTGCTAGAAAAGTGGGTTAGGTCAGGTTAGAACCGCGACCATGCAGAAACAAACTTGTACTAGAAAAGTGGGTTAGGTTAGGTTAGAACTGCGTCCCCCCCGAGGGTGCCCGCCTCGCCGTGGTGGGGGGCTTAGTAACCGTGGACTGGTCACCCACGGTGAAGCTAAGAGGTACCCAGGGCCGGCTTGTTGCTGAGCGAGCTGGCCCGAGGAGGATGCTGCAAATGGGCTTGTAAAGCCCACTTGAGACGCATTTGGGAGGACTGCCGTGGGAGGGAAGATCCGGCAGTATGGGATGCCGCTCTGTTCCCTCCCTCGGTAGCCGAGGTGGGATTCCTGGGGGAGAGGCGTGATGGTATAGCGGTGCGCCACTCTCCCTACCCCCTGCGACCTTGGCGGGGCTGCTCCGCTGTAGCGGCATTGGTGGGGCCGCAAGGGAAGAGGAGTGCCGGTATTACGGTGCGCCGCTCTCCCTATCCTTTGCGGCCGACGGTTAGCGGTGGAACCAAAGACCATTTCCACCGCCGGGCGCCGGAACTCTTCTGGCACCCATGGCCTCTTTGTGGCGGACTCGAGGGGGTCCGTCACTGTACCCATAAGTGGCCGAGGAGGAAGGTGCGCCCTGACATCTGGCGCACTCATTGTGTAGGAGCTGCACGTGGGCGGCTGCCGCCGGCGGGGTCGCCGTTGTGAGCGCAAGTGTTCCGGTAACCCCGCCATCCCGCCAACAAAGCGGCGAGGTGGCACGTGGGGGGGGTTTTTAGTGGGTATACCGTGGGCTCATTAGCCAATACAGGAGTCCCACATAAATAACCGCTTGGGCCCCCCCTCGCACCCGAGTGGTATGCGGAACGCATTCCCCCCCCCCTCAAAAAAAAAAGGTTAGAACTGCGTGAGCGTTCACGGAAACAAAAATTTGTAAGAAAAGTGGGTCAGGTTAGGTTATAACTGTGACCATACAGAAACAAACTTGTGCAAGAGAAGTGGGTTAGATTAAGTTAGAAATGCGACCCGCACGAAGATAAACATTAGCAAGAAAAGTGGGTTAGGTTAGAACTGCGACACCAACAAAAACAAACATTTGCGAGAAAAGTGGGTTAAGTTATGTACGCGCCCACTGAGACGGTGGGGTGATTTCTCCCAAGAGTCGGGTCCAAGTCTGGACGCTTGCTGGCGAGGTTGCGGACGAGTACTTCGGAGTGCCTGGGACCTCGCCGTATAGCAAGGCGACGGCGACAGAGGGGTTTTAGTGGGTAAACCAGGTCTCATCAGCCTAGGGAGTCCCACATAACCATCCCAGGCCTGTCCCCGCGCCTGGGTGGTATGCGTAATGCATTTCCCCTCATAAAAAAAAAGGTTAGAACTGCGACCCTCTCAGAAACAAACATTATCTAGAAAAGTGAGTTAGGTTAGGTTAGAACTGTCAATTTCGAACTGGTTCAGTCAATTTCGAACTTTTGATATAGCGGCTTAATAATATTTCTAATTATAAAACCATACGCCATACAAATTTTAATAAGTGTTAATTCGAATTTCTAACTTTTGATATAGCGGTTAAATAATATTTCGGATTAAAAACTTTACGCCACAAAAAGTAGTTGTCAAATTATACTTAGGAATTCTAATAAGTGTTGATTCGAATCATAAGCGAAACAAAATAACAGCGAAATAAGAATGGGGAAAAAAATAATAGGAGAAAAATACTTTCAGGCAAACAAAACTTAGGCCAATTTTAATGGGAAGCGTTTTCGGGCTATTAATATTCGACGTCACAATTTTCGACTTTTTGATAGGTAACCAGGCTGATGGATACTCGTATACAGCATAAAGAAGAATACATCATAAATTTAAAACTGTTTGTTGAATGTCAAAGAACATTTTATTTTAAGCCTACGCATCTACTTAATTAGCACCTAAGTGTGCTCTTTACACGAACACTTGTTCACAAGCCGTTTCAACTTCAAATAATTTGTTCCAATACAAAGCCACAGGCTTATGGGGGTTGAGGAAGTAATTGAACAGCTTATGTGCCCATGTACGGCAATGCCTTATTCTCGTGCTAACACCCACGCATAACATGGGTCAGAGGGACATCTGACGTGACCGCAAGGGCAATAACAAGTCACACTTGAGATGGGACTTTTAATATCGGTCCAGTGTGACGTGGCTATCCTACGTAATATTGTTGTTACTAATTTGACAGGACACTTTGCGGCGTTGACGGCGTGTAGGGCGTAATATGATTTAACAGGATGACATATATTGTTAGAGATCAGGTGTGTCCATCAATTATTTTTTACGCTGATCGGATATTGAAACGGTCCCTTGCTATAAACGTTTTATACCTGCCGCTAACTTTATTGCCCCTCAATTACTTCCCTTACAGTTTTTTTTAATAAAATAAAAGCACCTTTCATGCACTTCAAAAATAGACTTACATTTTGAACGCATTATTTTTAATTAAATAAATAAATAAAAATTTGTTTATTAGAAGAAATGACATAAAATTTTACTAGGCGAGGCCTGTGTCGCGGTGACCGTTCTACAGGAATTTCTACATAATATATTTAGGGGTATCCTATCTAACCTAATTTTGTAGTAATAACCACGGTAACTTAAAAATTGAACACACCATTGTGTAATTTAAACTATCCAAACTACTGCACGGTATTTCGCACTTTAAACATAGACTATAAAAAAGATAAAAGCTATTTTCCGTGTGGGAAATTTCAACCCCAAAATACTTACTGTTTACCAGACCTAATGCTTTTCAAGGCGTAGATAATGCGAAAACTTCGCCCATAGAACCGACGGCGAAAGCTATAGGTTAATATCAACTTTAGCAATTTAATGTTTGGTAAACTATGCATATTTTCATTGCAAATATGCTGGGTTCATTAACTAATGTGTACCGAAGACACATATGCGGTAAGTCAATTTGTGTATATACTTAATTTGAATAAAGTTAACTATGTAAGTATGGAACAAATCAAATTATTTTATGATTCTTTTTAGCAGAGTTGCGTTTGGGGTGGTGGAACCTAGTAAAAGATAATCATAGCCGCGGTAAGCAAAACACCCGAGTTGATTACGCCACCATTGGACTTGATCGCTTTTTCCTTGGTGTAACTATGGTATCGATTTCAGTATGAATAAAATTATTATGATATTGACATACGAGGAAAAAGTAATCGATAACCTATTTGATTTAATCACAAACAAACGATTTATGGCAAATTTTATTGAATTAGCAAAGATAAATTATTCCTATACATTCCCTTCAACCGCACAGACAACACAGAGCTAGCAGTGACGTGACGGGAAAGATACGCAGCCAAACTTATTTTTGCGGTTGATCCCAGAAGAAATAACCTTTAAAATAAACTCATCGCAACTTTGAGCGGTTTTTGCGAGTGACACGACTAACTTAGCAGCACTCATACGCCCTACTCTTGTTTATCACGATTATCCGGCACATTACATGCGACGATCTCGTGTTCGTTCGTAAAAAGAAACGACGTGATCGTTCTTTCCTTTTTAGCGCTATAAGTTTCTGGGATATTTTGCTCCTGATGAAGAGCTTGGTACGTATATTTTGAGGGTTTCGTTTTTAAATAGTAAAATGGAACCGTATTACCAAAGAGGATCGAGTAATCTAGAGAGTTACAGTCGAAGTAAAATGTGTAATCACAGTGCATAGACTGCCATCTCTCGACACAGGCTTAAAACTTTTGAACCTCAGTTTTTGACAATTTGGCTCATATTCTTAGCTTGATATGTGTTAAAATGTCAAATATTAAGGCTGCTTTCAAAAAAAACGTCAAAAGAATGTAAAATTGATAGTTTTAGTCGGTGAAATACTACACTTTCCGTTATCCAATAGATTTATTTAATTCAAGTTCCGGTTAGAGCATCTTATTATCTTGATTTTTATAAGACTGGATTTTTGAAAACTAACTCACTAAATTAATTATGAATTTTTCTCTAATGCACGTTTAGAAAAACCCACGTATAGAGCTGAATCAGTCGATCTTATTTGTAAAATTTGGACAATTTTGAATATTAAAACGGGTAAATTTATAATTCGTATATCCTGTACCACAATCATTTCAGACTAGATTTTTTTTTAAGTTTTTGAAAAAGAGTAAACTAGCCTAAGGCGAATTCAATTTTTTCAGAAATTACCTAAAATTAAGTGACAATTTCTTTGAAAATCTACATCAAATCGAAGTAAGTTTTGTACTAAATTAATCTGCAACGTTTACTTAAATTGCTGTTATGCTTTAGTGATTATAAATTGCTATTATTGATTTTTGCCAATTTTTTGAAAACGAGCCTTCACCGGTACAATTATTACCACTTTTGGACATTTTCTCATATTTTGTTAGACCAAGTAGAAAAAGTCCTATAATGTGATATATATTTATAAACTACTCGCAAAGCCCTTTAATTTGATATCACACACGGTATGATCGAGCGCTCGGTTGCGATTTCACTATTTTTAACACGAAAGCCCTCTTAATATTAGCGCCATCTAGCTGAGCGTACCCCAAAGGTGTAATGCCATCTAGGTCACCGTACCTTTTTCTGTATGGTACTGAGGTACGTTTTTTTCTTAGACTTTATCTGTCTATACGGAGTTATATATGTCTTAGGTATTACTAAGACCGCTGTCCGTCCGTCAAACTTTCCGTCTGTCAGCAGGCTGTATCTATCTTATTAATCAATAGTTAGACATTTTTTTTAGTGATGTCGTTTGTATTTCTGTTACTACAATTTTATTTCGTTTATTAATTTTAAGACAACAGTGATCTCATTTTTATTAGCACATATTATTTAATATGAAAACTTAAAAGTTATACGAGTATTAGACGACTCAATTCTTTATACTATATATTATAGGGCAACACATCGTCAGCAATCATCCCCAAAATGCTGTTTGTGCTGTTCGTACTTCTGCAAACATATGGCTTCAGCGCTTTAAAACTACAAACAAACAACAGAATAAAATAAATATTTAAATGGCTCTGTCATTCCAAAGACACATTTTCTTTGCCGTTTTTATAAATAGTAATTCGGAACCGTTTCTGCGCAAGTTCGGCTCGCACTTGGCCGGTTATTTTTATTCAAGTTTATCACTAAAATATTCAGTGAAAGTAAAACTAACAATATTTAAAGATTTATGTAGGTTTACAGGACTGTCTGTGTACCTATCGTGTACCAAAACTACGTGACTAATTACTTCGGTAAACATATTCGTTTTGAAGATGCGTGGGCAATAATGAATAACTAAATTTTTCACCACACCAACTGTTAAAGGCTTACTTTGCTATTCGAAAACAGATAGCAAAATTGCATTTTATCCACAAGAGTGCAAAGTAATTTCATACAAATTTTAACTTGATGTCTTAAGCAGTAGAATTTACCTACAAATGATGATTTTGAATCATAAATAATGAATAAATTGATGGATTTGATTTTATTTGATGTTTTATAGTTAGTATTTTGTTCGTGTTGGTGTGGTGAAAAATGTTGTGTTTCACTCGGTGGCAAAGTTTGTTTAACCTTCGTGCCTTGAAACCCTCGCAACGCTCAAGATTCCATTTTTTGAACCACTCGCTAAATCTTTCGCTTGCTCGGGTATCAATATTGGCACGTGCGGTTAAACAACAACTTTGCCCCCTTGTAAAACAAATAATTATTATCTGACCTATAAAAAAGATTTGTTTTAGGTAACGAATTTATGCGTATTTTCGTTGTAATATTACATACTTAATCATAAGTAGGGACAGTATTTCGTAGAAATTTGGCAACTTTTAATTCAAGTTTTTCTTTTTTAACGCAACGCTCTTAATGTAGAATATTATAGTCGATCATATTACGGCTAAAAGGTTCATTATTAGCAGCAAAAATTCTATTGGCTAGAATATTTTCCAAAATACACTTTGATAATAATTCAACGTTGTGATCAAATATCTAATACTACATACATATAATATTTTCCACATCACTTGCTATGAATACTTACTAACATTTTGATATTAACAAAGAGGCAATAACATCTCATTATTATTCTAAGGGAAACCCTCAATTCACCATACTGCCATAGATTAAATATAAGAAAATCACACCATTCCATACATTAAAATGCGACCGCCTAAGAACGTGCATATACTACATCACATAGATGGCGCCATAAAAAAAATGTCTTGTAGCTTTCGAGTTTCGATTATACTTGTAGATGGCGTTGTGTCTCTTTTGACATACGAGTAGATTTACGGCTCGAAAGTGACACTTAACGTCAATCTACAAATAATCGATGGCAACAAGGCATTTTTTGTGGCGCCATCTATGTGTGGTGTAGTGTATGCGCGTTCTTAGTCGGTCGCATTTTAATGTATGGAATGATATTATCTTAGTAGTAGTAGTAATCACTTTATTGTGTACAACAGTTTATATACAATTTGTAGGAATAGAGATACAAAGGGATTATTTTCTTATATTTAATCTATGATACTGGGTATTAATATCAAATTGTCAGAAGTCGCACGACTGCTCAAATATAATACGACTCAAAAAGTTTCAGGCAATAATCCAATTGTACTGCCGATATTACTTGAAGAATCACTTATTGAGAGACCTCAATAACGTTGGTGTGTACTCTTTATTGGGAAAAGTTTTGGAATTTGTTTTTTTATTCCCTCTAGTATATATTATAAGTTCATTGTTTGAATTCGATGCAACCTCAAAGTAGGGTTAAATTGACAAGTAAACGTTCGCTCCAGTGTCGACAAAAGTTTTTAAACAGATTACAATGAGTTACTTTAATCATTTTAATCAAATAGCTATTCGTAGTTACATCAATGGCGCCAACAATACGACTACGTACCTAAAAAAATAGCTGCAGACCTGCATTATTAGTGCATAATATATATACAGTGAAGATAAAGATATAGACGTAAAGACAACATAATTAAGTAAAAAAAAAACCTTTAAATGCACGGAACTCTCTTGCAACGCGACTTCAACTAACACGTAGCCGGTTTTTAATGAATACCGGTATCTGGCGAGTTCAATACCGGGATCCTATTTATTACTACATCAGTACCTCGTTTCATATAAAAAAAAACAAATAGGTTCTTATTATTGTCTGCCTCTCTCATTACTATCGCTACTCGTTACAAATTTCCTACTTTTCGCACTTGTATCGTATGATTCGTAAATAAACACTGTAATACATATATTACAATAAGGTAAATTGCAGTAGAAATCTGAAACTTGAGCAGTTTCGTGTGCTCTGCAAATCTCTTTTGGGAATATTGGTGTGAATTAATGTATAGGTTTGCATGTGTACTGGAGGACAGAATAATACTTTGAACGCCGTTGTATACAGCTTTTTCTATTCCCGTATTTTATCTATCATTTATTCAGTCACGAATGCACATAAATAAGGACATTTGGGGGATGTCAGCGCCCGGTGACATAAAACTATACACAAGTCCTTACTAGATATTCCGTAAGTATTAGCTCAAATTATTGAATACTTTATTAATTTTCAAAAAGGCTTATTTTGTTAAGAGAAATAAGTAAGTTTGCTTTTTAAAAGACACCCTTCATTATCTATTTGTCGATTTTCGCACTGAAGGTTTTACAAAAATGCTCTTATTACGTAAATATGTATTTACTAAATTACTAGTTAATGTTAAATTTAGGGTAAGAGTTATTAAGAATTAATAGCAACTTAAGAACGGTACATAGCTTTGTAAAAAACCGGCCAAGAGCGTGTCGGACCACGCTCAGTGTAGGGTTCCGTAGTTTTCCGTATTTTTCTCAAAAACTACTGAACCTATCAAGTTCAAAACAATTTTCCTAGAAATTCTTTATAAAGTTCTACTTTTGTGATTTTTTTCATATTTTTTAAACATATGGTTCAAAAGTTAGAGGGGGGGGACGCACTTTTTTTTTCCTTTAGGAGCGATTATTTCCGAAAATATTAATATTATCAAAAAACGATCTTAGTAAACCCTTATTTATTTTTAAATACCTATCGAACAATATATCACACGTTGGGGTTAGAATGAAAAAAAATATCAGCCCCCACTGTACATGTAGGGGGGGTACCCTAATAAAACATTTTTTCCATTTTTTATTTTTGCACTTTGTTGGCGTGATTGATATACATATTGGTACCAAATTTCAGCTTTCCAGTGCTAACGGTTACTGAGATTATCCGCGGACGGACGGACGGACGGACGGACAGACAGACATGGCGAAACTATAAGGGTTCCTAGTTGACTACGGAACCCTAAAAAAGAGCGCTGTCTCGCCAACAAAATAAATTGCATGAACAGTTTGGCGAGGAACTTTAAAAATGTAAAATGTATGTTACCTATAAAAAAAAACCTTGCTCTTTAAATGATGTACCTACTGCGTGAATCTGCCCAACTTTGATTTTACTAAGTATTTTTTTCCCCTCTCTAGCTCGGAAACACGTGTTTTGTCCTTTAATACCAGCGGGTAAAAACGCATTTTACCCACTAGTGGGTAAAGTAATTTGACCTTGAATAAAGTCAAATTATCTGCTGTAAAATTGATAAAAGTAGGTGAATCTAGTAATAACGATGATTTACCACCTGTGGAACTACTGGAAGCAGTGATAAACACATTTTTTGCGTTGTAGTTTCCTCACTATAGTGAGGGGAAAAGTTTTGTGTTACATTCGGGTGCAAATGTAAGGTCAGTGCGGGCAAGACCGGCATAGTTTATTTGAAATAAAGTTTGAGTGGATAAAACTCTATAAATAATGCAGTCTGGCGTAATGCGTATGGTCCTATGGGATAGCAAATATTATATTTTACAAAGCTTTTACAGTATTTTGGTGAAATAAGGTACCTTTAAGTGATAAAAATCACATTTTTTAAGGCTCGGCGGGTTGACCGTTCTCCCGCGATGAGCACAGAAAGACCGTCTAGTGCTTGTTGTCGCGTAATTTCATATGAGACTAGGTTGCAAAATCATGATCATTGTTATTTTACGTAATAACGGGGCAGAATGTGCTAGATAATTATTAAAATAACGTTGAAATTTTGAACATATAAGCATTTTTCTATTTATAAGGCAAGACCGGCATATGTCCCGTAGATGGGGTTAATAACCTTTTCTTTTCAGGTCCAGATATTGCATAATACTGTTTTTCCAACGAACACCTGCGAATACAATTTAGTCACGATATTACAGGCTCATATAAATCCAACTACTTATCTGTTTTTGAAACTATGTTATTAAGAAAACCTAATAGGATATTAAGATACGTGAATTAGTTTGGTAACATTTCTTAGCAATGCTTGGTTTTGCTATAGTCACTACAGTATGAATGAATGCGTTATTTTTTTCATCATACTCGCACACTAAATGTGATTTTGCACGCAGGCGGAGCGTGAGTTATAGAAAAATCGTTCTCCCAAGGGAGTTATGAAATTTCTAGTACCGTATTAATTTTTTTTATCTTTTTACATATTTTTATATTGCAAGTGTGATGAAAAACATTGTGTGTAACTCGGGGTTGGGGAGTATGAATATTACAAACTCGAGTCTTTAAATCGCTCTGGCATGCCGTCGCGATTTAACTTACTCTCGTTAGTAATATTCAAGTTCCTTCCCTTGATGCACAATGTACTATTAAATGCTAAATAAAAAAATACTACCCACTATTTATCCATTACAGCCTTTGTTAAAATACGTCAAATTGGCATTGTTAATACCAAGTTATTTTTTTTACAAGGGCGTTTTAAAGTCGTTATTTAGTCGGGATGTATTTTAAATTCATTATACGCGATTTAATCCGTTTCCATAGTTTTATTTCATGAGTAACTATCACGGTAACCGAAGACAATATTAAAATATTGTATTAAAATAGAAGTTTGTTTCATAAGTTTCAATGTGAAGAGTGAAACGAGCCAGAGATACCTCTGTTTCGTTCATGAAAGAATTGAGTACCTACTTAATTGAACATTGATTAGCTTTAATATGAAATAATTTGATAGAAACAAGAATATTTAAGTCAAAGCTTTAATTTTAATGTTAATCTAGGAAGAATATTAAAACAAAATATTGTAATTAAAAGAGCATTGAATATGGTCATTTAGTTTGAGCATTGATTTATAGGTATAAATCACTGACAAAGGCTTTCTATACAGATTTCTATGAGAAAATGAAAACTTAAGAGATATTGTCATCCGGCCTCCTTCCAACTTTTGAACCAAGCGGAGTAAAATTGTAAACACTTTTAGATAATGAAGCTTACAAATTATTTTCCCGGAAATTGTTTTGAATAAGATTTCGCATCATCCGATAAAATCGAAACTCAGCAGTTATGTACTTAATGTACAAGCTTGCATTAAAACTTAAAATGTATTATTTTACTGAGGGCATAACATAATAATTATGCACTGAAGTAAAAATTTTAAAACCATAGGTAAACGTTAATAGTTATTTGTTATACAAGGGGGCAAAGTTGTATTTTAACGCCGAGTGTGGAATTGAAAAACGAGCAAGTGAAAGGATTCTATAGTTGAACCACGAGCGAAGCGAGTGGTTCGAGAATAGAATCCTGAACGGGCGAGTTTTTTAACACACGAGAAGTTTACGCGACGTCGCGATTTAACTTACTCTCGTTAGTAATATTCAAGTTCCTTCCCTTGATGCACAATGTACTATTAAATGCTAAATAAAAAAATACTACCCACTATTTATCCATTACAGCCTTTGTTAAAATACGTCAAATTGGCATTGTTAATACCAAGTTATTTTTTTTACAAGGGCGTTTTAAAGTCGTTATTTAATCGCAAGTAGGCTTAGTTCTGTTCACCACTTATAATTCTTCACAACTATGTCATTTTTATTTAATACTTTCGAATGATATTAGTAACACCATACGAATCATTACCAAAACTGTATTTCGAAGTTAAAATCAAAAACGGTACAATTATCATAAGCCAAAAACGTACTTATATATTGATATTGTTTACACTCGACTTATTTCCAACAAAGCCTAAAAAAGGTTGGCAACTCCTTGTTTATCGTATGCCGGTCTTGCCTTTCTCTTTTATGCCGGACTTTCTGAGTAGGCACAATTTCTAAGTTACATATTTCAGAACATAAAACAAGAAGTTGAACGCGTTTTGAGTAGATTAATAGTACTAGTCAGAAAGAACGGTTATTAAATGACTACGTTACATATATGATATACAAATATTCCGACTGCTTCTATTTTATTTTAATTTTTTGCGGAACCATGTTGAACTCGATGCTCGAGTTCGAAACACGAATCAAGTTTATTGTTAACTAGTGTTCGTCCTAGGGATATGTATTGAAGACTTAAGCCATTGGGCTTAAGGATGAAAAACTGATATACCTTCGGAGGTGTGAGAGGCGTAGATATATAAACACAAAAGTTATAGTCAATAGACGGTCTTTCCGGGTAGACGGTCTTCCCCACACTGACCTTATTTTACTTCTCGTGTGTTAAAAAACTCGCCCGTTCAGGATTCTATTCTCGAACCACTCGCTTCGCTCGTGGTTCAACTATAGAATCCTTTCACTTGCTCGTTTTTCAATTCCACACTCGGCGTTAAAATACAACTTTGCCCCCTTGTATAACAAATAACTATTAACGTTTACCTATGGTTTTTAAATTTTTACTTCAGTGCATAATTATTATGTTATGCCCTCAGTAAAATAATACATTTTAAGTTTTAATGCAAGCTTGTACATTAAGTACATAACTGCTGAGTTTCGATTTTATCGGATGATGCGAAATCTTATTCAAAACAATTTCCGGGAAAATAATTTGTAAGCTTCATTATCTAAAAGTGTTTACAATTTTACTCCGCTTGGTTCAAAAGTTGGAAGGAGGCCGGATGATAATATCTCTTAAGTTTTCATTTTCTCATAGAAATCTGTATAGAAAGCCTTTGTCAGTGATTTATACCTATAAATCAATGCTCAAACTAAATGACCATATTCAATGCTCTTTTAATTACAATATTTTGTTTTAATATTCTTCCTAGATTAACATTAAAATTAAAGCTTTGACTTAAATATTCTTGTTTCTATCAAATTATTTCATATTAAAGCTAATCAATGTTCAATTAAGTAGGTACTCAATTCTTTCATGAACGAAACAGAGGTATCTCTGGCTCGTTTCACTCTTCACATTGAAACTTATGAAACAAACTTCTATTTTAATACAATATTTTAATATTGTCTTCGGTTACCGTGATAGTTACTCATGAAATAAAACTATGGAAACGGATTAAATCGCGTATAATGAATTTAAAATACATCCCGACGTTTCGAACTCTTTACAGCGTTCGTGGTCAACGGGTGACTTTAATAGAGAGGATGGCTTTACTTTACCACCGGCTTGGGATCCAGTAGTACATCTGATAATGGAACAAGCACGACGAAGGCTGTGAGGCATTTGTTGTATGGTGTTGGACATTTGCAGTTTGTTCTTTGTCAATTTTGTGTAGATTAATTGGTTAATTATTTTTTAACATAATAATGGTAAATTTTTTGAATATTGTATAACTAGCTTTATTAATAGTGTGTGAACCTGCCTTAGAAATCTATATTATTTGTGGTCATGGTTCATTAATATTTCTTGTATGTGGGTAGCTTTTGCACATTTTAATTTTTCCTCAGTCACCCGTTGACCACGAACGCTGTAAAGAGTTCGAAACGTCGGGATGTATTTTAAATTCATTATACGCGATTTAATCCGTTTCCATAGTTTTATTACAATATTTTAGTTGATACACCACATATTCATACAGTATGGCCTATTTTTGCATGAACGTTAATATAAAGCCTTTAGATATTGTTGGACTAGTGCCATATATTACCAAATATAATGGTTGCAGCCGCGTAAACTCTAGTAAATATACCGTAGAATGGTTTTATTTAGGCTGTTACGTACACTCGACCTACGAGTTTAGCTCTTTTATGGCGGGCTCATAAAAATGATAGATCACTAAATGTGACTCGCTGGTCTTAACATAATAGCGCGGTTTCAGTTTTCCACATGTTCCAACTCAATAGTATAAACTGAAATATATTTATTATACCTAGGTACTTAAAAGAAAGAAGCGGCCTAGTCCATGCCGAGCCGAAAATCGAACATCAGTCTTTATCTTACGCGGCTAATTTTTTACCAATACACCACTCGACCACTAACGAAAAAGCTAATTAAATAATTATATTTGTTATACTTCATTGTTAAAGTTTAGAAATTAATCGCGATAAGTAATTATTAGCACGGTGGTTTTGGAATTATAACTAATTAAAAATTGTATGGGTTCAAAGTTTGAATAAGCCTCTGATTAAATTCTCAAGGTGTTTAATTATGATAACACAAAGGCTGAGACTTTATTAATTAATTTCATTAAAATGTGAGAAATACGTTCTAAACTTAATGAAGAAGACAAAGATAAGTACGAGTATCATTTATTTCCCTAAAAAGCTGTTTTTTTTTCTGTCTACTAAGAGCATTGTAATAAAATACCAGAAACATTATATCATATATATTATCGTACCGTCGCAAAATACATAGCTACTCGAATTGTTGTACTTACGTATATTTTCGTTTGATCAGGGTCTTCATATTCAGCTGGTCAGAACAGGAAATTAGATTCCCTGACATGCTTCAGAAATTCGAGAATTCTTTCACCATTTGATTGATTGAGCGAAAAAGATTCGGAAAATCTTTAAGGTTCATTGCGTTTAGTTTATTTAGTCTTAAGTGTCGTAACACCTTCCTTCACAGTTATATATCAGATTTTTTTGTAATTTTGATAGTCGTAATAAATTAATTATGAAACTATATATGTTCCTAAATTGCAATAGATATCATACACGAAAGAAAAAACAACAAGGCCCACTGGTGGCCGATCCGGGAATCGAACCCGGGTCTTCAGCTTATGCGGCTAACGTCTTTACCACTAGACCACCCGCCCGCCAATCTATTGCAATTTATAATTTAAATATAGTGTGACTACTTAAAAAAAAGAACAAATCAAAAAATATTCAATAAAATAATTTGATTTGTACCCTAGTTGTATGTATGTTCCTGTTTACTGGTGTCATTCTGATGTCAACTCTCTCTCTCTTCCAAGCTATTAATCCCACATGGTGGTGGGGTCAGCTTTCCGTCTCATCCGCATCCACTTCGCCCTATCCTTGACGTCGTCTTCGGACACTCTGCACTCAGCCATATCTATATTCTAGATTCGATTTGATGTCAACAACTGACGTTTTTAAAATTAAGTGTAGGTTAAAAAAAATAGATTTTATAATATCCCTAAAAACAAATATCTTTATTTATTGCGATTTCTTGCAAATGTTTCAAAGATTTTTATGGTACCGTAACCAACAATGAACTTAATCTATGCCATTATTCGTCTACGGCTACAGCTTATAAAATATATCGCGGCACTCGTGCTCTATGATATACTTTAACATTTTTCATGAAATGTACTGTAGAAAGAGTCTTGGCTTGAATAAAATGACAGATGAGATAAGAAATTCCGTATCACATGTAAGACTATACGTAAATACGACTGTTTTATCTGTTGTTTACGAGCTCTTACCATTATGTGTGGCAGTTTGGCAAAATTTAAGTCCCGTTTACGTTTATTTTGCATTTGTTGAGAAAGTTGAGCATCCGTACTTTATGTTCATTACACATTTTATTATCTTGTTTGTTAAGTAGGCTTTTGTTTATCATATGTACATTTATTCTTTGACGAATGCCCGAGAGTTACGTGTATAGTAATTACAAGAAGTGTGTAGGTATGTTGTAACAAAATGTCTCTTTGTATTATTTTACATTATATTACTTATACCTTTTTTTTTTTCAAAGCTTTGGTCGTAAGATCTGTAAGTAGGTACCTTTTCTTCAACCAAAATCGTATTTGTACACTGACACAGTCGTATTGTATCTACTGCATATACTATATACAATATTTAATGCATATTCAGTTATAATTAGAGCCGGATGTGTAAATTATGTCATACTTACGACTCCTACGACCGTGCAATACGAGTAAATTAAGAGTATTCTTAATCTTGAAAAGTGTTATAACAAAAAAACACAAACGTGTGCACCTAAACGTAAAATAAGTCTACATAATAAAAATGTCTCAAACCTTAAACGAGGCAACATTTCCGTACTGTATATTTTTTCACCCTCATATCCCCAGCTTTCAATAATGTCGCGATACACTTTCGGTATCCGGATATTTCTGAAGATATATCACCGAGATCAAGTCCCAATAGCACGCTCTTTATTTTAGAACTTTGCTCTATGGTTCAGGGTTTAAAGTCTTTTGACTATCGGTATATAAACGAAAATTACGCAGGTAGCGTTGACGTAGAATAATAAAGTATGTATAACGGGGAATGCTCCGAGGAATTGTTCGGATTAATCCCTACCGCTTCTTTCCGCCATCGCCCTACGCGACAACATTTCCATCGTCATCATCTAGATGGCTGGCAGTCCTCAACTGTGCGTTTCTCCAGAAACTTCCTGCCCCGCACAGCTAAACTGTGGAATGAATTGTCGCCTGCGGTATTTCCGGACCGATACGACCTTCAAATCTTCAAGAAAAGAGCGTACACCCATCTTAAAGGCCGGCAACGCACCTCCAACACCTCTGGTGTTTCGGGTGTCCATGGGCGGCGGTGATCGCTTACCATCAGGCGACCTGTCTGCTCGTTTGCCTCCTATCCCATAAAAAAAAAAAAGTATTCGGTAAAGTTTTTACGTTAGAAGTTTTGGAACTATTTTAAGCTTAAAGATTTATTCGATAAGACTTAGAGAAAGAGTAAAATAAGTTCAGCTTATTCATGCTTTTAAAGAATGATTTTGATCCACCAAAAGTGTAAATAGGAAGAATTTCATAAAAATACTGCTCATGAATTTCAAAAGTTCTAATTTCAAGAGATTTTTTTTTAGCTTTGACGTCTAACGGAACTCCCGTTGCATTCATACTTGAACCATGTTGGGTCACATCCTGATTTTGAACAAATATTATATTTAGTATAATAAATAAAGATTAGGCATTGGTTGAACTTAAATATAATAATTTCCTCTGAAATAAAATTTAAATGGTTGATAAAGAGACAATAAGTACTAAAATAAGATGCTGATACGCAATAATGTGTTATCCCACATGCATTTCGCAATAAGATGTCAACTCAAAAATTGACGATTAAAGTTGACATTTTATTGCAAAATTCATGTGGGATAACACATTATTGTGTATCAGCATCCGGGCAATACAGTACTGTACGGTATATAACTGTACGGGCAAGTAGGCTTATTTAGTAAGCCTACTTGCTTATTTAATAAGCCTACTTGCCCGTACAGTTAATCTATATGTAGTTACTTCAAGTTCAATAAGGTTTCGTTCAGCTGAAATTCCAACAGAAATACTTCGAATGACCATTTAGGCATGGAACACTGCATATAAAGTGAAGAGGAATTTCATTTAAATAAGGCATTTGAGCATTTGCGAGTAGATAAAAATATTTCAATATAATACAAGTTCCACAATGTGGTTTAAATTTATGACTGTATGAAAACAAAAAAAAAACAAAAACGCTATTTACCAGGTAACTTTTGTTCGCGAGTCTAACGAATAAATTTGTCATGAAATTGAAAAATTATTTAATTGACAATTGGTTTTATTCTTTAAAAGATTTTTTTCTACTTGTCGACTGTAATCTGTCAATTAGGACACCACAGACTAAACTATAAGTGCTAACTTTTCAGTGTTGGATACTCTATGGCAGTTCCGACTCAATTATAATAAGCTCATTATAGTTGACTTTAGTTAACTGTAATAATTTCAAAAATAGAACTTCATACAATTTCTATACTAATTTGCGATACCTGGCAAATTTTCCTGCATCTGAAACACATCATTTTTTTTATCTGTCGCGTTATCGGCCAATCAGAGACGGTTATTACAGACAATTGGTTGCTAGGTAATTCGATGTTGATACAACGGTGAACGACTCTATTAACATTAATTTTAACTTGCATGAATGATGATATTTCCGTCCATTGATGATGAAGATGATGACTCGTAGAAAAAGTATTGTATACAATAGTGATATAATTAAGCTTTTCACTCTCGTACCGTACTATTCGGCCACTCAGCAAGCTTCGTGGCCTAAACATGGTACTCGACTGAAAAGCTTTGTATTTATATCACGATTGTATAAAATACTATTTTAATTTATATAAATTCCAAAAGTAATTCAATAAGCAATAATAATGTATTCAATAATGTATTTTTAATTTATTCTTAGTGTATAATTTTAGTTATAGTTTTTTATTTATATGTTTTTGCAATACCCTAACAGGGTCTCATGTTGTGTTGTGCCTTGCCTTTTATATCTGCCACCTGTTAAATCTTGTACCAACATGGAAGCAATAAAGAATTGAATTGAATTGAATTGAATTGAATTGAATTGAATTGAATTAAATTGAATTGACCTATCGAAATTAACGGAAATCAAATATACCAGGATGTAGCATATCCTTGTGCTAGAAATATACCTACTTACTAAGCTAATACCCAAACTCCCATTTTAACTCGAAGGAATATTTACAAAATCTGTTTCACTTGGGCACAGAGCAGAGACAATGAATTATCCCTAAGGCGGTTCCCTTAACTTCTCAACTTCCGTCTTTGTTGAAAGCCATTAAAGTTTTATCAGAATCGGTTCATTGGCTTCCAGTACTTCGGAAGTGGGTAACTACTTTCCAATGCGTAAATATCATGTAAGGTGCCTGTAGTAATGGTTCGGATTTTTTTATTCGATTATTTGCGTTCAAAGTTCTACCGTCTTAGATAAAAATAAAAAAATTGCTTAATACTTCGCTCCAATACTTTTCTTTATTTTTAGCTTTTTCATTAATTTATTATGCGATTGAAAGAATGAACCAAATGAAAAATGAATAACTAGAATGTAAAATGTAATAAGTAACGTCTAAGAAATTGTTATGTTAAACATGATGCGTTGGATCTAACAAAGACTAACAGGACAACAATGACTGGCCACAGCTCCAGTATTTTTTTTTTTTTTCAAAGAAAAAACCTTCCGGGCACGCTTCCCAAAATCTTTCAGCAGTGACTTCTGTGATTCACATTTGTTTCCTAGACTAACGTAATGACAGCTAGCTTTCCGCTGTTTGTTTACTGGTTAAATATTTCTATACCTCCTTGATATACTGTTGGGTATGTGACGTAAAAGTTTAGAAGGATTAGCTAATAATAAACACGATTCGTTATAAAAATGTGGGATTAATATAATATATTATCCTTGGCATCATTACACAATTAGGAGTTTTTTTATTAATATCGTTGTGGCGGATTGCAATCTATTATCAGAGCGTGACGATCATGTTTTAGAACTTATTTCACATTTGCAAAGCGTAGCTCTGTGACTAAAGAACTTATGTTTACCGTACATAGTTAACTTGTTAATAGACAGCCGCGTCTCGTAAAAAATGTCACGTGACAATTTGACAATGATAATATTATATTCAAATGTGGTAAAGATTAGGCAATTACTGCGACAAGTTTTTTGGAAGTCAACGACAAACAATTGATCGTAACGGCAAACCTACGAGTACGTACTCGTATGTTACGAAATGTAAATTTGCCTTAAGACCCCTTATTCCTTAGAGCGCTCATCAATTTCACGAAACGGCCATCGATAGATGGCGTTGGCGCTCGGTACGCGAGCACCGGCAACTCAACGCGCGTTTCAACGCAGACACGAATAATCTTGATAGTTTTGAATTAAATTGCTAATAACATAATTTTCAATTTTATATGGGGACTCTTTATTTAATTTCATTTTCATGGTATGGTAGTAGTAAATAAGGTATATGAATGTAGTAAAAGTATAGTATTAGTCTACATGTACATATATAAATTCAGGTTTCCTAATTGATTGATTCAACAACCAACACCGCTGAGCCGAAACTACGAAAGCTAGAAAGTCGAAATTTATATAGATTGCATTAACAAAATTTCGAAGAGATAAGAATCGATTATGAAAATTTACACCCCTAGTAGAGGGAAAAAGGGGGTGAAAGTTTGTAGCGGGATCAATTTGTTTTCTTTTTATTAGGAAAATTTTAGTTAAGAACTTGAAATTAGAGAATAGTTTAATAGTGATTTCTGTTTTTTAGGATTCCGTAGTCAACTAGGAACTCTTATAGTTTCGCCATGTCTGTCTGTCCATCCGTCCGTCCGTCCGTCCGTCCGTCCGTCCGTCCGCGGATAATCTCAGTAACCGTAAGCACTAGAAAGCTGAAATTTAGTAACAATATGTATATCAATCACGTCAACAAAGTGCAAAAATAAAAAATGGAAAAAATGTTTTATTATTAGGGTACCCCCCCCCTACATGTAAAGTGGAGCTGATTTTTTTTTTCATTCCAACCCCAACGTGTGATATATTTTTGGATAGGTATTTAAAAATTAATAAGGGTTTACTAAGATCGTTTTTTGATAATATTAATATTTTCGGAAATTATCACAGTTATAGTGACTTTCATATTTTTATAAGAAGAGCATGCACTTACGTCCAGAACAGTGACATTTGGTGCATTGGAACTGCTCATGATGTGTCACTTTTTAACCGTCGCCTCAAATCTGAGAGATTTGAGGCGAGGTTCTCAATTCGTCTGTATGTTTATTTATTTTTTTCATTTTTTATGTTTGTTCCTCGATATCTCCGTTGTTACTGGACCGATTAAAAAAAATTTATTGAATGTATATGAATACCGATAAAAAAAAAGTAGTAGATAAAAAAAAAATATCTGCCCCCTCTTTACATGTAGGGGTACCCTAATAAAACATTTATTATTATTAACGACCTTCCACATATTTATAATGAGCCCAAACATGATGGGGTTATGATGAGGAGAATAGCAGTTCTGTTGGCCACCTCCTGACTCCATCATGAGACCCTGGACCTCATCTAGTTCGATGGTGCTCGTCAGCCCAAATCTAATGAGCCCAAACATGATGGGGTTATGATGAGGAGAATAGCAGTTCTGTTGACCACCTCCTGACTCCATCATGAGACCTTGGACCTCATCTAGTTCGATGGTGCTCGTCAGTCCAAATCTAATGAGCCCGAACATGATGGGGTTATGATGAGGAGAATAGCAGTTCTGTTGGCCACCTCCTGACCCCGTCATGAGACCTTGGACCTCATCTAGTTCGATGGTGCTCGTCAGCCCAAATCTAATGAGCCCAAACATGATGGGGTTATGATGAGGAGAATAGCAGCAGTTCTGTTGACCACCTCCTGACTCCATCATGAGACCCTGGACCTCATCTAGTTCGATAGTGCTCGTCAGCCCAAATCTAATGAGCCCAAACATGATGGGGTTATGATGAGGAGAATAGCAGTTCTGTTGACCACCTCCTGACTCCATCATGAGACCTTGGACCTCATCTAGTTCGATGGTGCTCGTCAGCCCAAATATAATGAGCCCGAACATGATGGGGTTATGATGAGGAGAATAGCAGTTCTGTTGGCCACCTCCTGACTCCATCATGAGACCCTGGACCTCATCTAGTTCGATGGTGCTCGTCAGCCCAAATCTAATGAGCCCAAACATGATGGGGTTATGATGAGGAGAATAGCAGTTCTGTTGACCACCTCCTGACTCCATCATGAGACCTTGGACCTCATCTAGTTCGATGGTGCTCGTCAGTCCAAATCTAATGAGCCCGAACATGATGGGGTTATGATGAGGAGAATAGCAGTTCTGTTGGCCACCTCCTGACCCCGTCATGAGACCTTGGACCTCATCTAGTTCGATGGTGCTCGTCAGCCCAAATCTAATGAGCCCAAACATGATGGGGTTATGATGAGGAGAATAGCAGTTCTGTTGACCACCTCCTGACTCCATCATGAGACCTTGGACCTCATCTAGATCGATGGTGCTCATCAGCCCAAATCTAATGAGCCCGAACATGATGGGGTTATGATGAGGAGAATAGCAGTTCTGTTGGCCACCTCCTGACCCCGTCATGAGACCTTGGACCTCATCTAGTTCGATGGTGCTCGTCACCCCAAATCTAATGAGCCCAAACATGATGGGGTTATGATGAGGAGAATAGCAGTTCTGTTGACCACCTCCTGACTCCATCATGAGACCTTGGACCTCATCTAGATCGATGGTGCTCATCAGCCCAAATCTAATGAGCCCAAACATGGTGGAGTTATGATAAGTAGAATAGCAGTTGTTGAACATCTTCTGCCTGACTCCATCATCATGAGAACCAGAACCTCATCCTGATCCCAAAATATAATAATAATTCAAACTCTCAACAAACTTCACGTATAACTTAAAATCCAAAATCATATGAAAAGCATGTCGAATGCTAAAATTGCATAAGGTGTAAAAAGGATCAAGATTTGTTTAGTCGCAGTTTACGGCACTTCTCGGAACTATCGCGCTGCTTACGAAAGCTAGGTGCGCCGGACGATCAAACGCAGGTCCGTTGTCTTCGAGCGCTCGGCGCAGACTGAGCGGGCTCGCGTTAGCACAGTGTCTTTTATTCGAATTTTAGGTGTTTTAAAAACATATCTATCGACAGAAAGGTATGTCTTATATGTATGATTTTTTTCTTATAGGTCAATAAGAAGTTCTAGTTTAGGATAATATTATTTAAGAGTTACAAAAAATGCAGGAATCGCAGGAAAAATACATAATGTAAACCTCTTTTTATCGAAAAAATGGGGAGGATACGGAAGGTTATTTATCCACCATTTCAAGTAAATCTTAAAATGTCAAAGTATTAGCTAACTCGTACAGGATATAACAAATAGGATTGTGATCATTTATTACCCCAAATAACATTTTTAACAGCACAATCACGATTCTAAACGAGCTATTCCACTACGAAATTTGAAAACGTCTTCCGAAAAAACTGATTTTTCGGAAGTATAAAAAGACATATTTTAAAGTAGTACCAATTGACTTTCTAGCTTAAGATATGTACTTTTAGGAACATTATCATTTTTTTAATAATCATTTATAGTTTCTTTATAATTTTGAATGAAAAAGGTTCTATTTTGCAAAAAACGCTCGTCTTTAGGAATAAGGCCTCTTAACATCGCAAACCAGGATATAAGCTCTAATCTAGTTAGGTTCCAGATTATTCATAAGCAAGTGACTAGAACACACCTGAGCTCGTATATTATGATTGTTTACTACGAAGCTGCATGCGGCAGCCCCGAAATAGTGTGTTCAAAATCAAGAGGCGTGTGGCTGGTTCATTACCGGTACTTTAATATTAACGATATGTATTATCTACAGCGATTTATAATGATTTGATAGTTCGAATTTATAATTTTTTAAAAACAAGAAGTGGGATTCAAAAATTACAAAAAGTAAGTGAGGGTGGCACCATCAATTACTTACATGTATTGTAACAGTAAGTATAACGGGTTGGCATTGATTGTTTACCACGTTATCTATTCGCGGATTAGCAAAGCAATCTTCTTCTCTTTTGGTAATAAGTGCAATTTCCATGTTTTTTTTTTCGTATGAAATAAAAACAAAATAATATTTATATCATAAGTTCATTATAAATACCGTAGACTTAGCATTCTTGCCTAAATCGATAACATTATGATACTGTATACTGGCATACAATACAATACAATACTCTTTATTACACACCTAACATAATAAGGGACTGTCATACAAAGTAATGCTTACAGCCTCGCAAAAATTAGAAATTAAAAACTGGCAACATCGTAGTTTCTACTCTTTCAAAGTGTTCTGTTGCCAATAGTGGCAACAAAAAAAACACGAAAAAGCGTAGAAATTGTCTTTACAATTACTAAGCTTTTTTGTACTTCCTTGACAGGCAGTAGTGATTCAAGTCATAAAAAAAATATTTGTTATGAAAATACTAAAAGTGTAAAAATTCAGGTATGTCCGTTGAAGTGAAATTAACGTTTATGCTGTGGCGACGTCTATTTAAATTGCTCGCCCGAAATGGTTTATAAAAGTATTTAAGCTGTAGCTTTTTCTTTTTCTTTAAAAAATCTTGCATTTCTGCTTGTGATTTTTCCACTAAGATTTACTGCAATTTTTTACTAAACATCTGTCTGATATCTAGTACAAGGCTATCTCAAAGCGCTCAGTAAATCATGTCCCGTGGTCGAACATTTATTCCGACTTTATGCTGCAGTTAGTTATGCGAAATGGTTTAGAAAGTTCGGTTTACAGTGCATATGCGACGCTCGTTTTGCTTTGGAGTTAGTGAACTTTATGAATTGTTTTTTGGGCAAATCCAGCAACAAAACATTACCATTTTTGTTTAATTTTAGGCAATAGAAGGCAAAAAATAGGTCAAACTAAAACTATACACAATTTCAAATACCCACATTTACACCTACATCCATACAGAATTGTATGAAAGCCTAGAAAGAGTTTTTTAAAAATAATGATACAGCAAATTACAGTGGCAGACCCAAATGACCCTTCCAACTAATAGCTAAGCCATAATAAACGGTTGCGGTTCGGTAATGTTTAGCTACCAATTAAAAGTTGTATTGAACACACGATTAGCAAAAACTGCACACGCACCAATCGACAGGGGAGATAAATGGGGGGCAAGTTTTAATTACTTCAACCACGGGGTGAGATTTTGGCGCAAGGATGGAGTGATGGCGGAACGAAGATTTGAGCGCAGCGTCCGAGTATTTTCTTCAATTCTTGTGAAATTGTGTACCTACCAGATAACATGATGAAAACATTTTTTCGTATATCTAAATAAAAAATTGTACGAAACGATAAAACATCAGCGCTATGAGAAACCATAGATATAGCTATGTCTGTGGCGTTAAAGAAAATTGTGCACAACTCAAAAAACGTGTAATTTTCACTATTACATTTTCACTATTACATGTAATCTCTCTACAGTGGATAGAGCCAGTTGTATTGAAGGTAGGTAGGTAAGATTATACAGATTTATATGGAAGCTTATTTAAACAGTTGTGATTCTTACTACTTATTAATCTTATTATCACTGGTCTTGTTAAAGAAAAGTCCATTATGACACTGATCTTACAAAAAGTGTATAGGTGAAAAACTTAAGAAAGTCACCTGCTGTATGTGTGAGTGACGTGTTCGAATAGGCGTTTATTTTGTTTGTGTTACTAATTTTAAATATGTGTTTTCTATTCGAACACGTTACTCACACATACAAGAGGTGACTTTCTTAAGTTTTTCCCCTATACATAAGTACCTATTTATAAAAAGTTTTTGGTATAAAAAAAATTGCATAGATTATAAACTGAAATAGATACCATACACTAAAGAAAAATCGATCAAGCCCACTACTGGTGGCGAAGCCGGGAATCGAACCCAGGTCTCCAGCAAACGCGGCTGACGTCATAAACCGCTACACCACCCCGACCGCCCGAGATGGTTGTCCATTTCAGTTTATAATTTATATAGTAGTGTTAAACAAAAAACCAAATCAAAAAATACTTAATAAAATAATTTGATTTGTTCCCTGCATTGAAATTGCATAGACTTACGATCCATTTTGTACCTAGAGCTATTTTTCATGTACCTAATCTTAAAGTTCGAACCGAGAGCCATTCTTTCCTAAAGTTACTATTCTCTTGCAACTTAAACTGTCGTCGAAATCTACTTTAACTAATCGGTAGCTAGAAATCTACTTCGCAACGAAGGCGATAAACAACCTGAGAATTAGATTAGGTATGAATTTCTACTTGGAATTTTCCCAATATACATAGAATTCTAATTTGAACTTTGCATTTTCATCTCAGATAGAAACAGGAATAAACTGACATTATGAGTGCGATCGCGGCCAATATATGAGATGCAATGCAGCAAGAGCAGCATTGAAGTATCCAGCAATGTCCACGTCTAACTAAAATAAATAAATATTATTGCACAATTTGACTGAGTCCCACAAAGGTAACGATAACGTCAAGGTTTGCGATGACAACTATGAATATGAAAATTATGTAAATAGTAATCAAATATGAATGACAACAAGCCAACAATACAGAATATAAAAAGAAATACAATATTAAGGAGTATATTTGAGTGGACACAAAATAATAATGAAAAAAATAATCATTTTTAGTGACGAGGGAAAAAGTTAGCTTACGAGACTCGGCTCTTACGTCACATAGTACCGCATTACTATTGAATCGTCATTAATAATAGCGTAAGTGACATCTGTCATATCATTAATATCACTAGGTATCTTTGCGCGTGGGACGGCATACTTTTGGAAGGTGCTATCACGTTTCTGTTGCTGTTTGTACATCGGGTTGTTGTTTGTACAGTCAGCAATATGCTACCCGATGTAAGTAGCGAATGAAACAAGGCACCAAACATATCTGACATCCTTCTCCAAGGAAAGATAATAAATCTATGGTACAGTTTGCGGTTAAACATGTCAAAGTTTTTTTTTTCTTTGTATAGGCGCATCTATTTTTATTTAGCGGTTGTAAAATGGTAGTTACCTGAAGCGTTATTTAATCCACTACTTTTAAAACTGACTGTACAAAAAATAAAAGTATTATTATTTGAATTTGATCACTTTCTAAAAATACCGCATATATTTTTACGTAACTACTTCCTTATTTGTTCCAAAGCAGTACTGTATGATTTCCTTCATTATATTCACAGAAGCCTCGCAAAACACCTCGCAAATTTTCTTTTTCCCGGAAAGTTTGGAGTGCACGAGTGTTCTGTAAATTAACCTTAAACTCTTAGGTAACTTGTACATATCCAAAATGGTTATAGTATAGTCAGTTTAATATATCACAATGAGGAGGCACACTGGCACACCGACATTTTTATCCCGCCAGGCGACGCAAAGTCATGCAAAGTCTAGGCATGTCATTGTCATTCATTATGTGAGAGAGAGAAAAAAAATATCATCTTCACACTCTCACGTATGAAATTATTTATCTGTGCAATGGACTAAATAAGGTGGCGCCGTTATCCCGAGGGGTCGAAGTGTATCCGTAAGGGCGGCAGATTTAAGATAAGATAACCTAGAAGAATAGAAACAGCTCATCATCCTTCCGTTATCCCGGAATTTTGCCCCGGCCCATGGGAGCCTGGGGTCCGCTTTGACAACTAATGCCAAGATTTGGTGTGAGCACTAGTTTTTTCGAAAGCGACTGCCATCTGACCTTCCAACCCGAAGGGTAACTACGATGCCGAATTATTGGAATTCACGAAAGTCACGAAACGAAGCGCTAGTAGATATTTCTCATCGCGATGTTCTCCTTCACCGAATATAAACAGGTAATTTACAATATTACTAAACGAGCAACATTTAGTAAGTACAATTAGTACAATTCAAGCGCGAAAATGAGGCATTTCGAAACGAATGACTAAATTAAAACAACTGAAAGGAGTGTTTCACGAATTCCATTTGCACACGTGTGTAGTGTACTATGAGCTGCAAAAGTCCATGGCGAATTTATCAATGAATTCATTCATAATTTCTCCATGCACTTTTGAAACTGATAGTACATTAGTACGAAGTTTAGGGCCCTTTGAAGTTTCGGTTATTCACATAAAATACTGCTTTGCTTAATAGTGGGAGAAAGTAGCACCATTATATACTGTATATTTCTAACCATAATTCAATACGGCCTTACATGTTTCAGGTCAGAGAGCAAAAAAACTATTATTTCTAAGTAGTTGAAAGATAAGCAATATACAAGACCTCAGCAATTATTTGTATTCGCAACACAACGCAACTATTTGCCCTGGGAGTTATTGCGTTTGTTTACTCAAATGAACAAGCTGATGGGTCGCAATTGATAATTTAATTTATTAGCAAAACGGCGGCAGAATACGCAAGTTGGCTTTCTGGTCTAGTAAATAAAGAGCTGACAAATCGTTATGAGTTAATAAACTTGCAGTTGTTTTATCACTCCCATCCATACATGTAAAAACAGGCGTTTACTACTTGTTATTAATAACTCTAACTTGGGTAATATGACTTGAACTCACGGCCTTTGTCGTATATGATTGAAAGTTTGGCAGACTGTGGAAGGGGGCTAAAAGTAACTTTTCAGTACAGATGGTGTTTTTTTTACGCACTAGTGCGAGAAGTGGTTCATTTCTTGTCAGGTCGAAACTTCGGAGGGCCATCTGTACTGAAAAACGTCGTACGATACACGTGCGAAAAGGAAATTCGTAACTCGTGTCGATTACAACCGTGATTCGGTCGTGTTTTAATTTATCGCCACTCGTTTAGAACTTCCTTTTTTAGGCACTTGTATCTTAAATGTACTATTACTCAGATCTTTAGTTATACCTTGAATGAAGATGAATACGGGTGGACAGACAGGTAAAATAAAATTAGTAACAGGATCGTAATAGTTTGAATACGGAACCCTAAACATTTCACGCTAAGATGTATCGCTAAGTGGAACTAGAGGACTACATCATGGTAATATCGCCTTACAGAATATTAAAGCTCATTTCTACATAATTAATCATAACCAATGTTAATTCTAAAATGTCTTACTTATTAAACGACTCAGTTAGGAAGCCATTAAAGGAAAATGAAGTCGTAAACACAACTTCTATATTCTACGTGACGATAAAGAACGTCACGAAGAAGCGATTATTGAAAACGTTTTGTACCGAGGACCTTTAGTGCCTAAGCAGCGTTTTTATAAATGTAGCATTGCGAAATATGCCAGTAAATTTGCGATTATTAGCGAAAGGTGTCGTTAATATTACTTCACTTCTTTACACCGTATTTTTATTGAATTCACTTAACTTCGGCATATAGTTAGGTCCATTATAGGAAACATTAATAGCATAGGTTGTTAGTTTTTTTTTTAATTCGTAACTTTTTTCTGAGAAACACCATGCACCTGCGATAGATATTACATCAATTGCTGTCAAGAAACGGGCTTTGTGTGTTCGATATGCGATGGACATGTAATAGTTTTGACACTTGCTTAGTGTGAGTTAATTGTAAAGCCCGTTTCTCAATCAGTAATTAAAGTAACATCTATCGCAAGTGTATGTTTTTTTTAGAAAAAAAATACGAATTTAAGAAAACTATGCCATTCTGTTTCCTATAATGGACCTCTATGCCGAAGTAGACGGAAATAAATAAAAACACGGTGTATATTAATGTAACTTAGGTAATTTTCTCGCAATCAATTCCCGTAAAATATAAAGTTATTTCATTTTTAAAAGGCCCTTATTTACATTAATGACCTATTATGTGAATATTTTTTGCCTTTCTTTGCTCTGAGTTACTCAACCAGACAGTTGGCACTATTCTTGGATGGATTGGACGCAGCTAAACTTAGCATGAGCCGACATCAACATAGCTGATTTTTGGTAAAAGTTTCAACCATATTTGGTTTTCTTTCTCTTTCTGAAGTTTTTAATACAAAAGGTTATTTAGTTGCAAAGTTTGAAATAAAAATATAGTCAATTTGTACATTGTTCATAGCTATACCTACCCTAACATACTTAATTCAATATCATTACATTCAATTTTAGACAGGAATCGGAATTGTTTTAGGTATAGGTTGTAAATCCATACTAATATAATTATAAATGGTAAAGTGTGTGTGTCTGTTTGTTTGTCCGTCTTTCACGGCAAAACGGAGCAAGGAATTGTCGTGATGTTTTAAGTGGAGATAGTTGAAGGGATGGAGAGTGACATAGGCTACTGTTTGTCTCTTTCTAACGCGAGTGAAGCCGCGGGCAAAAGCTAGTATAAAATATATCCAATCTTCATTACCCATTCCATAACCAAAAACCTTTAACACACGTAGATAACGAGAATGTAAAAGGCAAGGCAGAATCCTATTTGTACCTTCGAAGGCAAAGGGGTGTTTCATAAACGGCTTTCATTTGCAGCCGACAAAAAGCGAAAGGAAAGGTTCGAAATATCCGAATGGGGTCTACGAGTGAATTGATTGAATTTTAAACTTTACCCTGTAGCTACAGGATTTGCTTCCAAGCCGGAGTTAATTACTTCGTCTGTTCGGAAACTAGAAACTCCCATAGTTTATAATTACATATATACTGGTTAAACTGTAGAAGTATGTCGCCTTAGCTTTGATCTGTTAGTCGATTAACGTTTGAAATTTTTACTTTTGTACTTAAAATATAAATGCATATAAAGCATGGTGGCCTCTTATATTATTCAGTCATTATTAACTATCAATTTTCACATCATTTTGAAGCTCTATCAATACTGAATTATTCCATGTTGATTCTATCAAGCCTTGATTCAATCAGTAAGTACATCCGTAAAATATTTAATAAATAAAAATGTGGGGACTAGGTACCGTCTGCCGGAAATAACATTGGATACCGTTTTATTAACCCCCGACGCAAAAACGACGGGTTGTTATAAGTTTGACGTGTCTGTCTGTCTGTCCGTCTGTCCGTCTGTCTGTCTGTCTGTCTGTCTGTCTGTCTGTCTGTCTGTCTGTCTGTCTGTCTATTTGTCTGTCTGTGTGTGTATCTGTCTGTGGCA
Source organism: Leguminivora glycinivorella (assembly GCF_023078275.1). Lineage (NCBI taxonomy): Eukaryota > Metazoa > Arthropoda > Insecta > Lepidoptera > Tortricidae > Leguminivora > Leguminivora glycinivorella. The sequence goes on from NC_062978.1 coordinate 13,362,074, forward strand.
TCGTAGCTCCCGAACGGATGAACCGATTTAGATTTAGTTTTTTTTTGTTTGAAAGCTGAGTTAGTCGGGAGTGTTCTTAGCCATGTTTCATAAAAATCGGTCTACTATGTCACAGTCGAGGGTTTTTTCAAAATTTTAATTTTTCACTGAATTATTAGGCAGGCGTCCGGTTCTTTATTTCATCGCCCAGTATTTAGTCCATCACTTTCATCCATTAGTCTAGTTCATTTAAGATTCCATCAACTTTCCAATAGTCCTTGCACCTCTTGGCTGGTGGCTGGCTAACCGAAGACAATATTATCTAATTAACTAAATTGAAGTTATAAGGTCAAATCAAATTTCGTTCTAAACTACCTTATGTAGGTAGTAACAGTTGAAAACCAGCAAAGTAAATTCCGTCTAAAACTTGGTTCGTCATTGTGTAGTCGACTTAACAACCTACTCACTGGCACGTGTACTGAACTCCACAGAGCTTCACTGAGCCCTGTATTTAATTAGTAAAGGCATAAGTTTTGGAGTCAAACCTATTTAGTACATTGTACAACGACAACTCTCAACGAGGATAAAGTCACTTTGTTATTTTTTAGAAAAGTACATTACACTGAGCTCACTTTTCTAGGAATAGTTTGTACCTACTTAAACTCTTCACACATGACAAAATAAGTTTAAAAATTTAAAAATTTCGCATGAAAAAGTAATTTCACAGAGCGTCATTTTCGGGGAAGTAAAAACACACTACCTACCATTACCATTACCATTTAAATCCATTAAGAGCAGAAAGAACATTTTAAGACACATTTTTCAACGTAAAATGCCTGAAAGTAAAAATGGTTTTGAATAAATTGAGCACTTTTTCTGGAAAAGGCTTGAGGATGTTAGAACCTAAATATATTTATAAAAAAACATCGTAAATCGAAGGCAACGACGAGCCGCCAATACCCAGAAACAAGATGGTGAACTGTACATATTTTAGTATCAGGTTTTTATAAGTAGTTCTTTGTTACTAACTATAACTATATGCCCAATGCCTATGGCATGGGAACGTTTTTAACAATAGTTCAAATATTCGGAAATCATCACTGACATTTTTTTTCATGTTAAACAGTGCAAAATTAAGATTTTTTTTATGTTTTCAAGGCAGTTATTACAATAATGTAAGTGATAATAAATTCTAAATTTCTAAAATCCGTGGAATCGCCAAATGAAAAATTTTCGAAGTCAAAGTCAAAGTCCAACATTAAGATGTCATATTAAATATAAATATTTATACATACTGTCACATCGTTACTGAGTTCATTTTAATTGACCGTAGTTAATTAAAACTAATAATGTTATTATTAGTAAATATTCATCGTAATCCTATATTAATAATGTTGTATGTTATAGTTATAAATCGTAAGTAGTTAATTTTATCTTAATAGTATTTTTTTAGTATTATTATATAGGACTATGACAAAATTTAGTAATAACAACATTATTAACTATTGGATTTTCACTTGGAAAATTTTTCATCAGCGTAAAAATGAAGCTAAAGAATAAATAAAATATAAATATAACCTAGTATGTATACCTTGTGTCTAAAGTCAAGAAGCGATCTTAGGAGTGGCGCTCAGCAGGCGCCTTCATAATCTATAGAATTTATGTATCTCTGCTCAGCCTGTTTCTTGGCAGGACATTCAAGATCACCTGTTTTGTGATTGTGGGGCTTCTTGAAAAATCTGCAGGTCGCACATCGGGGGGCTCCGCTTTTTTGAGCACTCGTTGTCCGAGTGCCCCAAGTCGCCGCAATACCCGCACGTGTTGTCTGCCTGCTTACAGGATTTCGCGGCGTGTCCAAACTGCTGGCATTTGAAGCATCTGGTGACAATGGTGAAATCTCTCACAGGGCAGGAAGACCAGTTGACGAAAACTCGACTTTGGGATACTAGGGCTTTGCGTATCAAGCTTGGAACTTCGATGACGTAGTTGACGGTCTCAGCATCTTTTTTCCCCGATTTATGGCTAAGTTTAATAGAGGCTAGGAACTTATCTCTGGTGGTATCCGGCAATTTATCGGCAAAATTTTGCTCGAAAATGCAACTGAAAACCTCTTGTTCTGGCAGTGCAGTTGGTACGCCGACGATGACTATCCGGGGCCTGCAGGTGTTTTTTGAAACTGTTCCTTGAGCTTCTCTATATCAGCCTTGGATTCCGTGCTAATTATTACGCCGCCATTTTTAACCTTGCGTAAAGCTCTGACGTGAAGCTTCATCTGCTCAGGTTTAATAAGTTTTTGGACAAGGTTTTTTGTCTCCTCACTTGATTTCAACTTGTCAGTAGGGTAAATTGCTACTGAGCTCAAATTAGCGGGTTGGACCAGGTTTTTGGAGGTCCCCCCGCAGGTTGCTCACCTTGTCGTGGTGGAGGGGCTTAGTAACCGTGGCTTGGTCACCCACGGTGAAGCGAAGAGGCAACCAGGGCCGGCTTGTTGCTGGGTGAGCTGGCCCGAGGAGGATGCTCCAAGTGGGCTTCATAAGCCCGCTTGTGACGCATTGGCGGAGGACCGTCGAGGAAGAGGAGTGTCGGTATTGCGGTGAGCCGTTCTCCCTGTCCTCGGCGGCCGAGGTGGGATCGCAGGGGGAGAGGCGTGATGGTATAGCGGTGCGCCACTCTCCCTACCCCCTGCGACCTTGGCGGGGCCGCTCCGCTGTAGCGGCATTGGTGGGGCCGCAAGGGAAGAGGAGTGCCGGTATTACGGTGCGCCGTTCTCCCTATCCTTTGCGGCCGACTTGGTTAGCGGTGGAACCAAAGACCATGTCCACCGCCGGGCGCCGGAAGTCTTCTGGCGCCCATGGAACCTGCGGGTGATGGATCGGGAGTCCCATCACCCGCCTCAACGAGGTTCCGAGCTGGAAGGCCCTCCCGTGTTCCGAGGGCCTTCAGCGCAGTAAGCAGCCTAAGCAGCTTTCGAGAAGGGCCCGCAAGGGCAACGCTGACGGGGTATCGGAGGCCTACAACCGAGTGCCCGAAACCCCGTCCAAACAGCGAGCGGCGGAACGCCCCAGGGGGTTTAGTCCGTGCGAGTCGGACATACCCACTGGCTTCTCCCGGGCCAGTGGGATCCATAATGGATTCCCCCTGGGTCATCAAAAAAAAAAAAAAAGTTTTTGTAGGTACATCTGACCATATCGGCGAAGGAGGGCGAGTTCGGGGAAGGAGAGCAGGTTTTCGAGGACTTCTATATCGATTCCTGTAGGGCCTGGATACTGCACAATACTGTCTGGTTGTCTTTAAGGGAGTCAATAGTGTTGCGCTGCAGGCGAGCCGTCTGTTTCAGAGACTGATACAGGACTGCCATTTGAGATGTTCCTGAAGAAACTCCGCGGCAGATGCCGTGTACACGATTTTTTTGGTCCGAGTTTAATTTTCCTTCCTTAGCAATGGTGCATATCTCATTGAGGGACTGCTCGATGTACTTTATCCAGTACTGTATATCATGCGTCGATAGTACTTGCTCTTGGTCGTTGGGCGCTTGCGCATTCTCTTCAGCAGCGGGCGGCGGCACAGGGGTAGATGGAGGACTACGCTGTATTTTTGAACTCCTGCCAAAGGGGCTCTGGCCGTTACTATCCATTTCAATAAGTTATTTAGTTACTATTTAAACTAACATAGTCAATAAGTCTGCACAAAACACGCGTGACATAGAAACGCACTTGATGCATTCGCGATCGCGATCTGGGGCAATATTTTTGCACACGATTTAATTTGCGAGAAACAATTATAGCACGTCCGTTCGCAACGACAATACCTAGCAACAATATGGCGACTCTTCGGATTTTAGAACCACGGTATGCGATAAAAAGTCCTAAGCCTAGTGATAATCAATCACTTAAAACCATACTCAGCCTCCCCAGCAAACTTTATAACTGCGTCTCAGTGTTTGAACTCAAAACACTCAAACGTGGCAAATTGTCGAATAAGCTACAATAATAGTTACCCGGAACATTCTTCAGTCGGAAGGCAGAGTTCTATTTGTTTTATCAGAATTGATGCTTCGTAAGTTATGAATGTTATGATAGTGTTTCAGCTAATAATCACTTAGCATATGCTTCATTGCATGCATACGAGATAAAGATAATAATTATCTTAAGCGTTAGTGCAGTTGGCTGGCTTGAATGTGGATTATAATTTTATACCATTTCGTTTTTGCTGAATAAAAGACTCGTACATGTATTCTTTCGTAATAATTAGCCCAGAATTTAATTTCTTTAAATTTTAATAAATATTATCCATCTACATGTATATGTGTATCTACTTAGATTCTAAGTAGATACGCTGACTATATATTTTTTCGTGTCACATACCTTGTAGGCCATATTATCCTAGTAGTCTAAATTATGTTACTTTCTCTTTTTAGAATAAGAAAAAATTTAAAATTCGTCAGAAATTTTATTACTTCATGTAGATGAATAATATTTATTAAAATTTAAAGAAATTAAATTCTGGGCTAATTATTACGAAAGAATACATGTAAGAGTCTTTTTATTCAGCAAAAATGAAATGGTATAAAATTATAATCCACATTCAAGCCAGCCAACTGCACTAACGCTTAAGATAATTATTATCTTTATCGTTAGCTGTCTCTACTGCTCTTCCGTATTGGCGCGACAGATCCAGACTGCGTTTCGACCGGCGTCTAGCGTCAACGATTTTCATTTCGGCTAGGCCGGCAGGAACTGTTATGTTATTACAGCCAAAACTTTAACCTACGCGATCTTAGTCGCCTCGCCCACTTATGTAAGAAAGATTAAGGCGTATTTGCTTGATAGAATATTATTATGTACGTAAACATTTCCCGCAATAATATTTGTTGATCTTACCGAAATAGAATATATTATATTATGTTACTTGAGGGAAAACTATAGCCAATATTACTGTAAATTGAAAATAGCAAAACCGGCCAATTGCGATTCGGTTTCGCCCACCGAGTTTTGTACATACTTTGTCAATATACTTAAATTAATGTACCTACAGCGCTGCCTACGTCCTTCGATAAGACTCATTTTGAGCCAACTTATTAACTATTTAGACCCTAACTTCTCAAACCTTAGTCAATATAAGTGGCTTGGCTTTCCCGCATCAACATTTAAACACAAAACATTATGAAGCTTTGTCATCAACCACATCGTTTAAGTTTCTCTATACTAGTCATCGGTTATGCATTTAAATCCATAAAGAGCAGAGAAGAGCATCTATTCGTATTCGTACATGCTTATATTGCACCTTTTAGGTCCCAATCACATGAATAGCTACTTACTTACTCTGTCCAAAAGTAAAAAGACGCAACTGGTTTCGTGTAACCACCGATGCACGACGTTTTATTGAAGTTGTACGATATTCCAGGCTAAGTACGGCACGTGACTGGGACTCGTAAATTACGGCAGAGGTACTCTTAAAAGGCTCTTAGAGTTCGCTTATCGCATGCATAGTCAGCATCTCGGCACGGGCAGTACACTCGAAACGTCTAAACATTTTGAGAGAAGATTTTGTGAACAAAACCAACACCCATAGACTGAATTGAAATAGATATCATACACGAAAGAAAAAAAAACGGCAAGGCCCACTGGTCCCACTGGTCTGGCGGGCGTGTGGTCTAGTGGTAAAGACGTTAGCTGCGTAAGCTGAAGACCCGGGTTCGATTCCCGGCTCGGCCACCAGTGGGCCTTGCCGTTTTTTCTTTCGTGTATGATATCTATTTCAATTTATAATTTATATATAGTAGTGTGACTACTAGAAAAAAAAAGAACAAATCAAAAAATATTCATATATTCAAATATTCTCTATTCTAGTCTATTTTACTGGTAAAATAGACTAGAATAGAGAATATTATTTTGGCAACAAAATGTTGAAAATTATTGTGTAAACAATAAGTATAACATATTTTAAAACTTAAATTGTTATTTGCCACATTTGGAGGTTAGAATTTATATTTGACATGGAAACTTGCAATTCTTGAACCACTATTATAATGTACACAATACAGGAAGCCGATACGGACGGAGTTACCAACTAGTAACAGCATGAGTTACCAAGCGCAGCGATTTACTTCCATTGCTTAAAAATAACTAGATTACAATAAAATTTATTAAAAAAAAAAGTTTTGAAGATGCTGGCCATCTGTTAGTTACCAAAAATAGTTACATGCAAGACGAAGACACAAATTACAAGTTTTATTTTATCCACAAGTGATACGTACCACCAAGAATATAGTATAATTGATATAAGGAGATTTACTAACCTAAATAGCAGTAGTTAACAGTGGCGGGACGTGAAAATTTTTGATGGTAAAGCCGGAGGAGTTTTTGGAATCTGTTTTGTATGGACTTCTACAGATACTAGAGAATTTTAGGAAACCCGTTGGGAATAGAGTTGTATCGACGCTTCGCCACTGGAAGTTAAACTAGTTAATTTACAGAAACAGTTGTATAAACATGTGAAGTTTAAATTAACGTTGTGCCTTCCAGGCTAATTTGAACCAACACTGATATTACTTACTAAGACATTTCAATGATGTTATTTAGTTCTCATGAATACCGCTCCCATTTATTCTTTGCACGAATTAGCGCGATGAAACACACGGTAACTAAAAAGTAAATAATATGATCCAAGTATAAAACAGCAATTCCCGTCAACTTTGTACAAAAATTAAGGGAAAAGTTAAATTTGTTTTTATTAATTCCTATTTTGTTACCAAGATTTTGTTGATTAATTGAGATTTTATTAAGTTTTATTTCGTCATTAAGGTTCTCTAGTATCTATATTTTCTTAATTATAACAATTATCCTGTATATATCTTACGAAAGTCGAATTATATTACTAAATGTTGGTAACAAAATAGGATTAATTAAAATTTGCTGACGTGGTGTACAAAGTTGACGGGAATTGCTGAAAAGCTAAAAAACTCCGGGTCCAAGAGGAATTTCCTCCCACAAATGCCCTGGCTGCCGAATGAGTTCACTGTCAAGGGTTTTCACGTATTAAGTCGATACAGCGTTCGACATGTTTCGAACGCTATATCGACTTAATACGTGAGTAACCCGCTTAAAATATTTTTAAATATGTATGAGTCTCACGGGAGTTTTATGGTTTTCCGAGTGTTGCAGTATGGGGTTGCCCAAAAAAGCAGTGTACAGGTTTTTTTGGCAATATGCTCATATAACGCATCTCGCGGTGCAGGCGTGCATATAAACTACGATAACTGACACATATATTAGGCAGGCCGTACGCTTGTTTGTCACTATAGTTATTTAAAAAAATTGCACACTGCAAGGAACTATCAGTGAATATTCATGTTATTCAAGAAATTATCGGTATTTTGATGAAACTCTCGAACAAAGGAGCTAAGTTAAAAACTTCTTAAATGCATTAGGCTGATCCTGACATTAAATAGATATTAAGCTACTAAGTAGTAGACGTTAATGTAAACTTGCGCCGGTAAGTTTGAAGCAGGCTGCAAAAATAAATGGATTAATAGGTACCTAGTTCAGACTTCGTGTGCCTGAAATGGTGGTGCTATTTGGTGAGTGTAAAGTATTTGTGAGTATGTTTAGTAAAACGTCCCACTTTGTCGGTTACCATTAAGGCGAGATTTAGGTACTTGTATCTTTAGATGAATAAAATGACAAAGTGGCTTTATATCAATGGGCTGTGGGACGTTTTCCCGTGCACACTCACATTTTAAGGGTAGTTTGAGTCCGAGCCCTTGAGTTTTTAATAAAAGTGTACAGTGAGCTGCAAAAGTGTATGGCAAATTTATCACTTAACTCATTCATATTTTTTTCATAAGTCACTGTAACATAGTGTATATTGCCTTTAAAGCTATGTAATTTCGGATTTTAATGAGTTTGCAAGCCCTGTTTTCATTCTGCGTACAGAATATTCATTTTCTGTAACATTAACACTAACGATTAACGTATTCTAAAACATCAAACACTCTCGGTAGAAGCTTAACTAGTTAAACTAAAACTACTACAAAAAATATATACTACTACAAAAAATATATCTCGCTAGTGTAGTGTAAAACTTATATTACATCTTTAGCGTTAGATTTTTTTCCACTATGCTACACATAATCTACAAGAAAAATGTTAACGGAACATTAAAATTGAGATATTATGATTTTATAATTTGTACAGATGAAATAAGCGATCTTGTTTATCAAAACCAGTAATACGACCCGTAAAGAATGACTTACTTTTAAAGTATTCTCAAGGCAATATTTACAAGGCAAGGCGTATGACACGTCACACAAATAAACCCTAAAGTCGACTTCTGCGACACACACGTGGGTGGTGAAATTTTTAACCCTATTCCTATTAAAAAAACCTTCGGTCTGGTAGCAAACGTATAACTTATTCACGTTCGTTCTAAATCTGGAACCTAAATGGCCTTTGTATAATAAACATCACAGCAAATACTTGAAACCATCCATTACGTTACGCCTTTTCATCTCAGAAAATGTTGTTTAATAATCAAGTAAAATTGCTTTGATCTCGCGGCCCCAGTTAATTACATAAACATAATCTATATGGCAAAATAAGCTCTCAATATATGTTTAGCTGACAACAGGCGTTTAATAAATTTAGTTACAAGGATCACAATGTACGCTTTCGTTTATTGAGGATATTATATGTAGGTACTTACAACGTATCACACCGCACCGCGGTTAACTTTAGATCATTTTAGGGGAGATGGAGACTGAAGGGGCACACAAAACATCGGTACAAAATGAGCGTTATAAAATTTTAGCTTGTGGCGTTAGCGACAAGATAAACCTTTAACTTGTGGTTATGACACTTATGACAAAAGAAGCGGCAAATATGAACAACCATCACTAATTTATTGTCCATCTTTCTTTCTTTGAATTGGAATGAGACGTTGACAGGTCGGTATCGTACCGCTGTGTTAAAAGAGTTGTTCGAATCAGGTCAAAATTTCGAATTTGTCAAGTCAAAATATAGCTCTCATTAGGTTCTAATTTTAAGAATCCAATAATTTATCTTTTCCCTTTGTAACGGTCAAAATGAAAATAATCTTAGTAACCGTCGCCACACTGGTTAGAAAATACAAAGAAAGTTCCACTTTGCTTCATCAAAGACCGTGAGAAAAGTTAGAATCGAATTTCCGGCTACTGTTTTCAGTCGATGTAGGTCAAACGGGGCTATCAATGGGGAAATCTGTTTTAACCGACCGCCAGAAGAACGATTCGAAGAGCATAGGGAGCAAAGTTAAACTACTTAAGTTTTGATTGTTTGGTGTATTGAGTTTAGAACGACCTACTCAGTATATTTTTTAAATTACATTTTATTACGTTAAGTATTTACGTGCTCGTAATTATGTAAATTGTTAGATTTGGCTTTCCTATTTGGCATGCCTAGTCCAAATTAATTTTGAAGTGAAACTTCTTATGCGATTTCCAACTGACAGCGTTAGCCGCGACAGAAATCCTAAGCGTTAAACGTTTAACGCGAGGCCGCGAGGCGTTGGCCAATTTACAAACACTTTACAAAGTTTCACTTCTTCCACGCGGAGGGACTCCACGCACTATTTTTTTTTAACAATATGACCATGATTTAACATCGTATCAGAACATCAATTCCTACTTATTTTATTTAAGATTCGGGAAATTTCCTCTAATGCTATCGACATTTTTTGGTTCACTACGTGGGCGAGACGCACGATCACTGCATGACATCTAGGGATTGCAATCCGGTCTGATTCCCAATCCGGCCGAATCCGGCCGGATTTCGGCCCCAATCCGGCGGAATTTTACTATTCTCGTAGCAATATGCTATACTTCTCATATTATGCTGAAAACATGTTGTTGAGCTTGAAGTCCTACGTCACAATAGAGGTGCAAAGGGCCTTCACGAGTTCGCGCCGCGCCTTCCTATCTTCAGCTACCCTCGTGGTCTCGCTCCAGCTCGACCCGATCGCTCGTAGTCCATCCTCAACGGACCGCTTCCATGAGTTTCCAGGGCGCTCGGAGCCACGACTTGCATTTTGCGGTTTTCAGCCGAAAGCAATGGTTGCGTTATTTTGTTCCCCTCTTTGAATAGTGTGCCATCCATGTTCCTTTTTGTGTCGCGGTTAGCTACTATATACTCCATAGGTCTCGATATCGGATAGCGTCTGGCCAGAAAACGCGAAGGATCGACCACAGACCATGGCTCTTTGTCACTCTCCACCACTCCACATTATGCATCCCAACAAACAATCCCACAGATTTCACTACGGATTCCAAGACGGAAAGTGTAACGCGTTGCTTCAGCACATTATTTGACTTCCAAACGGCCTTCTAATGCAAAGAACATACGTACTAAAATATTTTTTGATTGGAAATCAGACCGGATTGCAATCACCTGTTGAGCGACGTTCAAATGTTGCCGTATTTTTTTTTGCACTATTTTAACATATCGTATTACATTACCGGATCCGGTACCGGATCCGGCGATTTTCACTGGATCCGGTGGCATGAAAAAACACCGGATCCGGCCGATGCGCCGGACCGGATTGCAATCCCTAATGACATCTTTCGGATATCATTCTGTGTCGGTATGTTTTTAAATTGACCAGTACGAAACCGTAAAAAGGGAATGTTAGGTTAAACTAAGCTTTCGTAACCTAACTAAGAGATTGTTGAGTTATAGTAATTATTTCATTGAAATATTGGAGAGAAGAAGCTCTTGTTTAGATGTATTTACTCGTCATCTTTAAAAGTGAATGAGAAGCGAGATGCAGTATAAATATAGTTCTGGCTGGTCTCAAAGGACTCGTCTTCCGAAGTGCACCTATTCATCTTAGTTGTTTAATATTAAAACAGCTACGGTATCGGAACTCCAAATAGCTCTGGAGAGATTTACCTTTAACCTTACCACGAGTTTGACACTGACATATGCGCTAGCATGTGCTTTACTTCCTTCCTTATATACATCTTGCTCCAAAGGTTATTGAAACGCGATGGAAGTTAATTAAGTTACGTATTACGCAAATACCTTTGTCTGTGTCTCGTGGTTAGGCTATTTTATTGTCTGATCTAATCACGATCTCTAATCAAATCAAAAGACTCAAAGACCCGCTTTGAATCACCTAACAATTATTAGTATAAATAATATATAGTTGGAGGTTGGCTGGTAGAAAACCAACACACTGTCCGCATGGTAAGCAGCCCCATTTGTTTTGTACATTTTTTTTATCAGACATATATTATGAACTCAACAAAAGCTTGTTTGTAATATGTACATTGTACAGATTAAAATCCGGATAGATATTAATTTACCTATTTACCACATCAACTTAAAATGTAAATTCAAAATCCACAATAGGTACCTACATATTGCTTTCCCTCTGTATACATACATGTAGAACCATGTTAACCCATCGACCTAGTTAATAAACATTTCTAAAGTAGGTACATAAATGTTTTTTATATCTCGGAGCTGTTCGCATTTCAGTCATGGATTATCTCCGTGGAGTAATATTTTTACTCGCTTCCGCGGGGAACAACTAAGGCGAGAAATATGTGTCGCGGTAAAAATTGAAACGCCTTTGGACGAGGGAGATTATGTTAGCATTTTGTACTGCGTGGGTTAGGGTTCGTACTCCGTAAACTTATGATATTGGTAATCCTATATCGTGGTTTTGGGTGCGGGAATGTTTTCACTCGTGATCTGAAATAGGTCAAAACTGTAGTGCTAAACACGATTTGATGACATGAAACACGATGCATATTGCATATTATTTTTCATTAAACAAAAAAAAAATATTGGCCTTGTGCCACCTTGAGAGCCTACTTGGGAAGGCCGAATCGAATGGACGCCGTCCTGCTGGTCACCCAAAATATCGTTGGGCGGATAGAGTGAAGGTTGACCTCCGTGAGCTCGGCGTCGGCGAAAGCTGGCGCGATACCGCTCAAGACCGAGCAAAGTAGCGTGCTCTTGTGTTGAAGGCCAAAACTCATTTTGGGTTATCGCGCCAGCCAAGTAAGTAAGTAAGCAAGTTATGTATTTAATTTTGACACAAAATCATATAAACTAGTAAGAACTAAAACAATAACATGAAAACTAAAATTATACATATAAATAAAACTAAATAACAAATTACATATTTATATAAAAAACCGGCCAAGTGCTAGTCGAACTCACCCAAAGAGGGTTCCGTACAAACTTTCAATAGTTAAAATAATCTCGTTTCTCAGATACTTAACTCTAAAGACTGTATACCAATATGTACTAATGATGAGTATTGTTGTGTTTAGCACCATCTCTCGGTGAATTTGCTAACTAATTTACGCGATATGTGTAGTATGTTGGGTTTTCAGGGATAATTCTTTATAATGTTAACCGATTTAGGCAGTTTTTATTTTATTTGAAAGAAGATATTTTATGTAAAATCTTTTATTCGTGTTAAGAACGATCAATCAACAAGAAAATCAACAGAATATAGTAAAACAAATACACAACAATTATTATAAATGAAATAAATATAGCCTAGAATATCACAGTCAGAAATGTCAGAATCACAAAAAAGATACAATACAGATGACAGGTACAGATTTCATGCTTATTACTACAATTAATATTAGAAATTTAAAAGTCACATTTTTATTAATTTAATTAATTTAAAACATTTGCATAATATTCATTGATCGAATAATAAGGTTTATTTATAAAATAGTCTTTTAATTTAGATTAAAATATCTTATAATCTTCACATGATTTTATGTTACCGTCCAAATTATTGAAAACTTTGACTGCTGTGTTATGTAGGCTTTTATCAAAATGTTGGAAATTAGATTTAATTGTTAATAGGTCATGCTTTACTCTCAAATTTCTAGAAGTATTTTGTCTACTTATTTGAAAACGGTCCTTGTTTTTAAAAACATATAAACATAAATGCATGCAAATACAATTATAAAATGACACACAAGAAAATCAACAGAATATAGTAAAACAAATACACAACAATTATTATAAATGAAATAAATATAGCCTAGAATATCACAGTCAGAAATGTCAGAATCACAAAAAAGATACAATACAGATGACAGGTACAGATTTCATGCTTATTACTACAATTAATATTAGAAATTTAAAAGTCACATTTTTATTAATTTAATTAATTTAAAACATTTGCATAATATTCATTGATCGAATAATAAGGTTTATTTATAAAATAGTCTTTTAATTTAGATTAAAATATCTTATAATCTTCACATGATTTTATGTTACCGTCCAAATTATTGAAAACTTTGACTGCTGTGTTATGTAGGCTTTTATCAAAATGTTGGAAATTAGATTTAATTGTTAATAGGTCATGCTTTACTCTCAAATTTCTAGAAGTATTTTGTCTACTTATTTGAAAACGGTCCTTGTTTTTAAAAACATATAAACAAATACAATAAAGGTAGAGAGAGACCACAGTTAATATTTTGTATTCAACAAATAATCCTCTATGAGTGACGGGCACACGTGAACACCCAGCCAGATATCTTAAAGCTTTTTTCTGTTTCAAGAGTATCTCATTTATATTTCCACTATTACCCCACACTTCAATGCAATATTTCATCACACTTTCAAAATGAGCAAAGTATACTGTTCTTAGTGTCTCTCTATCTGCTATATAAGAAAGACTATTCAAAGCATAGCAGGCACTGCTAAGCTTGTTAACAATTTTGTCTACTTGCTTGTGCCATCTCAAAAACGGATCTAGTTCCACGCCTAAAAATGTTACACAGTCGGATTTGGCGATAGGTATGTTGCAGATAGGATCAGGGCTATTAAAACCACGCCGAAAGATCATATAGAAGCTCTTGGTAGAATTAAGTCTTAAGCCATTCCATTGAAACCATTTATATAGTTTAGACCAACAGTCTTGCATTTTTAATTCAAGATCGTTTTCTGTATGAGCTTCTATTACAATACTGGTATCATCGGCGTAGAGGTACGGCATTCCATCGGTTAGACATTGTGGCAAATCATTGATAAATATGATGAAAAGCAATGGGCCCAGTACGGAGCCTTGCGGAACGCCGTACTTTATGACCCTTTCTCTCGACTGCACTGCATCTTCAGTTCCTTTAATCTGAACATATTGAGTTCTCTCGCTCAGATATGACTTCAGAAGGTTCCAGGCAGTTCCGCGTATACCATAACACTCTAATTTGCTGAGAAGTATTTCATGATCAACGCAGTCGAATGCCTTGGTAAGATCACAAAATACTCCACCACAAAGGAGCCCGTCATTGAGACATAACATTACTTGAGTGACTAAGTCAGTTACAGCAGTAGATGTATTTTACTTCTAAAGCCGTACTGACGTCGAGAAAAAAGGTCATTATTTATAAAGTGCCTTTCCAATCTAGTATACAAACACTTTTCAAATATTTTAGATAGAATCGACAATATTGATATGGGACGGTAGTCATTTTAATAACTATAAAAAAATATTTAGAACCTATACATCCACAAGGGTGGGTAAATTAAAAGTTAAAGTCTGAAAAGTTTTTTGTTAATTAAAAAAAAATGCAAAATACAGACATGATTTTATTTTTCTGTAATATTCAGGATAAAAACAATGTTTCGTAAAATTATTTTTGTAAAAAATAGTGTCGATATGTAAAATCTAAACTCTTTCTAACGATACCCCACTTGACCTATTAACTTGATATTTACAGTTTACTCCCCTTTCATTTTGGCCATTTTCTATAATTAATATTCATAAATTAAAAAAATATATACTTTTAATTTGTAGAAGTTAATAATAAAGACTGTATCGTTAAGTATAAACACAACTTTGAGTAGCCGTATTTATTTTCTATTATATTTTTTTCTTATAACAAGTCATGGGCTTAATAAGTTACATAATAAGGTGCGCATTTTGTCCTAAATAGAAACTCGACGTGAAGCATGTGGTTTAGACAGTATTGACTTAATCTTCCCGAGTAACAATTACGATTTCGGACAAATGCTACTAGAAAATTCACAAACTGCGTACAAGACGATACGATTGCGAAAAAAAATTGTACGGTGCGAACCTCAACTACACATGATCCACAAAGCAGAATATCTGGACATAGTCTAGCCACTGTTATTAAAAAAAAAAATCGGATCTGTGTATGGCGGCCATTTAGAGAATGTGGCATGGCGCTTACGCGAACTTCGACTTTGATGTCGAATTTATCTATCATACAGTGTTTATATCGATCTGGTTTAGGGACTGTTCAAACACCATGAATGTCTAGTAGACTTTGGCCTATGGCTATTTTTTTATCTGTTTCTCTTATCCTGCTTGCATCAAAAATTTACGGCAATCCGAAACGTTGCTCAAAAATGCGTTTTTTTAAATTATATAAATTCACCGCATTTATTCTGCAAGTGCCCTATTGAACAACCATGAAGAGGACTCTTAAAAAATATGTTTTGGCAGCATATTAACCTTTGTTTATTGAAATCGTACTAATGAGTCATTGGAATATTCTCAAATTAAGCCAGATAGGGGTTGTCCCAAATGTATTTGCTAGACCTTAATGAAAGTACCATAAACTCCCTAAAATAAAATCAATATCAGACCTTCTCATATCAAATAGTGCTTACCAATACCTTCAGATCATACTCTCGGAACATAATAATACAAAATTATGCACATGTCACAACATTTAGACTAGGTTTTTTTGTCCTTATACTTAACGATACAGTCTTTATTCATAACTATTCCAAATTTCAAATAATTACCATAAGTAGTTATCGAGATATTTAGTAATGTGGCAGATGGACCGACAGACAGACGGACAGAGCGGCGCCATAAGCGTTCTTTTTGTACTATTTTGGTAGGGAACCTTAAAAAGCAAGCAGGTAAGTTGTGCCACCTTAGATTTTGATTTTTGTCGGGGTCGGGATCTTATGAGTCACTGTCTGTCTGGCAGAATATCTCCACATGAAACGCTACAAGAACGCACGCATCCGGCGAGATAGTCTTCATGTAGGAAGTACCGTCTATCGTGGAGTCGACAAGTTTCGGTACCTTGGATGCACTGTAACCGATACTAACACCAGAGAGGAGGAAATCCAAATACGCATCCAAAACTCCTTGCGGTGCAGTGCAGCCCTTCATAAAGTGTTAGTGTCCAGGCTTCTCAGCAAACATACTAAGCTACGGATATATAAAACCGTCATACGGCCTATCCTTATGTCACTAACACTACAAGAAGAAAGTCAGCTCCTGGTAGCAGAGAGAAAGATTTTTCGCAAGATCCTGGGACCTATTCAGAGAGACGATGGCACCTGGAGGATCCGAGATCGAGGAAAATGCCGAGATCGAGGAGTTAGTGGCCGTAGCCAATATCATCGGCGAAACGAAAGCCCACAGACTTCGTTGGTTTGGTCACTTAGTTGGTGGCCGTCCGGCGGGTCGACCCAGGTATCGCTGGGAGGACAGTGTGGTGGCGGATCTGCGTCGGCTTCAAGTCAGTGACTGCCAAGAGGCTGCGCAGGATCGAGACAAGTGGCGATCTCTCGTTTCGGAGGAAAAGATTCACTTTGGATCACTGAGCCAGAATAGTTAGTTTAGTTAGTCTGCTTTTATTCCGGACGCACGGGCAATGGCAGCATCCGCTCGGTACATGCTAAGGGACATGTTTTGTATTCGACTTCGAGCACGTGGCTCAAAGGTCCGGAATATGGTCCGCCTAATGGAAAGCAGTCACAGTAACCTATGGACGCCTGCAACTCTAGGGGTGACACATGTGCGTTTCCGACCCATTAGAAACTAGTACACACCTTTTTTGAAGAACCCCATACTGTAGTTCATCGGAAATACCTCGGCATCGAGCTCATTCCACAGCCGGAGCGTCCACGGGAAAGCGCACGGTGCGCGACCATTTAGATTGCAAGATGTGTGGATGAGCGCCCTGTCGATGGCGAGCGGTGCGATGATGAAAAGTGGACGTTGGCATTATACTAATAACTATTCCGTGATGGAAAAGACAAACGAAGTTATAAAAACACTAAATCTATATTTAAGCTTTTAAAATTACCAGTAGTATATGGATAGCTTTCACATTTTATTTTTTCATAATATTTTATTTTATCACAATCAGTGCTATAAAGAATTCAATTACATCAAATTCCATATGGTCACTTTCCTTGTTTAGAAACAGTGCTTACCTACGTGACGAACGCTTACTCTGGGGGATTTAGGATTTCGGTCTCAATAGAAAGCATTACTGAATTTCTTTCTTATACTGTTTAGGTACATCTAACTAATACTCGACTATGTTGTTTATTTTATTGATGATTGAAACATACCTAACTTACGAGTATTTTAGAATGAAAACATAAAAATTATCCTGACTTTTATGATTGAGCCTATGAAAACATAATATAAAGCTGCTTTTACTAATGGTTTTTACTAAATGTAGGTACCACTAAATAATAGGGTACTGTTAAGAATAAGTATACACTTATTGTTAGAACTTAGACAAAAATATAGGGGAAGGTAGCAGCAATCATTGGACCACTTATGTAACTTCGTTGCTCTGTAATTTATAGATTTTATGTAAAAAAATAAAACTACTTTGATAAGTTTTAACTCTTGACATATATTTTTGAACTACCTTTTTCACAATAAAAACAGTGTAATAAAGGTTTTCATAGGCCGTTGCCTTCTTTGGACCAGAGTAGCCGTTCATTGGACCACAAAGTCGCCATCAACAGACTTAAGAAATTTAGACCAATGGTCCAATCAAGGAAACTTATGGAAATCGACATAAAATACATTTTTTTGGAATATTTTTTATTCAAATTTTACAATTAAAATATATACATATATATTATTTTCATTTGTATTAGTTTTTTTCTTAAATATTGTATATTTACGCACGGCTGAAGTATTAAAAATTCTAAAAAAAAAGTTGCCATGATTGGACCGGTCAACATAGCGGCAACTTGGTATCATATCACAAATAAAAATATTAAAAAATAGAGAAAACAAATGGCTGTTGTTTTAAATTTGCTCATTAATAAAATAAATGTATAAACATTATACGTCAACATGCAAATTCAATTGCAAATGTAATTTAATACTTATGTGATTTTATTCCTTCGCGTAAATTAACTTCTCCAGCGCTCGAAACACACTTGGACGCGTCACGAATTTCCGGGAAGCAAGGCGCGACTGAGATTACGGGGTGGCCCAAGATGAAGCCTAAGGTCACCTTGTACCTTAATGGATTCCGTCTAGCACGATTAGATTTTGAAATATTTAAGTGATCCAATCAAAGCGCTGGTCCAATGATCGCAACCTTCCCCTAATTAGGTAGTATAGTATGAATTTTCTGAGAAGGATTTTTGGCTTTTGTCGTAATCTGTTTAACAAAAGCCTTTGTTCTATTATTCACTGCGGCTAGCTCCCGTCTTCACGGCACGCGATAAAGTCTCAGTGTAGTTAAAAATCAACTATCACAATAGCAATAAGGTTCAAATGTATGAAACAGATTGCAGTATGCAGGTAACTTTTTTTGAAGATTGCAAAACGTGTTATCTCAGAAAGGGCTTTTTATAGATTTGAGCCTTCTTACTATCATGAAAGTTGCTTTTGAACTACACAGACTATAGCGCGTGCCGTGGAAACGGGATCTAGCCGCTGTGAATAATAGAAACAAAGGCTTTTGTTTAACAGATTACGGCAAAAGCCAAAAAACCATCTCAGAAAATTCATACTATAATATTGTTGGGACATGATACCCTTTAGGGCAAAGTAAAGTTAGCATAGTTAGTTATACAAATATACGCACTTTGTTACTTATGAAGATAGGAGTCAATCGATTATCCGTACAAATGTAGTCTTGTCCGATTTGCCTTCGTTTTGTTACGGAAACGTACGAACGTGTCATGCTATTTCAGTCAGTCTCAGTACAAGATGTACCTGACATTCACCGAACTAGCATGACAAATACGAACGTTTCCGTTAAAATACGAAGGAAATCCGTTTCGCACTACATCTGTACTCGCATTTCATCAACTGATATAGACTTTAGTAGACACAACAGTGTTGCCACTTTTTGAAGGCGAATTGGCGACAAAATAAGTAGTCAACTAAGCAACAAGAAGTTCTAGCGAAGTGAACATAATTTGGGAGATGAACATTTTATGTGATTCTTGTAGGGATTTTATAAGTGGAGATCTCTATTATCTATCTGCCTGAACCTTATCCAATTTACTTGGGGTCGGCCTTCCTTGTCCTTTTTTTCCACTCAGCACGATTTAGTGCCATGTTTGGGTCTAAGTTCAAAGATCTCAGGTCTCTTTCTGTACCGTCGTCCACCGTCCACCAAGTGGTGGAGGGTCTTGGAGGAAGTGGAGATCTCTATTAGGTACAACCAAATAATTAGTATGGTTGTGCACTTGGGAGACGATATGAGTTTTTAATTTTAATTCTGGGTGAACATTTTGGTTTCATCATCAATAATTTCATCATCATTATCAGCCTATCCTCGTTCACTGCTGGACATAGGCCTCTCCTAATGCACGCCACTGCTCCCGATCTTCAGCTAATCTCATCCAGCCCGCACCAGCCAACTTGCGGATGTCGTCACTCCATCTTATCACAGGTGTGCACCACGTTTGCCGAGTCGCGGAGAACATTTTGGTTTATTGGAAGGAAACCAAACCAATTGATATTAGAATTATTTGACAGACTTTGAATGTTCTTCGGCTAGAGAAGGGGCTCGTATAAAAAGCGACATAATATACAGATATAGACTTCGCTCAATTTCACTGAGTGTAGAGAACAGAAAATAGGCAGATTCCAATTTGAGTACTCATTATTGTATACGTAAAGTTTTGCCTTTTGTTATGTCCAATAACAAAATCTGATGAAATAACACGCCTGACACACAGCATTTAAATAGTAGTTTTATGTTTGAGAGCAATTTCACGTTACTATAAAAACGTGCGTATTTGCTCAGGTTCTCGAGAAAATAGTTTATTAAAATTCAATTTACGGTACACACAAAACACATATCCAATTTATTTCAAACCGATTTACCCCCGTACCATGCCAGGCTCTCTAGTTTTTGACAGTTTGACAAATTGAATTTTGAAAAATTCGCTTCCTTTGCGTATGTGCTTCGCTTCTAGTACTTATTTCATTTCATTTCATTTCATTTCAAATTCATTTCAAATTCATTTCATTTCATATAAATGACTAGCTTTTGCCCCGCGGCTTCGCCCGCATTAAATTCGAAAATTGCGGAATGCTCCATACAAACCCCCCATTTTAGACAAGTGGGGGGTTAGAAAGAGACAAAAAGTTGCTTATGTCACTCTCCATCCCTTCAACTATCTCCACTTAAAAAATCACGTCAATTTGTCGCTTAGTTTTGCCGTGAAAGACGGACAAACAAACAGACACATAAATGGGAATGTATAATATTAAGTATGGATTTTACAGGAACTCATTAGTCAATACTGAAATTAATTGTTTAAAACACTATGATTACCTATACTGAGTCATAATATAAAAGCTTCGACACTTTAATTCATTGAAAATACTCGTACGGTTTCCCTGAATTAATGTTTTACTCTTCGATTCATATAATTATTTAAAACACAGTTGCATTATTCGTTACTGCATAACGTATTTCACCATTACTCATACATACCATTACTCGTAATTCCGCGTTTACAACTACGCATTATACATTAAGTTAAATAATCATGAAATGTATATAATTCATGAAAATGTTTAGGTACATTACCTAAGAAAGGTAGCCTAGCGGTAAGTACGTGCGACTTTCGTTCCGGAGGTCGCGGGTTCGAACCCCGGCTCGCACCAATGAGTTTTTCGGAATTTATGTGCGAAATATCATTTGATATTTGCCAGTCGCTTTTCGGTGAAGGAAAACATCGTGAGGAAACCGGACTAATTCCAATAAGGTCTAGACCCTTCGGGTTGGATTGTCAGATGGCAGTCGCTTTCGTAAAAACTAGTGCCTACGCCAAATCTTGGGATTAGTTGTCAAAGCAGACCCCAGGCTCCCATGAGCCGTGGCAAATGCCGGGATAACGCAAGGAGGATGATGACCTAAGAAAGGTATTCTTGTAACGTCCTGAAGTCTACATTTATAATCTGTCCTCAGAAATAAATATATACTTAAGGTCAATACGGGTAAGTGTGTCATAAGGCGAAGTTTAACCTCCTGGATCCCCCGGTCCTCACTTGAGGACATAAGATCAAAAAAAATCTCCTGTGAAATGTCAAAGCAGCATAACAAGTTTGTAGGCATAGAACGTTACCGAACGAAACTGTCAACCAAATAAAACAGACACCTAGCCTGAGATGGCCAATCAGCGATCAGTGCGGCTTTGACATCTGTCACTATCGGCTACACGGTGTCCCGCGGTAAGTAAATCCGAATTTATCTCACTGAAAGTCTAATTATATATTTTTGTTTGGTTTTAATTAATAAATATATAATGTATTTCATATGTCAGTAAGTAAATTTCATCCATACATTTAAAAACCTTTGGTTTTATATAGCTCTGAAGTTTATGTACTCGTGTGAGTACTAGCGGATTTAAACAAGTAAGTTACGTTCTCGGATGAGTACAACCGGTCTCAATAATGTAAGATTTTTTATTTCACATAAAAGTTGATTACATTTTAATTCCGATTTTCAGGCTTAAAAAACTGTGGAATAGAGGAAAGAAGAAGATATATATCAGAAGTTATAAGATAGAATAAAATTGTATTAGAGGTAAACACCGTCAGCTGTGATGAAGAAGATGTTTCTGAGTGTGAACTGGCTCCAAGAGATAAAGAGACGAAGATTGAGATTGTACATGCATCTTCTTCAATTAGACTTCATCAGCAAAGTGGCTCGGCATATGCCTATGATGACTGAAAAGCAAACAAGGATACCTTCAAACTGGAAGAAGAGTAGAAGAACCACATGCTCTAAATTATAGCTAGAGCATTTAATTTTGGTACTACTTCTTTGGGTATCCGTGTCTAACTATTCAGAGAAACTGTTATGTATACTGATTTCCATACCAAACAACAGTCAATTTTGTGAGTCTTATTATTTTGTATTGTTAATAAAATTTTAAAGATACAAAATAATTATCTTCACTAGTCACTGACACCGAAAAACACATGTACTAAAAACTAAATTTTAATGTAAGACCAAAGTCCTAATCAATGTAAGACTGAGTATTTAAGTTACTTAATTAAAGCTTAATCTATAAGGTAAGATAAAGATGTCCTATAAAATCTAAAACTGAAGATTAAAATTATGAATTAAAACTAAACTATATTTTTATATAGATAAAAATGTCCTAAGAAATGTCAGCCATAAAATATTATTTATTTAGTAAGGAAAACTGTTACTGTAATTTCTAGTTTAGTTTTCATTCAAGTAATTTTCTTAATATGCAACTTACGTACCTTTGTTACATATGTACTATTATACTAAATAGTACCTACACAATTTATTCCAGAAGAGTTTAATATCAAACCGAATTTTTATTTTTTGCCTTTATTAAGTACCTACAGAAGTATTTTTTTGTGTTTATTATGCAAGATTAATAGAATTTCGGTTTATTTCAGACTGAATTAATATAGTTTTAATATAATAAGT
Source organism: Leguminivora glycinivorella (assembly GCF_023078275.1). Taxonomy (NCBI): domain Eukaryota; kingdom Metazoa; phylum Arthropoda; class Insecta; order Lepidoptera; family Tortricidae; genus Leguminivora; species Leguminivora glycinivorella. Next base: position 13,384,749 of record NC_062978.1, read on the forward strand.
ATTTTTTATATTTTTTTATGTAATTAAAGTTGATTTCTGTAGCATTTTGTTTTATTTGTTTGGTGTCTCGAGTGAGGACAAAGTCCCCATGTACTCGCCTGAGCCCATAAGGAAAAATCGAGGGGAAAACACTATGATTTTTTTTACTATTTTTCCTACGTTACTGGTTACTTATTAAATCGATTTTTCCGAAAAAAATACAGTTTTTCCAGATTTAATACCTTCAGGATCCAGGAGGTTAACATTTCGCATGTCTCAATAATGATCATTGTTTATTGAGCGTTCAATAAGTTAACCAATAATCGTGAGTACACTGAGAGAAAATACAACCAGTTTTCATGTTCGTTTAACAAGTTTTTTGGTTAAAATAGCGCCTATGTGCTCTTTGGTTCAAACAACAAGCTACTTGTCATTTTAATCGGCAATATATTTGAATCAACAAGTCGATTTTATAAAAACAACCTGACACATATTGTTTTAAACATACGTTTGGCTGATTCAAACGGATAAACCGCAACAAGTCGAACTTGTTAAATTCACAATGCAAATTTCTCTCAGTGTAGCAAGTAGCAAAAGGTATGAACTCTCAAAACCACCTGTAACAATGAGTAAAAAGGCCAAATGTGGAGGCCAGACATACTTCTCCTTATGACACACTTACCCGTATCATGACACTCGTAACAGATATTCAGAGACATACTGCAATACCATCTCGTCTTTTCTGTGATAGCAATGTTTTCTGAAGACAAATATACATATGATACATACATAAAATCACGCCTGTTTCCCAGAGGGGTAGGCAGAGATCACGGATTTCCATTTACTACGATCCTGACAAATCACTTTCGCTTCACACACTTTCATAACGTTTCTCATACACGCTCGTCGGTTTCGAGTACTTCTGACCTGGCCTTTTTGCAATATTTTAGATTTCATACCATGTTTGAGAAAAGTAAATTTATTAATTAAATAAAAGCACAAAGTTTTACACGCAGGCATTATCCAGTAGACTGCAAACTAGGCTAGGCCTGTATCTTGCAGCCCACCATAATGCATGCACAGACATAATAAATCATTCAAAAATAATTCTAAATCTATCAGGTACGTATTTTGCTGCCTTATTTTCTAAAATAAAAACTAATTTTGTGTGTAATAAGTAACCAGGAGTAAATTTACTATCAGGTGCGCCCAAAACGAAATTTAACTTTTACATTAAACTTGAAACTTGGTGAGCACGAAAACACAATCCATTATTAAAGCTATATAGCCTCGCTGGTTTTCACGAAAGTCTGTAAAAGCTAGCTCTATTAGTAACATAAAGTCTTTAAAATATGTATATTATAGTAAGTACTTAAGTGATACTTACTTATAGTTTTCCTCATCTGAAATTACTTTTTGCCTTTGATCGCAATCTATTGAAAATTAGGCATTGTTTCCTTATTGTGGTGAGCAACATCTACTATTGCTAAAAACATAACAAGTATTCGACACCAAGTGACCTTTCACCTTAAAGGAATAAGGTTCAAACTTATAAAAATCTCATTCGATGCTACTTTACAGCACTAGTGCGGTAATTGGCACATTATGCCATACTTTGTCACTGCCGTGTATTTGCAATTATCTGAGATTATACCCTATTACTTAACTATTATAATCACATGTTACCTATTACCAAGACTCTTCTATGACGAGTAGTTTTTTTATATTAGTTAACGGCCAGATGCGCACAGTAAAGTTAACAGACATGTCAACATTACGCAGCAAAATTCAATGAAAATTCCCATACAAGAAAATGCTTAGCGAACGCTTAATTCGGTAATGGACAGTTTGGTGCAACCGATCCTAATTTCATACTAGATTTTTCTGACGACTTGTAGCGATGATTGATAAAAATTAAAATTATCTAAATTAATTTTTTTTATAAATTATTTATTTATTCAAAACATTTAAATAAAAATTCCATACAATAAATATCATAACCGATTAAAAATAAAAATTAAACTAAAAATCTAAATCTAAGGAGGGCCCCTGAGGCATAGTGCCCAAGATGCTGGCAGCATTTCCTCGCTGAATTGCAATACTTATACGTTGAGCGAGGAAGCTGCCAGCTCTTTTGTCCCCCGTAGTATCTGTTAACCGCTTCGCCAAGTCCTTGAATAAAATCTGGGCGCCCGGGCCCCACGGACCGAGGGTCTCGACGCCAAAAGCAACAAAGTTGTAATTGGCGTCGAGACCTCCGTATTTGCGTCGCTTATGTGTTTCTGCAGCCTCTGCAGCCGCGCCCGCTTTCTTTGTGGTACCGTGAAGATGAGACGGGGCCAGTGTGTCCACACAGGTTGCATCCCTCACCAGCACTCGTCCCATCTTCCACGGTATCAGCGACATTCCGTCGGGTCTTTTACCATCATCCCGCGCTATACCGGCTGGCTCTAATATTGCGGGCACGTTTACAGAGGTAAGAGACCGTCGGATAATGTCGTTGAGCGCGGCGTGACGGGACAAACGCCCCGCACTTCGCTGGCAAGAAAGGCCGTGGCACCCCAGCTGGTTCACTTCGCTCCCGCAGTGGCGTTTATGCGATGCACAAATTACAGCCCCCACCCGCAGCCCGACCGCCACTCGGAGGGTATTCCCATCGAGGTGTGTACCAGAATTCGGCGAAGGATAAGCGTTAAATTTATTTAATTTCAATCCGTTCAGTTATTCATACTATAAAATCAAAACGCTGAAGCGCTGATAATTTATGCAACGAGTAGGTACTACAGCAACCAGTGCTCGTTAATTGTAAACTGTAAACAATGAAGGTAACTAAACGATTTTATGGTTCATTTTACCGTTGAATTACTGGCACTCTCAATCAACACACTAAAATTACATTGTTGTTGCACGACATCGTCATATAAATAATTAAATTACAGGGGGCAATTTCGAATGGTGGATTAATACAACTAATCGTCTAATCCATCTTTTACAACGTTCACGTAAATATAGGGTCCACTGGTTGGTCATATACATGGCTCACGTGTACAGGGAAAACATTCATTACAACTTATGGCACTCAAGCTACTAAACAAAACACTAAAGTCCAACATGGAAAATATTTCTATTAATTGAAATTACGAACCAATCGAAATTATCCCCTGTATCTTAATAAAGAAGCTATTTTGAAAATTGATAAGACAGTTTCATATATATTAAGTAGGTTAATTTAGTAGGTAATAATGTTAATTTAGATCATGTTAAGACGTAAGGAAACGCAAGTCATTTTGTGGTCACTTCTCCATACAAAAGTTTATTTCTGGATTATTATAGAAACTTGCACTAAGCATTTGATGTCTAATGTTTTATTAACAATAGCACTAATTTACTCAAATATATGGAATTTTATTTTATTCCAGTATTCACTTTACCTCTAACAATTTGCATTAAAGAATCAAGCGACAAAATATGTCTCATAGTACGCTACGGCGAAATAAATTAACCTCATCGCAGTATTAGTTCAATAAAGAATCAAGCGGAAAAACGTTAATAACTTCGAAACTAGAATAGGTATGGTGTTATTTTTTTTTTCTATTTAAATTATGAACACTTTTATAAGTTCAATGTCAAAATTAACTTTTTTGCTTTATAAATGAACTTACAACAACTGATTCAAATTTCAAATCTTTCTAGCTCATTTTCTCGATTTCAACTAACTGTCGCTTGATCGCTTATTCCATAACACTGTCCATTTGGCTGCGGTCTTCTGTAAGGCGGAGGTACTAACCCAGTTGGGCTCTGCTCTAGATTCGAGCGAGACGATATCCGCTGTGCTGTGCCCTACCACACAAAGCGGAATATCATTCGCTATGTCATACCTCCTCTCAAATAATTATAAATAAAATTGTTTATTTTTAGTCATACTAAACATAATTTACAAAATTAAACCCAAAGATATAAAGAAATAATATGCTATTATAAATTGTATGAATTTATTTCTACCATAAAATTAAAGCACGGATTATATCTAAGTAGTAATAATAAAATTATAATGATGATGATGATGCTGTCATGGCCGATTTCGGCCACAGCGACTGCGTGTTCTGGAACAGACAATTTCAAGAAACAGAGTGTAGCTGTTCCACTCTCTGGTGTGCCTTTACGTGGCTCGCGTACCCTATCTTATGGCTAAATTTTCGAGCACATTTTGGGCACGTCAGCACACCACCTATATAATTGTAGGTCATTGAGGATGGCGGGCGGGCTTTAAGCTCATCTCGTTTCCGGTCGAGTTCAACGAGGCGTTCAGTTTCAAATTCCTTTACTCTATCATGAACGAGACGTCGCCATTCGGGCCGCTGCGCTGCCTTCTGCTCCCAGTCAGAGGGCTCAAGTTTGCACCTCTTCATGTGTCTTTTCAGAACATCCTTATATCTTAAGTACTGGCCACCGCTATTATAATTATATAAAATTATAATAAATAAAATCCAACGTAACGAACTCTTAACAGAGTGAGTGGTAAGCGTTGATCATGGTTTGTGGTAGTTTTATTTCATGAGTTATTTATTGAATTATTGAATACAAAATGGAAATTACATTTTTGACGGTTTTAGTGTGAAGGTTTAAAGCGATCTAATGTTTGATTATTAGGAGAATAAAGTAAGAAGCTAAGGCGTGAACTGTCTCAGGGCCGATACCACAGAACTATAATATTTAGATAGAAGAAAAATAATCTATTTGTGTGCCCATACAGCGTGTCACATTTTGTACTGACGGCACCTGTGATATGAAATATCTATGTCTTCGGCTCTTGAGTGTTCATAATTTTTCGTATACGATTGATCGTCTTAGTTGATTCAGTTCATCCGAGAATTGCTGATTAACAAGTAATCTAGTAGTATTAAAATTGTGTATACTGGCCCTTTAGTCAAATATGTAGTATTAATATTGTGTAGACTTGTCCTGACCCTCTAGCCATGGGTGCAACCGTTGACGCTCCGTATCATATCGTAGTTATGTCTCTATATCGCTCTTCCGTAACTAAGTCAGTTCTCAACGAGGGTGCGGTGTGCTGATGACGGGAGGACTTACGGAACTGACTTATTCCGTCTATTGTCCTTTGAGTCGTCGGCAACCCGAACCCTCTTGGGACTTGTGCACTCCTTTTTACTGTGTATTTAACACAGCAAAAGGGAACGTACAAGTTTCTAATGGGGTGACAACGCGCATGTGACACTCCCCCGAGTTGCAGGCGTCCATAGGTTACGATGACCGCTTTCCATCAGGCGGGCCGTACGCTTGTTTGCCACCGACGACGTAGTATATAAAAAAAAAGTTGCGTTTCATTCATCACACAACGAGTGTACGCTTGGCTAGAGGTCTTGGCGCTCCAATCCATCTGATTACGTATATCATCGTATATGTCAGAGGGAACAAGGAAAACAATTTCATTACTTAATGACTCCTTGTTAAGTTTAACAGATATTTACTTTGGATTCGGTTTGAACACGAAACACGATATTTACCTATGCAGGATGTAGACGGCGGCGGGTAAAAATAGACTGATTTCATGATGTAAATACCTAAGATATTCTTAAAATCAGGTTATTTTAATCCGCAGCTAAAATTGTGATTGACATATGACTCACGCTAGAACGTGCCGGGATGGGGTTCAGGACAATGTCTTAATTTCTATTAATCACCTTAGAAAAATATATTTTTTGAAATGCGCACTCAGGTTCAAACCTATTAGCGGAATTGAATGTATGTTAATAGCGGAGATATTGATTTAATGAAAGAAAGACACGAAATGGAATCGTATTGAATTCAACTGCAAGTGTCAAAAAATACTCTCACAAATTGACACTAGATGAATAGGACTAGTACCTACATTATATTACGCCGCAACATAGTACGGGTTGTCGCGGCGACATAACCTCGCGCTAATCTAGCCCTAAAGATAAAAAATAGCACAAAAAAAAACTAATAATGCTATGTCAATTAAGAATATGCAAACGAAAAGAGTTTTTTTATTTTATCCAACAAAAAATAAACTTTTTGCCTAGTTTCATTTATAAAGAAAGATTTGATGAAAGCACACTTAAAAGCGCAAAATTTGCATCCCGCCCGATGCAGGGCGTCTGTAAGCGGCAAGACTCAGCATTTACAGCTTTAAGTTAATTTTAATTAGAAAAGTTTCGAGCAATTAGCTGTAGCACTCTGAGCTAGCCAGGTATTCGTTAGTCAGATAAATTGGAATTGTTTAATTTGGTTGCTCTGCATTGTACGGAGCGCCGTTAATCTTTGTCGTTTGAATATTTTAATGAATTTTAGAAGGATTAATTCTTGAAACAAACCTGGTTTCGAATGATAACGGAATCGACTTGAGAGGCGCTTTGTTTGTCTGGTTTGGCTGTCTGTTTATTAAGTTGTTTAGAAAAGCTACATTCAACATGATTTGAAGACAAGGCGTGATATCCGTGATATACATTATTACATAAGTATCATATTCATTTAGATGGTCATTATTCTTCAGCCAAAAAAATACAATATACAAAGCTCATATTAACAATCCGTTACCGCACAGAGTTGTAGTTGTTATAAATATTTACCTACCCTTGCTTGGTGACTACATTGTGTAAAACTTGAAGACTTCTGTTATGGTTTCTATTTATTTCCAAGTCCAAAAATAAATCTAATAAATAGAAACAAAACTTTCGTAAAACATACCGCTGCCTTAGTACCGAGGGCTATTATAACCAACTTCGTTTATTGGTAAATTTCAAAATCCGCTGTACAAAGTTATGTTTAGGTCTATTCAAAGAAAAAAAGTGATTTTAGTTTTTAGCGACTTTTTTATTAGTATACATTTACAAGAATGCCTTAATCTTCCTTTTTAAGTCTCTGGTAGCTAACCGTAGATAGTTTCAGACGTAGCTAACTATACTTTGAATCTATAGTTTTTACGTAAAAATTTTTGTGATGAAATTCAGCCCTATTTAAGCATTTTTAACGATCAGTCTAGTGGCTAGAGAGTAGACCCTGCCAGTTCTGTTATCCTTGTTGCTGTGGCGAACATAATTCAGTACCTATATAGATAGTATAAGTATTTGTGTTAGTATATTATAATGTAACTTTGTCTGGATATCCACAACACAAACACAAGCTTTCTTGAACTTACCATGCGACTCGTCAATATTTGTAAGAATGTCCTATTTATTAAGCAATACATCAGCAATTCCCGTCAACTTTGTACAATGCCACGTCAGCAAATTTTAATTGATCCTATTTTGTTACCAACATTTAGTAATTTAATTCGACTTTCGTAAGATATATACAGGATAATTGTTATAATTAAGAAAATATAGATACTGGAGACCTTAATGACGAAATAAAACTTAATTTTATTTAGAAAAAGATAGTCCTTGATAATAAAATCTCAATTAATCAACAAAATCTTGGTAACAAAATAGGAATTAATAAAAACAAATTTAACTTTTCCCTTAATTTTTGTACAAAGTTGACGGGAATTGCTGACATAACAGGTTCTTCAAACCAAGCTGAATATATAAAATGCGTTATATTTAAGTCGAATATAGCTCCGGCGTGGGTTGGCACGTGATAACGTTTTGTTATTTGGAGCTATATTTATTTAGCGTTTGCAGAAACCGGCAAATGGCACAATTCTAAGATTTAATTAAATCTTAGGGAAATTATATTACAATGGCAAAGTATCTATATTGTGTTGTCAATTTTTTCCACGTAACTCGATACAATAAAAGAGTTCCCAAGAAATTGTGTCAAGATATTAATCAATCAATCAATCAAAACATTTATTCGTAATAAAATACACATTATGCATAAAATGGCTAAGAACTACAAAAGTATAAGGGATGGACAAGTTTATCACGAAATGGTCCCGTCTCAGCATAATGCCGACCCGGAGGACAGCGCTGATCTTCCGACGAGACCATTTGCGAGACACGAACGCAGCCGCGCGGTACGGCCCTACCGTAAGTTGAACGCGTCCTTACTGAAGGCGCCATTTTGTCTATTGTCTATTCTAGAGGTATAAATTGACATTTGCACAGACTAATAAGTTTGCATTAGCACAACAATAATAAACTATTATTATATATATTAAAATCATATTATTAGGTAAAATATGATTTTGCCTTCACTCGAAAGAATTTTCCTAGGTGATATACATAAATAGAACACGAGAATAGTCTGGACAGAGATAGAGTTTAACATAACTTATTCGCTGTATGTGTATAATCCTCTCATAGATTAACCGTTTTTTATGTCATATAAATGTTACTGGTAAATAGCAATCTAGCTAAATTGCTATTTACAGATAGATACAGTCGCGTCACGCGTCATACAAATGAGGATTCCTTTTGAACCTGTTTGATACGGAACCCGAAAGAGAGACATTGGAAGAACATTTTAACAAATAAACCTAACCTGTTTCTATTTAAAAATTATTTTATTTTTATTGAACGAACAATGCATTTAACAAGAGAATTCGGCATGACGTCATTAGCTTTGAGCTAAACCAAACATAATATGCACTAACCGGTCGCATGTCCGTTGCCGCGCAATTACGAGCAGCTTTACTTAACTCCAATTGAAGTGTCAGCCGGTCATCTGAATCATTAATAGTGTCAACACCTGCCGGATTGGATGACTCACAATACAATTAAACGAGAAAATGACATGGATGTCGTTCGAACCAGTCGCAGGATAGGTCTGTAGTTACTTTTCTATGAGTGTTGTTCATTTTTTCTACGTAACTCGATACAATAATTCTTGAAATACCTTAGTCACGGAAAGAATATAAACATCTATGATAACTCAAGTTAAAAAATGTTAGCGTCCTCCATGACGCTATCTATAATACAAAGTACAGAGCAAACCCTCACCACAATGTTTATGCTCTGTGCTTGGTTTTAATAAATACAATTTTCATTACACGTTGCACGTAGGATTAAATGTGATGTCATGCAGAAGTTACTGCTCCATTGCCCCAAACTACGGCAGCTGGCCTGATGTTTGAATTTTATATCTTACTGTTACAGCATACTATTGTTTGGCTAACCGCATTAGGGGAATGTCGCCTATGGGTGCACCGCGAACCACATTCGAGGTTTTCCCTCTTTGTCGCACTTGAGAATTCCTACGTAAGTTTCACGAGGAGGGAAGAGGTTGAACGTGGTTCACAGTAGGCCCCTGGTTTAATGCAATCTTGTTCCTTATAAACTGCACTCAGCACTACAGGCTGAGTGTCTGTGGTTGCATTTTGACACGGCTTAGTTGGTGAGCCCGTTATTTCAGCGTTAGTCGTTGTTCTAAATCAGCACATAAATGAGAATTAGGTACGTTGGATTGTCTTGACTTAGGGCCAGTACAGACGGAATAAAACCGGACTGCATACATTTGTATGGAAACTTCACGCTAATAATTATGAAGTCGGCGTATAGTTAGCGCAGTTTCCAATTAATTTCAGTCAGTCCGGTGTACGATCGCCTGCGTCGAATACTTCCGCAAATTATGATTAACTATAAATATACAACCTTTATTGAACATCTGCTTTAGTATACATTATAACATTTATAACATACGGCGATACAATTATAAGATTTTATTTTTATTTTAGCGATCACTACGATTAACAATTATATGCATACGTAATTATGTAGCATTTTAAATTTTTGACTGTTATATTATGAAATACATTAAAAAAGAGTATGGATGAAGCAAGTTTAATATACTTTCAAGAGATGGCTCAATGTGTAACAGCGAAAAAAAACGCGTTATATAGATTTGTTATACGACAAAATTAAACAAAAACATAGTGCATGCATGTTGAAAACATTTTTGTCTCTCATAATCAGAGATCGGACGGATTTGCGACATTCTTAGTGACTTACGTCATTTTAATGACTTTTAGTATGAGATGACGCACAAAAATCCGATCTCTGCTCATAATACATTTGACGAACCAGTAGCAAAGGCCAAAACACATTAAAAACGTACTCGATCATTCATTTTAATAAGTATAAAAGCTGCGTCCATTAGAATCCGCAAAATGAGACGGTCGAGTCCCTGGTGGGGTGATGTATGCAAATTAGTTGACAAGTTCGGAGTCCCTCGGGCATCGTGGCCGGTTGCGCAGCACACAGTTAATCGATGGAACTCGTGCTTAAGAGGCAACAGGAGTGGGAATTTCTCCATACAAATCCTCGACTGGTTCGTCCGTGTTGTTGGAGATACAGCAATATTTTTTTTTTTCAACAAAGATTATACTAATATTCTGTGTCGGACTGTTTTGCTTACTTTTAATATTTTTTTAATATTTTTGTTCTTGTAGCGCTAGTCCTACAAAAAGCAAAGCAGGTTGATATTATAAACGGATAAAGAATCATACACGAAAGAAAAAACGACAAGGCCCACTGGTGACAGGTATCTTTTTGACTCAGTGGCTGCATGGAAGATAATGCTTTAAGGCATTAAGTCCACTATTTGTACCACATTTGTACTTATTTTTTGCGCAATAAACACAAAAGATAGAACATTTTTTATTGCACAGCTCACACAGTTTACAAAGAATGCACAAGAAACAAAACAGAAAACAATTAAAGGTAACCGACGGTCTTATCTCTTAATCTAGAGCTATTTTTTCCAAACAACTTTTGGGTAATGAAATTAATAATTTATGACAATTTAATATATATATATATATATATATATATATATATATATATATATATATATATATATATATATATATATATATATATATATATATATATATATATATATATATATATATATATATATTTATTTATTTATTTATATATATAATATATGACAATTTAGATTTCCAAATTTCGCCACGAATTTTCTCGTTTTGGAGAAAAAACAGAAGAGTAAGACATTTTGACTTTGGAGATTTTTATGGCATATTTACCACCATGTCGCACAATTTTTACGAGACGCCCTCGCCAGCGCTACGGCCACCACGGGGGTAATTGCTTCAGATGCAACATGAGTGCCCAACTGCCCATTTATCCATAATAAAAATATTCGACTGATTTATCCCTGTATTTTAAGATAAATCGATTATTATTTTCTACAGTGAATTTAATTAATGTCTGTGTCTGTCAGTCTTTGTTTTTTAGATATTTTTGTTTTAAAAAAGCAAAACATTTTGACTCGGAAAATTTTATAATAATTTCGATTTCCCAGTTTCGTTTACGTTTGGTTTTGTTTAAGAGGAAAAAAGAAGTAAATTACAAAATCTCGATCATATAATCGGAGCACAAAAGAAGAAAATCTTAACGCAATATTTTCGACCTGAGTTGTCCTAGTCGCACCTTTTCTACGAGCCACTGTTTAAGTGCCTAAAATTTAAGAATATAGAGCGATTTTTTTTTAAATTTGGGAATCTTATCTCTAGTTGCTCTCACCAATACTACACATAGTGCATAATATCGTTATGATTTGTAGCAGACTTTTGATACCTACTCACAAGTCTTTGATGAACTAGCATTGAATTATTTTGCCATTCCACAATAAGAATATTGCAGCTGCAGCTGACATTCAAACGTCTCCTTCATTAGCAGTTTGTGACAGAAGGAGAAATACTTAGTGATAGATCTTATTCTTAGTGCAGTCGAGAGTTCCTGGTATTCCAGCGGCGAGCTCTAACTACTATTTTCATAAATGTCATGGTTTTACAAAAAAATGGCACCTAATTTGTATCAATATTATTCTCATTAGGAATGTTTTTTATGTAAAGTACAAAGAAGAGACTCGACGTGGATAAATTCGACCAATCGAAATATATTCCATGTTTAACATTATATATAAACTAATGTGCAATATATATACTCTCTACAAGCATGATATCTTATGTTCAGTAAGCACGCTTACTCTAGTTTGTAATGTAAAACATATAGAATATTTCAATTAGTTGAAATTACCCGCCACACGAGATTGTCCCTGTACCTTATGTGACGAGAAACAATGTCGCTGTTGCAAAAAAGCTATACCGAGTAAAAATGTTTCCTGTTCCAGTGAGAACAACAGATTTTTCTACATCGTTATGAAACAACATGGCTCACCTTTAAATATTTAAACATCTCTCTTTATGCGGAAGTTTTAGCCCTTAACTTTCCCAAGGTAACGGAGCTTCGAGAGCCATCGTCTTAAGCAGAGGGTGCATTTTAATTTTTTCCCACCTTGTTCTTTCGAGATACGCAATATTTTTTAAACTTCCTCCAGTTTTATGGCGGTGTTAGTATAATCAGGAGCCATTATTTAGGATTGGATTGCGTTTTGCTCTATAATTTTCAAGAAAGTTTTATTTTTATTTATTGTTAATGTTAATAGGAAAAGTTAGCATTATTTGGTACACAAAATTATTTTATAACCCATTAGGCACTACTCGCTTTACGTCTACGAAACATTTGCGCTACAGAGTTATCTGGAAAATGTTTGTTGTCCGCTACGAAATAACGGTATGACCGTAGCTCAGCAGTTCATGTAGTATTAATGTACTTGTTAGCGGACAAAAAATATATACATAATTGTACGTGCATTTACTAGTGCATTAATTGCAGTAAAAAAATCCCTACAGTTAAAATCGGTCAAAACAAGTTCAACGTAACGTAGCATTACCTTATCAGACTTAAGAAACAGCTTTTCAACATGCAAGTCATAATTCCAGTTTTGAAGCAACGACCTAAATTAATTAGTCAATGTCTCGTTGAAAAACTTTAGTCCAAATCCTGCAGCTCGAGCAGTAGAGAGGAAATATTTTATTCAGGATGTTCTCGCAGATTAGTGATGAATAAGTAGAACGAGTTTCTTATCATGATCGAATGACCAGCTTTCAGCCCCGGGTAATAACATTAAAAAAAAAAAACTGTTTTATACATCATAAACGTCTGCTAGTGATATGACGAATTTTTTTATTTAAGGAATTCGCACTCATAGATTTTTTAATCCTTTGTAGCTTTGTCGGTCAGATTGGACTGGTATTCCAAAATTTTGTAGGTTAGTCCTGCCGGCGATGTAATTTATTTTGAAAATAGTAATTAAATACTGATGAATCACGTAATATCAAGTTACAGTAATCCGATCGATAACAACTCCGATGCATACTCACGACTCAATGTCATTCTTGATTAATAATAGTTATAAAAAAATCGAAAACTGGAAAAAGGACAAAAATGTATAGGACAAAAATGTATATCTCCTTGATACAAAATATTCTCTTGAGCAGATTGCTAAATCCCACACTGACGTCGACAAAAGGCTGCCCGTTGGGAGTTATATTATCGCCTGTGTCCTGTTGCTGTGAAAATTTTCAACTTTTCTTTTATACTTTTTCGTTAAATCTGACTCATTACAGCTCTGCGTCAAAGTCGGTTTAAAAATGACACACTAGAACGGAAGGGACGGGTCCGTATGTAAATTAAGATATAAGATGATCTTTGAAGTATCCACTGAGGGCCGTGACACCAAAGTGTCAAAAATGAAAAAATTTTAAAAATAAATACATAGTAACTAAAATACATTTAAGATTTTTAATAAATAAATGTAAAGGGAACTTGTATTGGCTAACTATCTAGAATAAATATAGATTTAGGCTAATATAAATAAGCACGTAGATCAATTAAAAAAAATAAACAGTTCATTTTTTTTAACCTGTTGAACACATTCATAGCTCAATATAGAAACTTAAAACAAAGGTTACATACTTTTGCCACACTGTCCGCATCTATATGTATTACCTTGATTGCACTTGACGGATGAAAGTAGATAAGTACTGGGTAATCATAAGTCATCAGTGCGTCATGCCACCAGAATTAGATCAGACGGGTTAGCTAAGGTCAACGCAATTAGTACTTAATTGGCCAAAAGGGGTCCATTAAACAACTTTTACGAACGTCAGGTCATAATCTTAAATTCAGTTTTAAGTGCGCGTTATTTGAATAGTGACGTGTGTGTTAAGTGTATTTAAGACTTTGGTGTTGTGCAAGTTTTTGTAGCTGGTACGTCTATTAGTTTTAAGTGTTCTCATATATTCTTGATAATTATATTTTAAGAGAGAAATTTTGAAAAGTAACCAATATATTCTATATTCCAAGCTTTTTTTTTCAATAGGTTTGTAAGGTACTGGTAGCTAAGACGGCTAGATTTTAAAGATTTCCCACTTCCAAAATTTCTTAAAATAACTAAATATTTTTACCTTTAATAATATCGACACATAAACAGGTCCAAACTGCTAAAATAGGAACAGTTACAAAAGTAACTTGAACATTTTCGTGGTAAAATTATTTTTTCACATTTTTTTTTATTTGAATAATATCCAACACGCTTTAAGTATCCGGAAAAAGTTTTATTGGTGTTGCATAAAACAACTAAAAACTGCATTTAAAAGTTTCTTTTTCACGGCGCGTCTATTAACCCCATTTTAGTTTACAGCGATCGATGTGTTAGAAAATTTACTAAAGTGGAATTATTTCTGGAACCCTTTTATTTCTACGCTACTTAGAAACTGAAATAGATATCATACATGAAAAAAAAATACTAATAATAACATTATTAGTTAAAATTAACTATGTTCGATTAAAATGGACTTAGTAATGATGTGAAAGTATATTATTATATAAATATTTATATTTAATATAACATCATATACTGTTGGACTTTGACTTCTAAAATTTTTCATATAACGACTCCACGGATTTTAGAACCACCGTGTGTGATAAAAAGTCCTAAGCCTAGACATTACAAATTGACACTAAAACACCCGGCTGGGTCATAATTTATACCTACATACCTGTCTATAATAGTGTAACTACTATAAAACTAATGAAAAATATTGAATAAAATAAATTTCTCTACACCAACTGCTAAAGACACTCGGGATGAGGAAAGAAAGTTGCATTTTATGGACAAGAGTGTCTTAAGCTCACCTTTAAATGATAAGTTTTTATTAATTTTATGGATTTGATATGGTTTGATATGCATTTTTCTTGTGCTACTGTAGTGAAAAATATCGTGTTTAACTTTTGTGCCTTGAAAGCCTCCCAACGCTCAAGATTACACATCTCCTATCACTCTCCGCTTGCGGTTCAATATTGGAATATTTAGCTGGGTGTCAACATTGGCACGTTTAAACAACAAATTTGACCCGCTAGTAAAACAAATACTATTTTAGGACCCTAATTGATTTTAATTCAATCGTACATACGTAATTAAAACTTTGCATGACCTGCATATTAGCTAGATTGTAAGACTTGTCTAATAATAAAATATTGGCATGAATAAACTAACTACGTATACCTACATAGGTAACTATGGTAAGTACATACATGCAATTATTGTCAAGTACCTACCTAATTCCATTTCAGATTTTTAATAGTCTGGTTAAGATTTTTTTGGTAGGTAAACCTAATTTCGGTTCCACGATTACGACAAAAATAGCTATAAATTGTTTTGTTATGAACAATTTGAGCTTTCTCTAACGATACCCTTTGTGATATAGTCACTAAACACTAAAAATACTAAAATGTTGTATCTTTTCATATTGGCCAATTTCTAAAGTTCAATTAGTAAAATAAATTAAAAAAATATTTTCAATTTCAATTCAAAATAAAATACTTACATGACAAAGTACATCATATTTTTATGACATTTATTGATACCTATTCATTCAGTTACAATAGCCGACTTCCATTTTATGTCAGAAAGAATTATTCAGGAGTTTTAACATTGCTAAAAAGTTGTTCATTAATCCCAGGGAATTCGTTCTCAAGCATAAAATTATATAATAATGGAAGCTGAATTAATGTTAAACTCAAACTCGCGAATAAAAGGGTCTACGGAGAAGCGAAGTATTGTCACATCAATCAACGGTTGAGAAGCAAAAATTAAAATCGTTTACTTCCTAGGGTTGTCGAGCGCTACGGTAAATTTACCTACTGGTTAATATTGTCTTCGGTTACCGCTAGTTACTCATGAAATAAAAGTATGGAAACGGATTATATCGTGTATAGTGTTCGAAACGTCGGAATGAATTGTAAATTCATTATACGCTATATAATCCGTTTCCATAGTTTTATTTACTTGCCTACTGGTTATCAGTGCCTTAGTAGTTTTACAAAACTGCGTACTTTTATGTCAGGTCATAGAGTTTACTGTGTACTTTATAGTGCTACAGATCAAGAAATAAAAAAAACCCAAGAAACAGACGGGCGTAAAACCGTATTGAAAGCAAAGTATATTTGTATATTTTGAACTTCGTGGCATACAACAGTGAACGCAACAGCCAATATTTACAAAAAAAAATACTGGAAATGTATAGCCTGTAGAATATTGTGTTTTTAATGAGAAAATAAATAAATAAATAAATTTTTGAATTTCTGTTTTGCCCTAATGTTAACTGGTAGATAATGTCTTAAGGCATTAAGTCCGCCATTTGTACTTCTTTTTTTATTGTGCAATAAAGTTGAAATATAAAATAAAAAAATAAATATTGGGGACACCAGACACAGATCAACTTAGTCACAAACTAAGCAAATCACAAAGCGACGATATACATCTGTAGTGTGGTGCTAAGCGACTATATAATACTTAAATAGATAAATACATACGTATATACATATAAAACATCCATGACTCAAGAACAAATATCTGTGCTCATCACACAAATGCCCTTACCGTTATTCGAACCCAGGACCGCGGCTAAGCAGGCACGCTCACTACCGACTGAGCCAGACCGATCGTCTCATAATAAAAGCTACCAAATACGAGTATCATAACAGCGTCCTACCATTTTTCACTTGAACGGAGACACTCTACTGATAAGATTGAAGGTACCTTCGTCAATTATTGCAAATTAATGTGCCCTAAAAGCCGGCAACCCTTACCTACCGTAAACCCGCGTCGAAACTTTTAACTTTGCAAAGTTTGTTTACTTCCTCAACACTAATGTTATTTGGTAACGGTGAGACTTTCGGCATGGTACTTACCTACCTACCTACGTGGAACGGTGGAAACGCTTTTTAATCTTGACTAACTTTTGCCTGTGTTATTCTTAATTATGTTTCATTATGTTGTTGCATGCTGATTACACATGTTGTGATGTGCAATAGATGCAAAGTGAGGGTTACAACCGTAGTAACAAAACAAGATTATGATCATGAGACTACGCACATAATTTCTACGACAGCAAACATCTTAAATGATACCTAAATAAAAAAAAAAAAACATAATATGATCAATGATCATACATGCCCACTTGTTGTCACAGTTTTGTTTTCTTTCAACCCCTTATTTGCCAAGAGTGGCACTGAAACTTGAGTAGTGTCATGTGCTCTGCCTACCCCTTTATGAGATGAAGGCGTGAATTTATGTGTATGTGTGATCACACATATTTCAGCAACAATAGTTTGAAGAACATAATTATTCTTCTAAAGTGTATTTTGGTATTGTTGGCAGTATCGGCATTTATTATATATCGATAATTTTCTATAAGGTCGTAGAGGAGAAATATGTTATTAACTTAATTATAACCCCATTTATTTACAAAATCAATAGGTCTGATGAAGTGTACATAAATTCGTTTTAATGGTTTTAATTTGAATTCAATACTAAATAATGTATTAAATGAGCTTTTGATGATTCACAGTTAATTTCACTAGACGTACATTTTTCGTACAATTCATTAAAAAAAAAAAAATAATGACTTTAAACGATAAGTACCCACCTCTCCCACTTCTCGATTTGCCCACCTTACCCACTTCTCGATTTGCCTCGCTCTTTAACTGGAGGTAATACAAGTAGGCATCGTTTAGCTACCATAAAGTGTATGAACATTTCAACTTCGGTGAATTTATTTCACATTGCGTACAATGTTTATAGGTGTATTCTTTAACGAACCAATGATTTAAATACCGTCAAACGTGGCTGGCATATTTACCTTATAACTTAATAGAAACAGGCTGTAAAATTTATAGCCGGCAACATTTTTATTAGGGATTGGACCGGCATTTAAAGATACCGCCACTCTGTCTAGAACGGCAAAGAGTAGAGAATACTTTCGCATGATGATCGCCGACATCCAATAGGATATGGCATTATAAGAACAAGAAGAACATTTTGTGGATATGATGGGCGCACAAACCACATAATTTTCAAGAAAGGAGTAAGTTTTTGCCAGCTCAAGTTTTATTTACAAAAGCGAAAAACGTTCAAAACCTTTAGTATTATTTTGAATAACGCGCAAATACTCGTATCAGTTTAGAATTTATTTTTGTCAAAATAGTACATCACGATACAAGTGCGTAAAAAAGGAAGTTCGAAACGAGTGGCGATAAGACCGAAGGGAGTGTTTTAAATCGACACGAGTTGCGACTTTCCTTTTCGCACGTGTATCGTACGACGTTTTTCAGTACAGATGAGCTTCCGAAGTTTCGACCTGTTATACAATGAACTACTTCTCGCACTAGTGAGTAAAAAAAACACCATCTGTACTGAAAATATATTATTACGAATACACAGCAGAGACACATTTCTTTTTTCTTCCCAAAATAATCTTTTGTACACATAATTGGGTTCAATAAGGTCTTCAAACTCTGTAAAAATACATCATGATTTTTAAAAGCACGCTAAAAACTTTTTTGTAGGTATTTTGACAAACATTTTTTTTGATTTTCATGAAATGTTGGAATAAATATTCGCTCACTATTACAAAGAACTATATACAACAAATTTTTATGTTTAATTGGCCCTTCGATTCCTTAGACGATACATTTTAAAAATAGTTATTTTTTGTTTTCTAACTTTAATGATTTCGGTAGTTACCTAATAATAAACTAGTTTAATTTGGTTTAATTAGTTAGTTCGAGTGAGAAGTCAGAATCGTTTTTTTATAATAAATTGAATTGAATATAATTAGGCGTGCATGACATAAATTGGACAAGAAATAACGAGTGAAAGAAGGCTAACAAAAAAAGTGTACAAGAGAAATGTATAAGCCGAAGATGGACAGGGTTGAACTTCTCTGATGAAGTCTGGGAATTCCTGAAAAAAGTCCACCCGGCCTTTAAGCCGGAGGAATGAAAAAGAAAGAAGTGATATTGACAAATCTTCTTGATTATAATTTCATTGATATCTGTATATCTTTAAATAAAACGCGCCAAGTGGAATACATCTTTATTCCGAGTTTCTTAAAAAAGGTAATATATACAAATTAGTGTAACTTTATTCCCTCAGAGCCATTAGGAAGACTTTGACCGTTTGATAAAGTGGGAGGCAACCCGTCTCATCGGGTTACATCTCGGGTTCTTATAATTTATTTATAAATGTAACAATAAGCAAATTATTTATTTAGGTTTAATATACATAAGCTGATTTTGCTTTTCCTGAAGTCGGCCAAAAAAAGTAATCAATGAGTTTCCTCCAATATATTATAATTCCAAGTTCTTTAAAAAATATTACACTTCATATGAAACAATGTATCTACCTATCACAGCGCGTATATATAAGTCTGTATTTTTGTAAAGTTTTGTGTATTCTTTTTTTATGACATAGCAGCAAACGAGCAGACGAGCCGCCTGATGGGAACCAGTCATCACCGCCCATGGACATAAGCAACATAAGAGGAGCCACTTATGCGTTGCCGACCTTTGAGAATCCTAAATACCTGCTTCTTGAAGAACCCCATATCATAGCGCAAGGGAAACACCTGAAGGTAGCTCATTCCACAACTTGCGCGTTCGGCAAAAACGAGCGAGAATTGTTGTTGAATTGTTCATACCGTGATGATATCAGTAAAATTAATTATGCAGGATAAGGGCCTTTTCGTATGAGATAATTATTTACGTCTTCTCTAGGTATATTTAAAGCTAGTGGGATGTTTTTTATTCCGCGTGTGGATTCCATACGGCCGTATCATATATCCAGTTATAGTATCTGACCATACAAATCGTATAGGATAATCATTATGTTAAAAAGTGTTATTAATTAAGAGTAATTATATTTTTAAATCTGAACAAGCAGCAATGTACACCGTCCAGATTAATTTGATATGATATAAACGTCATGTTGTAATGACGTTTAGGTAGGTACGTTAATTG
The DNA here is from genome assembly GCF_023078275.1 of Leguminivora glycinivorella. Lineage (NCBI taxonomy): Eukaryota > Metazoa > Arthropoda > Insecta > Lepidoptera > Tortricidae > Leguminivora > Leguminivora glycinivorella. The sequence continues at coordinate 13,404,884 of NC_062978.1, forward strand.
ATGTGGACGTAATACGTGCTGAATTATGATGTAAAAAAAATCTCATCTATTAAAAAAAACATGTAATTAGGCTCCTTAGGTTCGATACTGATCGTTATTAAGATATATGCGCCCGTATAGAAAACACATGCTGTATACTACGTCAGCAAGCATATTTACGAAAATTATAATTTAATGCGTATCGCTATAAATTCGCTTGAAATGCGCCCCACACAATAATAAATACATAATGTGAATAATTAACAATTGGCATCGAGGAATACTGGATTATTTATAATGGCGATTAGGTTAATCATCTATTACACGTTGAACATTACATTAATTAATCGCTGTCTACAGGGAATCAACGTAAAATTAAATAGGGTAACTTAACCCATTTGAAACTCTGTTTTAGGATTTCATGGCGAAACTAAAAAAACGGTTTCCTTATAATTTCGTTAGGTCCGTCTCTATGTCAGTTTGTCACATCTATTTCAGTCGCATAATATACCTAAATGACCCAATGGTTTTCCCCGGCAGTCACACGTTACCAGACTTCTGTAACTATTTAATCTTTGATCTGTTATCTTAGTGAGCTATTACTTGAGCGGACAACATTTTTATTAAGATCCCGTGGGACCAGTTTCTCATCGCGCTCACTAGGTGTAAGCATGAGAGAGATTGATGTGCGTAATCGGGACATAATGTTGTTTTTAATTATTTGTGGCGTTCGCGTTCTCAGCAAAATATTTTCGCTTAAACATAAGCACGCTCTAAAAGGTTTGTATAAAGCTATAATAAATGTTGGCCTCGTGAGTATGCCGTGCACTACATGCATTGGGTGCCATTGGTCCCATTTATCGAGCTCTTTTAAACTCAAATTAAATATAAGTACTAGTTATTTAATTAATTTAACGATCATAAAATTACTCAATATAAACATAATGAAATGCCATGGCTATTTTGTGGTTATTTATTTAATAAAATGAACAATATTTAACCTAAGTAGTAAGATTTTGAAAAGGGTTTTATCACGCAGTGTGTAATCACACCGCTCCCAAGCGCGCAAGCACCTAGAAATTATTATTTATACCTAGTTTTGACACTATTATCGCCTGAGAGTCCTATCTGCTGACCCGACGCTTGCTTGACAAAATTCTTGGTATCGGTCTCAATGTATCCATTACAAGCGCCGCAAACTCATACTTATTCCTCTTTTCCGTGAGTAATAGGTATTCAATTTTCGGCGCTCGAAAGTTTGGGCCTGGTCTGCGGCCTGTCTTTGATACCGCAAAATATAAACTTGCTTTCCGATGAAATACATTATTTGGTTAGTTAATATGAGCGTTTTATAAGGATAGAAATACTTTTTACTGACTGTACCTTTAATTAATTATATACCTATGTATAAATTGTATAAATAACTTGACAACTATAGAGGGTATAACAGACATGATGGGCTACTATAGTTATGTAAAAAAATAATATTGTATAAACACGTCCTTACATATTGTTTGTTACTTATAAAAATTATACTCTGTGGTTGTTACATAATTCTAAAATATTATCCAAATGTTATAATGAAGAAGCAACTATTAGAACTCAAAAGTACATGTAAAAACAGCACTTAAAATAAATTCGACTTTGTAACGTTCAGTATTAAGTATACAATTGAACATTTAGTTGGTTTTGCGTGTTCTTATTATGTTTGCGGTATCATTGTTGTATTATGTGACGTAATTGATTAGGCGTGCGGGGCGTGACGCCTTTGGGGACCGCTCTTTCTTGTTTACCATCTATATTCATTATTTCATTAGAAATAATGAAATAAAATTAAATTCGATATCAAGCTTCATGCCATGTTTCTACGAAAACCATCTTAATGGGCTTTTTACTACGAACTAATTAATTTGAAAAAAAAAAAGTTTAATTGAAGGTTTAAAAATAGAAGGTTTAATTTTCATTTCACAGTCTACATAAAGTCGAAGATACATTATAAGTGCTTGTGTCCAGGCTGACTGATTCATTAACCCGGAGCCGAAACTACTACAGCTAGAGAGTTGAAATTTGCACGCTAGGTTGCATTTCTAAAGTCTACGGGAGAAAGGATATGGAATAATTCAAGTTAAAATGGGGATGAAGGTTTCATTTAAAGCCAATAACTTGAAACATGGTAGAAGGGTTGGTGTAGGTAAGATGAACAGCAAATTCATCATTTTTGAAATTTCATCTCCTAAACAGGTTAAAAATGGTATGGAGGATTTTAAGCAGAGGTAGGAACTTGATACATACTTCATTAAAAGGTAGATATTTAATTAATAATAATGAAACATATTCTTTTTGAAAATTCAGCCACTGAAATAGTATTGCGATAAAAAAGGCTTCTTACCGGTTGTACGCTTTATATTATAACTAATTCAACTTCCTAACATTTGAAGTCTTTGTGTTCACAAATCAGCCAGTCAGGCCACGTATTTATACATAAAGATAGTAGTAAGATAGTAATAAGACTAATAAGATAGATACTTAATGGCACATTCAAATAAATCATTCATTATTTATTTACTTTTCGATTCACTAGACCTGATAGACACGGTTATAAACGATTCAAGGTGTTCAAACGCTAAAGTTTTAAATGTTATACGGTTATAGTTATTGAATCCAACTCTCGCTCGGGACACGCGATAACTTACTTAGTCCCAATATTCATTTACCCATAGATAATATGGAAAGACAGAGTTATGGAGCAGCCAAGGACATCACAAGCAAGTGGTGTGAAACCTTCGGTTTCCTACTTAACTGATTTCTACCAAACTAGCAGATTTAAAATGTATGTGGCTATTTTTAGAGTTGAAAAATGGAATATAAAAATAATTGGGCGAAAGTGATGGACTAAATTCTGGGCTATGGGTTAAAAATTACGTTATACCATTATGACACAATATTTACAAAAACCGGCCAAGAGCGTGTCGGGCCACGCTCAGTGTAGGGTTCCGTAGTTTTCCGTATTTTTCTCAAAAACTACTGAGTTTATCAAGTTCAAAACAATTTTCCTAGAAAGTCTTTATAAAGTTCTACTTTTGTGATTTTTTTCATATTTTTTAAACATATGGTTCAAAAGTTAGAGGGGGGGGGGACACACTTTTTTTTCCTTTAGGAGCGATTATTTCTGAAAATATGAATATTATCAAAAAACGATTTTAGTAAACCCTTATTCATTTTTAAATACCTATCCAACAATATATCACACGTTAGGATTGCAATGAAAAAAAAATCACTCCCCACTTTACGTGTAGGGGGGGTGCCCTATAATAAAACATTTTTTTTCACTTTTTATTTTTGCACTTTGTCGGCGTGATTGATATACATATTGGTGCCAAATTTCAGCTTTCGAGTGCTAACGGTCACTGAGATTATCCGCGGACGGACGGACGGACAGACAGACATAGCGAAACTATACCCTCCTAGTTGACTACGGAACCCTAAAAACGACTATGAATTGTCCCAATTGTAAACACTTTACGACATGATGCGATCATGATGTCTTGAACACAACCGCAATGTCCGCAACCGCAAACTTCCTCCCCCTGTTTCCGACATAATAATTATGATCATGTATACCTTACGTATTACCCTTCATTTTGCACTTTAACTGTCAAACTCAAACTGTCATCAAAATCATCATAGGGTGTCTTATAAGGCGCCTAAGATGGACCATGATATTTTTATTTATTATTTTCCCATTTTTAATATAAACTTTCAGATTTGTTTATGATACCTACATGGTTCTAACGAACATGGAGGCGGGAAAGCTTAACACGTTCGCGGACGCGTATTCTATAGCATAAGTTTTTGTAGTACTTCTGGTGACGCGTATGCTATAGAATCCGTCATTTGGTTTGAATTTCTGCGTTTGTTTGCTTAGTAAATATCTGCTTGGTAACAGTATAATATTATTCACCAACATTTTCTCTACCATTCACTAGAATCAGAGTACGCATACTGCAATATTACATAGTTTTATTGCAGTTAAAAATATCTTGTGGCGTCTCAAATCGAGTTCACCTTTTTGTGACGCATATGCTATAGCATACGTCTTTGTAAGTAAATTTCCTTAGTAGCCCCGCGAGTGTCACCGGGAGTGGGCCCGTGAAATGTGTCGAAATTTCGCGCGCAAACGCATTTTTAAGGATTGTTTAAAAATCATAAGTAAAGTTTTTTACAGTTTCTATATCTTTTTGTGATGCGGTTTTTTTAACAACCATGTCCACTGTCGTTTTACAGTAGTGCACTGTGATTTTTATACCTATTATTCGAGTAATTACCTTCGTATTTAGTCATTGCTTTGCTCATATAATTGTGAATTAAACCCTATTTGTGATTGATACTGACTGTTTACGTTGTGTTGTGTATTTTTGTGTGAATTTTGTTGGTGTTCAACTTCTTGTAATTGGTTTAGATGCCTGTGAAAAAGTATATAAATAAAGCTGGGCGAATCATTGCGCAGTGAGAGGTAGTGGATGAGATCTGCCCAGAAATCATCTCGCCAAACGGAGTCCTATAGCACCTGTACAACAGCAGGTTTGAACAAACATTATTCTAGTCTAATCAATGCCCGTTTTGTGACGATACGGGTGACTACAGTTCTGACGAAAGTTAGGTACCTACTCCAAAGGAGTCTGTAGGAGATACACACACATTTAGACAATTCTTGTTCTACCTATGTATTCGTGAACAAGCTTTATACTTTTATATGTCGGCATCATCCCCGCAGACAGAAACACTAAATGTTTTATTTGATATGATTCTACAGAATTAATCTGCTGTATCACCATCTATAGATCGTATGCTATAACATACGTTGTAATATAAGATCACATTTTGACTCAGTATGGTGTCACGATATGCTATAGCATCGTAGGCTATAGCATACGACGTCATATATAATCACATTTTACTTGGTATTGTGTCAGGTCTGCTAAATATGTGTATGTGTATAAAACATTCCATTACGTATATAAGATACCCTATGATTATTTGACAAGAAAATTAATTATACTCATTTGCACCTGTAAGACCTATCATTTTCCGATAATTCGAAGATATTAAAGTCCATTCAAAAGATAAAAGAGATTGAAGACATATAAGGTATTCCTTCTATATAAAAATCGGACTGAATTCTTAAGTTGAATAAGTAATTAGTGTGCCAATTAGTAAGCCCCGCTAGTAATTAGTGGATAGAAGTACCGAGTCTAGCCAAGCGGACTCACAAAATTAATTTATTAACACCTTAATTGGTTACTTAGCCGGGAAAGGAAAATTGTGGAGGTTAACTCAGTCACGTCAAAACTTTGCGGCTGTGGCCACAAGGAAAGAGACACTAAGGCAAATATTTATTAAAGGGCCTTACTTTATACCTTGAGAGGCGGAGAAAAGTTGATATATTAATTAACTCGTGAATAAGTCCGTCAGGCCAAAGAGTCACTTCGTTTCACGCAGGCGCATTGGGGATCTGTCATGATACGCCCTTAGGTAGTGTGAGCGCGGCGTTCAGCAAGCGCACACGAGCGTTCAATTTCCGAACATTGACGCGTCACTAATTCGTACGATTCCAATTTGAACTCTAACGGATACTGTGAATTAAAAACGTTGCGTGTGCATGAATTAAGGATGCGGTCTGATGCTGACGGTACCGCAGCCCGTGCTACATTGAGGACTTATTTGAGTTTTAAAGAGTTTTCGCGTATTTTGGCTGTGTTTGTTGTAGTGTCTGTGAACGGTGTTCATGATGAACGAGCGAAGTTTATCCCGGGTTACGGTGAGTGCGAAGCTTAAGTGTTTTATCGCGCCGACGATTTGTGGTGCTCGGTGTTGTTTATCTTTCGGCTGGCGCACTATACGGATGTTCCTCTTTTTACTGCTAAGACGGGAATATCTTTAAATGCTTATGAAAATAGTTTGCTAGTGAAACTAAAATGTTTATAACATTTCGGCAAAGATTTCTTGGAAATATGTAGGTAACAACGGTTACTTTTTACTTCTCCTAAGTAGAAAATTGGAATGCGTCGACATTATTATTGTTCAAAAAAGGTGATCCAATAGTGTTTGATGATTCTTCTTCTACTTCGTTGAAACCTCATGACTGAGGGTGGTGACCACCGTAAGTCGTTGTACGATGCAGTGCTCTCCACTCTGTCCAATAGACATAGACATAGATAGACATAGAATGGCTTTATTTAATATCACAAATTTCACAATGTTACAATGTTAAAATTAAAATAATTAGGTCAAACATGGATATTAAAAAGGGGCGCGACTCAGCATAATGTTGCAGTATTTTTTTACTGCAACGCTGGTTTTCAGTCGGACCCTAAGTACTTCACTAAACCTAAACTAATTAACCTAAACTAGTTTGTGTGTGTGTGTGTGTGTGTGTGTGTGTGTGTGTGTGTGTGTGTGTGTGTGTGTGCGTGTGTGTGTGCGTGTGTGTTTGTGTGGGCGCGCGTGTGAACCTATTGCGTATGATTGCGCGTATAAAAGCGCTATAATAGGGAACTGTAGTCAAAACAAAATAATTTATACCATGCACGAAATAAAGCATCAGATAATTATAAGAAAAACATGGACAGAAGTTATTTTTAAATCCAATTTCTATTTAATAAGTCACGTAGAAATATATAAAGTAACTGAGTTGACCGTGACGTCACCCAATTCGACATCATACAAACTCCATATTAGCAAGTTGTTCAAATTCGCCTTGACAGTTCTTACAAAGAAGCCGATTTCACTAAGAAGCAAGTAGCC